>NC_090172.1:5865232-6177732 GCF_024679245.1 Pseudorasbora parva | reverse complement strand
GCAAAGCACTCTGGAGAATAACCATTTGCACAGATGATTATACAAATAGTTTTATAAGCCTCATTCTTTCACGGTGTGGCTTTGAGAAATAATATGTTCGTGAATATGATGAATGTACCATTACAATAATGATAATGTGGACAAATGTGTTTAAGATAATATTAAAAGGGAAAAAAGCTAATGGTACATATTTCTTTCCAAAAAAAAAAAAAAAGTCCTTTTTTGGGTGAAGTGTACCAATGAATTACTCAACTCAGGCTCACTGGGAAAAAAACCTGGCTTTACATTTCTGCAAATCTACAAAAACGTACAAACAGTACACAGTGGGGCTGCACGATAAATAGCATTTTACTAGGGCTGTAACGATATGCGATATGAAATCGAAATCGCAATACGCAGGTCCACGAACCTGTATCGTGATGCGAGAAGGCAGAATCGTGACACACCCCTTCCAACTGCCAGAATTATCCTTTCTGTCCAGGTCCAACTTTTAAGTCAGCAGTATGGCAACATTTCAGCTACCCGGTGGAGAACAAGGATGGCAATCGTGTAGTTGACAAGACCCACACAATTTGCCGTAAGTGTTTCAAGAAGCTTCCCCAACCGGCTGGCAACGTGGTGTAAGTGGCGTTTCTGTTGCGTGTCATCCGCGGGGTGGCTGCGTGGCGTTTTCTCTTTCTTTGCACACCAGAAGCGTGTCTGACGCGGCGCTTCTGTTGGTATTGATGTACAGGAGGCCCTATACTTCATGTTAAATATATATTGCCTATTGGTACCGCAAAGAAAACGTCGGCAGTAGCCTATTGACCATACAGATATATGGTATTGACGGCAAAATAGGCTACAGAATACTGTACAGAATAAAACTGTTTTGTCCCCCCCATATCGAGGTTTGTATCGTACCGTGGGTCAAAAATCGTGATACGAACCGAATCATGGGTTTGGTGTATCGTTACAAGCCCTACATTTTACATAAAATCATGCTTATCGCCATTTGGCTTATCGTGATTATGAAATCGCAAAGGCTGTGATTATCTTTTATGCGCAGTTTGTCAGTGTAGGACGGTTCTGTGATCAGTAGTAAATGCTGTTCAATCTGAAAGCACTGCAAGTTTGAGTTGCTTATAACATGCATTTGAAAAAGCAACACGCGTCAAACATCTTTCCATACATGAGAAGCATTTAATCATGTTTAATCAAAGCGTTTCAGTCTGTTTATTCAGCTCACTGATATGATGATGTTCATAGCGATTTCCACATGGATTTCCATGAAAGACGTGAGCTATCGTACTTCTGCGGCATATACTTGGAGTTCCCTGCACTCTGGCTTGCAGAGCAGCCTTTACTGCAGATCACAGCCGTGCTGCACTTATTGCAGCCTTTGCCAAATCTTGTGTGGTTTTATTAAGATTTATTGAGCAGCCCTACTATACATACAAAGTTCTGTCATGAAACTCAAGATGCAAGATCTGCTTGCAATCACATGGTTCTCTATAGGGCACAGATGATTAGTTCCTGCCTATCAGTAGCCAATGAGCTCACTGCTCAACCTTCAAATACTTGGTCTGCATTTGCTGTAACAGTGTAGTGCGCTTTTAGAAACCTCCGCCTTCCCCAGCTCCACCTGTATCTGCTACGGGAAATGTATGTATGCTATATTGTAAAAACGTATAAACATTGTCCATCATACCATGCCCAACAGTTTGAGAGTCGTCACGACAGAAATACAATTCACTGCAGTATCCAGCTGAAATGAACACTATACTTGCAGTAATAAACCCACAACTGTTATTACTTTTTACACAAGTTATGATTTCAGGGGCAGATTATCGATTAATAATGACTATTTTAAGACCTAAAAAACTTTTTACCACAGTGTAAACTAACATATTTTCACATTTGTATCACATAACCAGTTCAATTTTCCGATGTAGTAAACTTGCTTGATAGCTCACCTGGTACAGAATTGGACAATGTTGGGCTCTTGGGTACGAGACGAGTTCAACATGAGTCCCAATAAAATAGCTCAATGCAATTTAAATGGCATGGTTGAGCAAATGCATTTTGCTTTTTATTTTTTAATTAACACTAGGTTCAGGGTTGGGTTTAGTGTAGGTGGTATATAAGAGCTTTCTCACAAGAGTGAGAACTAATGGAGAAAGTACCCGCTTTTTGGGGTGTTCACACTGCAGGAACAGGTAAAGATTTTAGTTTTAGGAACACCTTTAGAGGGAACTAAATTAGCTTGTGCTTCAGAGAAGAGTCTAACCAGCACAATGGGAACTACCAGTGACCTAAGTGTTCACAGTGTTGATTGGCCGAACGCATGTGAAAACACCAGCACTCACTATTTTTAAAGAAACACCATACACACAGATTATAGCCTATTTATTCCACATACTAACCTTATGAACATGGAAAACAGCGATAGATGGACATCTTAACCTTTACACTTGAGGTGACTTTGAGGGGACAATATGAAACATGATTATGTATTTCTGCTCAGTTAGTGACACTGGGCATCAACCACAGAACAAATGCTGTTTCATATACTGTCTACCTTCATTGTATAACAGTTCTATCAAATAACATACTAGACAAGACTGTTAAAGATCTTAAACTAATGAAGACAGAGAATAGCATTGCTGTGTACTAAGGCTCTGGTATTCTCAGCGCAGTCAAAATAAATATCTGCTGTGCCGTCAAAATAAAAGTCAAAACAACAGGCACCAAGCAACAAGCATGGTGGTGTGAATGCAGCCCTACAGGAAAATGACTCAAAGCTAGTTCCTAGTACTAAGTTCCTAGAACTACCCAGTGTGAAAGGGGCTAATGTTATTCTCAAACGCAATAAAGCATATCGCCACTCAATGGATATTTCTGCCATGATACGTACAAAATGTAATAAAACATTGTCAGGTTCACCTTCATCTGTTTTGGATAAAACTTAACTTGCTTTTACTAGACATTTCACTTTGAATGAGTCACAAAACTTGCGATATTTTGAAATATTTTGCAAGGCAGCACTTGATGCTGACACCTAATAAATGTTCTGATCAACTGCACGTCCCCAGTCAGGACAAGCATTGACTTACATTAGCGTGCGGTGATGGGCTCTGAGGATCAACTTGCATTACAGCAGGGCAGAAATAGTGAAACAGTGAGTGAACGGGCTCAGAATAGACAGATCTCTTGCTCCAGGAGAAAAGAAAAACACATGGCCATGCAGATCAGCCACTACCTGCAGGCCACCTGAAGCCCACTGACCACCTTACTGAGCCCCTGAGTCCAATAGATGTCTGAACAGCTTTGATGCGTCCCAATCGTTTAGAACCACAGAAGTGAGTGTTTTTGCACATTCTTGTAAATGAGGGATCCAATTTAACAGTCCAAAGCCTTAAGACATGGGTTCCCAAACATGTTTTTGTCAGCTGGAACCCTTACATGTGAAATATAGTATACTTGAAGTACCCCTGAGATTTTAAGTTAATATTTCAGTAATTTAACAACACATTCAGATTCAACACATGACATGCAGGTAAACAAATAAAATATTGAATCTTTTTTTCAGGAAATTGTGCAGCCCCTTAATTAATAATTGGCTTGTCATCAACTGACGAACTCACCGCAGTTCCCCTACAATGTTTGGGAAACCCTACATTAGGAGAACCTCTTTAAAACCACTTCAGCTTTGCAGCATATTTTGAATGATTATGATAGATGCAGACACACGGGTGGGGCACAAAGTTTAATTGGTTAATATCCAATGATGAGTTTGGAGAAACTTTTAAATTCAGCATTAAATGAAAGTTGCGATCATCTTCTCTTCCCTATATTGAGCCTTAAAAACAAAGGTTCTTTATCTGCAAACTTTCTGTTGCTCAAAAGTTTATTTATACACTGTATTTAAAAAAATCAGGTCTCCAATTGAAAATTTTCTAGTGACTGACTGATCACATCTAAATTTGTATAAATTAAATTGCGTCAATTCACAGAACATTTTCCATTAGAACATTTTTTATTTCAGTGTAGTGGGAAAAGGTTATTCTTTAAAGAATTGTTCACTGAACGGTTCTTTGGGGAACCAAAAATGGTTCTTTAATGGCGCTGCTGCAAAAACTTCCTTTTGCAACCATTATTTTTAAGAGTATATTCCCAGCAATACACAGCCTTTAATCTGGCTCCTGATATAGTCCAGATCTCAGTAACCCACTTCTAGCCAAAATATCCTTGAATTTGCTTAAATGTCATTTTTGACTAAATAACTTGCAAGATATATAATATTATATTATGTATAAGCAAAGTCAACAGTGATTACAAGGTGTTTGGTTTCATTTCTTTGGCTAGACGTCTATTAAATGTTCAATGACAGCGCAAATTTTGCCTTGTTTTAGCCTAGACGTCAGGGCAGTGTTTGGACAGCTATTAGATGTCTTTTAAACGAGGAACTGCTTTCTGGATTGTGTTAAATATCTGAGTGAAACGAATTCTCAAACAAGAAAAGACGCCGGACAGGACTTGATTTTATCCATTGGGAATTGCCTGGATCATTGTTGAGTTACAGAACAGTGCAATATATTCCATAAATAATTGTCGATTTTCCATTCATGTCATGAATTTAAAGATTTTGACCAGTTTAGTCTGATTCAACTGAAATCATGAATCGTTCAAAAATACTTATAGTGGTCTGAATCACTGACGACCACCATGAGCTCACTGAATAAAACGTGATTCACTTTATGGGTCAAAATTATAATTTTTTTCTTTTATGCAAAAAATCATTAGGATATTAAGTAAACAAACATCATGTTCCATGAAGATTTTTTAAAATTAAAATTCTGTATATCAAAAATGTATAATTAGGCTATTAGTTATATGCATTGCTAAAAGTACTTCATTTGGACAACTTAAAGGACGTGTATGTAAGATTGTGGCCAAAACTGGTACTGCAATCACTTTCAAATGACTGTAGAGCGGTGTCTCCCCTCTCCACCTCCCCCTGACTCGAGGATGCCAGATAAGTTGCAGGATCAGCAGGAATGTTTGTAGCGGCAGCTGTGGTAACTAGAGCAGATCTGACAACCCCAAACACTACTGATTCGTGATTGGTCAATAGGTGGAGGGCGGAGCTTTAGACCAAAAACACAACATGTCAACATCAGTTGAGGGCTGCAACAACAACTTTTAAATGACAATATCCTGACCGGACTACTGTTGTCAGAGATATAAGTATTTGAAATGAACATGATTTCTTAATGTCTAGTGACATATCAGGGCCATTTTATGATTCATTGAAATACATTTCTTACATACAGTTCCTTTAAAAGGCGATTTTCTCAATATTTAGATTTTTTTTTTTGTTTCGCACCTTCAGATTCCAGATTTTAAAAAAGTTGTATCTCTGCCAAATATTGTCATATCCTAACAAACCAAACCATACATCAATGGTAGTAACTATCAATGTTGTAAAATACATCAGTTATGAAACTGATCAAAGCAGCTCTATAGTTCTCATGACATTTATGCAAAATTGTGCAAAATTCATCCAAAACACTTCAATTCAGCTGTAAAGCAGCAGAAGACAACCATTACTCAGCTTAATTCAGTTGTTCTCCTCCACTAGTGTCAGCATAGTTAAAACAATAATATTTCTGAATATTAATTGTCCAACTTGCAAGCCAAAGGCTACAGTGGAAAGAAACCCATCAGGTGACAGTAGAGAACAAACACCTTGGGAGGAACCAGTCTCAGTTCTCCTCTGGCCTAAGTGAACGAGCGCAATATGATATTTAATAAAAGATATTTCATAATGAAGACTAGGCACATGTTAGTAAATGGGCAATAAACAGGCAGTTCGCCAGATAAAATAAGTGTTGACGTTTTTGTGACTCCTTTATGGTGTTCCAGACAATCAAAAGCATATCCTTCATGTTCACAATGACCATTTTGTTTTTCAGCAAAGTAAATCTGAGTTCCTCTAAAGGTCATGTTCTCCAAACACATCTTTCTGCTTATTAATGAGACTTCATTACATTTTTGAATAGAGTCTTCAACATATTCACCACCTGGAAGACCTTTCCAAAATCGCTGAACAGGAAACATGGACTCGTGGAAAGGTGCTTTTACAAGGAAATGGTCTAATCTAAAACACGTCTCCAACTTGACGTCTGAGCTACTTATGTCATGATTTTGATCCTGTTGCCATGGAGACCCTAAATATTGTGTTGAGTGTGATGTTTTAAAACACTTTATTGTGCAAGCTGATGATGAGCTCATGAAGAAACACTGCTTTGTGTAACCGACTGCAGTCTAGAAACCGTTTACAAACTCCCTGAGCACCAAACTTGTGTTTAAAAAAGCTTTGGTGAAAACCACTAATTACAAACTGAGACAGAGCTACCAGTAGATGCACTTTCAATCCAACACTGAGAGGCCTTGAGTTGCAACAGAACGCCTTTCAATGGCTCATGAAACACCAAAAACCAAACACAGTTTTAACTTTTTTTCAGTTTTAGTTGAGGTGTTCTGATAATGTGCTTGTTAGGACTTTGCTAGGTGATTGCTTACGGACTCTTGACTGGTTCCTAGACATGCGTCAGATCAGATTAGGGATTCGAAATTGTAACTGATTTGCTTATAAAAGTAATACCACAGTTCTCAACAAGCCGTATTATTCAAGCTTTATACTACAGGGCTGTTGAAGGCTTGATTCTGATTGGCTGACATCAATTTAGCGCATGTTCATAGAGGAAAACTGAAAAACAGCACTGAAAACCTGAAAAACAGCTCAGATTACTTTTCTTTAAGTAACAAAACAAGTAAAACATATTTACAACAAAATATATGAGTTCCTTTTTAAAATAAGTAACGCACGTTACTTTTGTTTTTCCCATTTATCAGGTGACAGCTCTCCTGTCCCCGTGTTGAGAGAAATCGAGAGTAAAGTTGATGTAAACATGATGGTTATTGTAGTTCTAGATTAAATGTGACCATCCATTTACTCATCTCACTTGCAAAATAATTAATTATGTTCACACAAATACACTTTATGTATTTAATCTCATTCTCACTTTATTAAGCAATGTCTTTTGACCTTCGATGATCCAATTCAACCATATATAAAAGCAAAAATGACGTTAGATAAACATCACTTTAGTGTTTAATTGATGTAAGTGTTGATTTAACTTTCTTCTCTATTGTTCTGCGAGCACAGCTGAAAGGTTTGTTTGGGCCTTGATACTGTACAAATGTGATTTTGCGTTTCCTTCAGCCTGAGGCTTATTCATTTCACCTTTGCATTTGCCAAAAACAGAAATTTTGTTTTAAACCAACAAACAAAGCAAGCCAAGCCCTTATGGCTACTTAGGAAATTGACTTTTCTAAGTAACACAATTCGTTTATTAGTTAACACATTACTTTTAAGTTACTTTCCCCAAAACAGTTTATAAGTACAGAATATCAAGATTTACATACAGCCTAATGGGTTTCATGTCTTGCCAAAAAAGTGTTTTTTTCACACTATTTTTGTGCTTATATCAACATGGCAAAGCTCCTCAGTAAAAATTCCTTATTTAACAGTAACACGTGGGCTAACTTCTGACAAATGAGGGTGTTAGAGTACATAGTGTGCAGGACACACAACTGGCAGAGTCTGATCTAGACGATATCTTCAGAGGGATTCAATAGTGGCCAACTGCACTGACCGTTATTGAGGAAATTCCAGCCAACCAGACAGAAAGGTGGTTTAAATCAAATGTGATGAATATGTATCTGTCTTACTGTCTGTTGAATGCTATACGTAGACTGTAAAATAAGAGTCAAGTGAGTCATCTCCGTTCAGGTGATTTCAATGTGTTTGTAATACTGCTGTGTGTAATCCTATTTATATGCTGATTAAGTTTGTAAGCGTGTAAAAACATAAACCTGGTACATTTTTTGTGACTTGAATACTTTTTTTTCTTTTTTTTTCACTTTTGATAATCAGGTACAAAAACAAAAAAAAATCACAGCTTTTTTTTATTAAGAAGTGTGAATCATCTTATGAGGTAAAATAAAGTTATTGCTCATCCACAGAGGAAGATGACACTGTTTTGTCTGCCTATAGTGAATCACAAAACTCACAGGGCTTTACCAGAGTTAAACTGCATGAACACTTTACTTGAAGTCTATTTATCTGTGCATCATAAAGCTAATCTCGTATGATAGACACTGTGATGATTCATCATATTGTTTTATTAATAACTGTAACTACAGTGTCACAGTTAAAATACATCTTAAAATACATACTAAAATATTAAAACTAAAAGTTCTTCAATGGTTCTTTGTTACTGAGACGACTGCATGGGTTATGTCAATATTTTGCTTGATTGTCATCTCCAAAAAGCAAACTTACGGTTGAGCGTAAACAATGCACGTTTAAAGTCCAAAAGGTGAAAATGTGTCGAATATCCAAAGGGTGAATGTCCAGTTTTCCAATATTTACTGTCTGGATTATATTCTTAATAGTCTCATTGAGATCTGGACAAAGAAAACTGTGAAAATCAAGTGGCGTAAAATCTACTAAACTTCAACACAAGTTCAAGTGCAGGTTACTGAACAAGCCACTGATTCCTTGAAGAAACATTAAAGGGAGTATTATCTTTCTCACACTGAGAACAACCGATCATTCATCTCTCTCTCTCTCTCTCTCTCTCTCTCTCTCTCTCTCTCTCTCTCTCTCTCTCTCTCTCTCTCTCTCTCTCTCTCTCTCTCTCTCTCTCTCTCTCTCTCTCTCTCTCTCTCTCTCTCTCTCTCTCTCAGATAGAGCAGTTGCATTTTAAATCAAACATTAAATGGATTCTGATGTCATTTACTCCCTCAAGTTGTTCCCAACCTGTTTGAGTGTCTTTTTTTTTATTTTTTTGAAGACAAAAGAAGATATTTTTTCCATACTATGGAAGTCAATGTGGTCAGTAAACTGTTTGTTTGCTCATATTCTTCAAAATATATTTTTTTGTGTTCAGCAGAAGAAAGAAACTCAAACAGGTTTGGAACAACTCGAGGGTGTGTAAATGATGACATCATTTTCTTTTTTGGGTGAACCATCCCTTTAAGAGGCATCTTTAAAAGTTTTAAAAGTCCAAAAGAAAAAAGAAATGAAAACGAATATGCATTTTTGAATCCCATACTAGATACTAGGCTATTCTAGCCTGACAAGCCAGACCCACATCAAGATGTTTGGTCTGGAAACTCACCATTGACGGCTCAATCAGAGGGGCGGATAAACGGTTGTCTTTCAAACTCCCTCTGCACGCGATAGGATAGCGCTACAACCAACCAGAGCAACGAAGGTGAAACAGAGCTTGTTGATAGATTAAACATTCGCCGTATCCGGTCAGCAAAACTCCGAACACATCTTCCCTTCTTAAGAATGACTTCAGTGCCGTTCTTTGTTCTTTTCTCAGAGAAAAGCTTAACTCCAAGTCTTCCAGAGTCGCGGTCAAAGCTGATTCGAAAGACCGCCGTTCGCCAGTTTCTGTGTTTACTAGAAGCACGCAAACGCAACTCGGCCGTCGTCATTATGGCCCCGCCCACCGACTCTATACACGATGTGATTGGCCTGACTAGAGTTTGCCGTTTACAGGTCAGAAGGCTATTGAGAGTTGCTAGACGACACTTCTGGGCAAATTAGATTTGCTGCCGCTAGGGTGCGTCTAGATTTCTAGGCTAAGGCTATTCTATTAAGTAATGAAAGGTGCAAAACTAACTACCCTGCTATTTTATTTCATACTCATATACACACATTGGCTATTGGCTAATTGGCTAGTACTTGTCTTTGCATTAGAGTTGCAATTACATCTGCATACAAATGATGCTAGAGCAAGAAATCCCTTCCTTTCTTCACATTTTATTTTTGCAACTACCCCCAATTTTAGTGGACATTTTGTTTAGTGTCTACTGACATATTCCACTAACATTCAACAAAAAGCATGTTGTAATTTATAAACAATATTGTTTATAAAAATGGAAACTCTGACATCATTTACTCACTTACTCCAAACCTGTATTTTGTCTTTCTTCTTCAGAACACAAAGGAAGACATTTTGACGAATGTTTGTAAGCAAGCAATTAAGGGAAACCAATAACTTCCATAATATGGAAACATTTTGGGTGAACTATCCCTTTAATCGCTCTGTGTACTATAAATTACATACATACTTAAAAAATAAATAGGTTCAGAAAGATGTGTTTGCAGTGATTCTGGAGATAAACCATTTTGGTTCCCCAAAGAACTTTTTAGAAAACAGTTCTTAAAAGACCAATTTTTTCTTAGTGTGAAGAACAGCTAATATAAGATTATATAAATAAAGTTTCGAGGATTACGCTGAAGGTTCTTCATAGATGCTGATAAAGAACCTTTAATTTTGATGTAGCTCCTACTAAAAGCATAACTGCAACCTTAACCCTTTCCCCGCCAAACACAGGATTTTCAGTTATTTGTGGAAAACGCTTCCCTGCCAAACACAGAATTTTTTGGGTTTATGTGTTTTCACTGATAGATGATAGGTAGTGCTATTACATTTCTTCTGGAAGAGTACAGAATCTCCTGATTAAAACACAGGCGAAGAAGATGTAGAAACACGCAATAGCATATGTAATCTATGCATATGTAAAAACACGATCATCAACATTAAACATCATATATATGAAAACCTAATGTTACTGAATGAAATGTTGACACAGGACGAGCTACATGACGATGAAGCTTGGGGGGTGCTGATGAACTCGATCTGTGTTTAATCATCGTTCTGAATCTGATCTGGATGTAGTCTTTGACAAGAAAGTGTCTCAGCTTTTAGTTCAAAATGTTGCTTTTTTTAATGAAACTTAACCATGTTCAAGTGTTGATAAAAAAAAGGAATGCATGAAGCTAAAAAAGTAGTTTTTTTCTCTTTTTTAAAAAAAAACAGAGGTTCCATTCTTTCTTTTTATATATTGCATGTTCAGATATTTGTACAACAAAATATTCTATGGGTCATTAAATTGTTATGACAATTATTTAAAACTCTGGTGGTGGCTGGCAACTTAAAAAAAACGCTGGCAGGGAAAGAGTTAATAACAATTTGATTGATTATTAAATACATTATTTCTAAATGTCATATAAAAACTGGTCAGACAGACTTTCCAAAAAGAAGAGAAGCAGATTATTCTTCTACTACTGGTTGTATGGATTGCGTTATCAATTGCGTGACAAAGTCTTTATTTCTCAGTCAGAATTGTGACTTCAAATTTTTATCTCAGAATTCTGAGTTTAAAACTCGCAATTGTGAGAGAGAAAAAAGTCAGAATTCTGAGATAAGTTGCAATTACTCAATTTTTGCCTTTTTTTATTTTATTTCTTCTTCTTTCTTTTTTTTTCTTTTTTTTTTTTTTGTGGCGGAAACTGGCTTCCTATTGTTTGGGTCAGTCACATAATATAGAAATTCCCAACGGTTGGTTGGCTTGATTTATATATTTTTTTTACCCAACGGTTGGGTTTGCTCATATTTGACACAAAATGGACTGACAACCCATTATTTTTAGAGTGCATGAAGCCCCACTAAACAATTTTACTTAAGCTTGCTGGAATTAAACTAAACATAGGCTAACGTTATGTCCGATCAATCAGTCGTTTCAGAAAGAATAACTGAGCTGTCAGCTAGGCTATAGTTTGTTTGCTAAGTTAACTAATCAATATATAAACCAGACTTATTGACTCCGATATGTTGTGGCGGCACTGTTTCGTAATATTTGTTGTTTTACAACAGCGGCTAAATGGCTTTCAGCAGGTGAAGATGAACCGAAACAACCTGTCATTATGGATAGATAGGATTCGATGCAGCGGAAGACAGATATTCAACAACAAATACTGTCCACACAATACAGGCTTACAAATACTAAACATAAGTATTTAAAATAAGGAATAATCACCTACTTTTTATTGTAAATCCGAATGGGCTTGAAGGCACAGGTACAGCGATTCCGTGTGACTGACAGTCAGTCAGAAGTGAAGGCAGTGAAGCGCGAGCGCGTGTCGGTGACTGTAGCTGGAGGAGGCGTGTGTGTGTGTGTGTGTGTGTGTGTGTGTGTGTGTGTGTGTGTCAGATCCGCAATCAGAGCTTCTCTTTCACAACACAAGACACACAATATAGGCTCACTGACGTTAGAGGGCATGCGAAGTAGGGTTTCCTATTGGCTGTGTGTATTTTTATAGTGGAGACAGAACCTAATGTCCAAATGAAGTTCAGTTTGAAATGATACAATGCGGTCTAAATGAAACCACAAATTAGATGACAGATAATAAAGTAATGCAACAAGTGATGCTTTGCACTTGCGCAACGTGCATTAAAGGACTCAATGAGAAAATCACTGATATCTCTCTGTAACTGAACACTTCACATATTTGAAATGATTCAGATGAAGTGATATATTAACTGAAGTCTCGTGAACGCTGATTACCACTATGTGACCAAAACAAACTAGACAATGGCGCCACCACGTGGATAAACCACACAATGTGCCCTTCAGGAGTTAAAACTGAGGGATAAAACCAGAAGCTGATTGTTTTGGTAGGCTATATTTGGGTGGTTGACATGACATGACCTTTTTTTGGTCCAATGTGTCAAAGTAACGTAAATTATAAAAAAATATTTCAAAAACTGTTATGATATTGTTCAGAAAGTGCTGTTATATATGGACATACAGAGCATTTATAGGATTAATCTTTCATTTTTTCACAATTTTCAGCCAAACCAGAAAAAGCTCATATGGCGTGACTGTCCCAAGCAGATTTCACAAATTTAGATTTTGAATAAAAACAAGAAAATTATTTTATTTTATGTTTATTCAATCATATATTGATAACCCAAATGTCTGATTGATTAAAAGTTTAGGCAAAATATTTTGAAGCCACCCTTAACTAAAACATTTTGTCCCAAAAATGGATATCATATGGTGTGACGCCATATTCCTTTTTTTAAATGGGCAATTGTTTGGAGACCTTTGGGGAGTGGAGGTTCCTTTTTCTTTTAGGAGGAAGAACAACACCTCAGAAGGACACTTAAAGTTACAAGGTGAGTTTTCTCTCTTCATTTAAAAAAAAAAAATCAAGTATATCCGGCACTCCTGCTTCAGTTCCCTTTTGCGCTGTCTTTTGGTGTGACGCATTTTACGCAAAAATGCCTAAATTAAATTACTTTTCAGTCAATATTACCTTTCAAACTATATTGTCATATTGTAGTTAGCATGGCATTAGAATGTTAGCATAAAAGCACATTTCTTAATATCAACATAAGTACATAAAACCTCATATGGGGTGACACAATATCATAAGGTGTGACAAGGTTTTCTTGTAACACCATATGATTATTTTGTCACACTATATGATATGAACTGTATTTAAATACATAAATAATGCTCTTAGAAACATATTTTATAGCTAATATTTAAGTTTATTGAATATTTCGTCATTTTAACATATTTTGATACTATATTATTCATACATTTAATATCGATAGACCAACTCCATTTGGTGAATCCTTACTTCCCTATACTGTCCCATTTTTATGCAGACTCACTCAATCACACTTGAATGCAAAAGTAAATGCAATAAAGTATATTAATCTGATAATCTTTTTGCAGTGGATATTTCTGAAATGCTTGTATACATGATTGAATTTGTCTATTTACAGATATCAAGAGAAAAACTTAAAGAGGAGGTTCAAACGTTCAGAGTGAATTCATTGGTTTAAACAATTTTTTGTTTTTGTTGCTGAAACAAAGATTCACTTGTTAGTGCTCATTTCTTATCTTATTATGTCAGTTTTTAGATACAATTTCCTTTTCATTTTTATGCTGTAGATCGTAAAAGACTTAAGAGTGGTGCTGTGCTCTTTTGTGTGTTGAAGCTGGCGTGACAATGTAATTCCCTGTAAAGGATCAATAAAGTATCAACAACAACAACTTGTCAGTGACAATTTTTGTAACTAAGACAGTAAACTAGTGAATACATGTAAAATTCCAAACAAAATCTACAAGACCACATATATATATATATATATATATATATATATATATATATATATATATATATATATATATATGGAAATATAAGAGTTGGTTTAATATAACCCAATAAGTTCCATGACTTACATTTGAGATTTTTTTTTTTAAACTTTTTTTCAGCCAAATATGTCAACCACCCATTTAGTGATAGCCATGATATTCATATGATAATGGATTTTTTGCATTGCGATGGGTAATTATTTAATACAGTTTTTTAATCGGTTCTCGGTTCACGAATCATTCGTTCATGAAAGTTAATGAGAACAATTGAGTCAGTTTTTCTTTTGAGTCAGATCTGGGTCTGAATGATTCGTTCATCAATATGATTCAGTTCGGGTAGGCAATTATTATTTCATAAACTCTCTTCACACCCTAGTAGCAATCAATAATAAAAGTGGTCTAAATATATGTGTAGGCTACTTATAAGGAAAAATAAATAATCCAATCATTGCACAGGAATCTGAAATCGAGGGTAATGTCATGTGACGCACTTGCATATCCTGGAACTACGTTGAATTGATTGATAAAAAATGCAACAACAAAAATATTTGTACTATTTGTTTTAAATTAAATTAAATACCACCTAGAAGATTTTTATTTATTGATAACATTATTTGGAGGACAGTTTGGTTAAAGCCATAGGTTAAAGCTGCAGTCCGTAACTTTTTGCACTCTAGCGGTTAATAAGCAGAACTGCATGCATCTTGCGGAAGAACATTGTAGCCGGAGATACTTCTCTCTGTTTATGTCTGGTGAGTCACGAAAGAACTGTGCTCCTCCGCAGCGGCTCCTACTAGTCTGGCTTGAAATAGTCCCAATATAAACAATTATTATAAGTGTATCATAAATATTCAGGACAAGACCAAAAAAAAACCCCTGGTTTGGAATATGGATTCATGTTGTACATTCTCATTATATCATTTTTGTAAATCTTGAACACAAAAAAAGTTATGGAAGGCCGCTTTAATATTGTATGAATAATAAAGCTAAAGAAATAGTTTTTAAAATTTTGCATATATTAAATCATAAATTTCAAGATACTTTGATATTAATGATTTATGCTCCTCTTGTAAAAGTGAGAAAGAGCTGTTGACACATTTATTTTTCTTACATTTTTATTTTTTCTTATTTTTCTTTAATATATATTTTTTTATTAAAGTTTTTGGAGGGATTGGCAGATTGTATCTTTAATTTAGTGGAAAATTAATTATTATTTTATATTAACTATTATAACAACGATTTTCAATATATTGTTAATTTATTTATATTGCTGGCAAAATTTTGCTGAATAAATCCCGACAGAGTGATCACGGTTCTGAGATAACAACGGCTGGATGTACATTATCATTACATGTACATTATTATTACATGTACTCAAGTAAATTAGACATGAAATATTTCTTGAGTTAAAATATTTCATTAGCTCTTCAGCAAAGCTTTCGTGAAGAAAAAGAGTTCCAGACTGCTTTAAGCCTTTATCTATTGCTGAAGACTCGTTTTTACCACATATATGTTGAAATTAATGCTGAAAGGGTTAGTTCACCAAAAAATGAAACTAAGCCCATGATTTACTCACCCTCAAGTCATCATAGGTGTAGGCTATATGACATTCTTCTTTCAGACGAAATACAATCGGAGTTATGTTTAAAAAGTCCTGGCTAACGTTCGTTAAGCAAGCAGTAGTTGTAGCGGTTTTTGAAGTACATTAAATGTCCATCAAGATAACTCGTAGTACCCGGCTGAGCGATGTGTTATTAATTGTTGGTGGTTATCTGGGAATAACATACTGCTGGAATGCACGATTGACCAATCAGAATCAAATATTTCACAGAGCCGTGTCATAAGGTGTTTACAGTGGAATTTGACCCTTTTATATCGTCTTTGAAATTGTTAAAAAATAATATAATAAGTAATTAACATGTTTAAAATATTATAATAGATTTTTAGGATCCCCTGCTACCAATTAATGCCACACATCACATTGTTGTGCACTAGTGTATGTTATGTTATGTTTGTTAGCTGTTTCTTCAAGAAAAAAGAAAGAAAAAAAGGTGCTGGTTAAAATTGCTTTGGATTTAAATACTCTTGGAAACATTTGGGATAATGCACGCACACAAGTCCACAAAATATGACATTTTACTTGTGGTTTTTTGGATATTTTAATTAAGAAATCTTACATATTGTGCCTTTAAAGGTGCGGATTGACAGCTAGTGGTCGAAATAGGTACTGCAGGCCAAATTCAAAATATTGTCGATTGTTGTTTCCCCAGCCCACTCCTCCTCAGTCTTAAAGATGCCCTAGAATGAAAAATTGAATTAACCTTGCCATAGTGAAATAATAAGAGTTCAGTACATGGACATCACATACTGTGAGTCTCAAACACCTTTGCCTCCTCCTTCATATGTAAATCTTGTGAATCAAAAACACCACGGAAAAAAGTGCTTCTCAACATAAGGCCAACCATGACGCAAGTGTTGGGGATCATTTATATGTACGCCCCCAACATTTGCATCTGCACAGCAGATTGGTTGAGGTTTATTATAATCGGATACCACAACAATTCATTTAAAAATCATTCGTTTGTTTGGCCAATTTCAAGCAAGCTTCACTTAGCGTCTTAAACTGAAGAAAGGGGACACTGTATTCCTGCAAACGATTTCTGATTAAATTGAAAGTTTCTTAGAGAGACTTCATTGTCTAGATAACGCAAGATGCTAGTACAGTAACAATAGGAAACACCAAGTAACATATCAAACTAAATAGTGTGTCGAATGACAAAGGGTAATATTATTTTGTATTACAAAATACAACCGTAGATACTTTGCTTAGATCGTTCACTCGATCCTTCTAGCAAACGTCACCTTTTCCACCATATAAGTTAAAACGATAGTCATTTGACAAGGCTATTCATTTTGTAAAAATATAAGTTATATATTTATATTTTTGAGAACTGAAGTAGGCCTATGATGTTTTTGCATGCTTGTATTTCAGAGTACATCACAGTCACTGCGTAACGTTAGCCTACATTGTGACTAACGTTATTTAAACAGGCAATATCATTGACGAAAAAAGACAAGTCTAAAATGTAGACTGAATGACACAGTTTAAGCAGAACATCTCAAATGGAGATTGATAAAATGCAGCTTACTTGTTTATGGGTGTTTTCAGATCATCCGCGCGAGAGAGCTGGCGTGCATATGGTTGCCAGATTGGACATGTTTAGGTTAAACACCGGATGTGTTCTTTTCACAGAGAAGCTCTGTTTGGGGGATTTAAATTACTCATATGCAATCTCTTTCTCGCGAGCGGATGATCTGAAAACGGTCTGTGTTCTGTCAGGACGGTCAGGACTCACGAGCCGCTTGGCTGAACAGCTGAACTGCGGTGAGTTGCTGAAATAAGCCAATCAGAGCAGAGCTCAACATTAATATTCATGACTCTTCCAAATAAGGCAAAAACAGAGCATTACATCCTAGGGACAATTTGTAGGGTTGTAAATGGACCTGTAAAACTGTATCTGGACAATTTTTGCCCTTAAATAAGTCACATACCCTCTATGTAGATATCAGAGAACAATTTAACATATTGTTTCAAATCATTCTAGGGCACCTTTAAGAGAACCCACAGGGTCAAATTTGGCTGCTGTTAATTGCTGCTACCCAAAATGAACATAAAAAATAAAAATAATTGTCAAATTTAACTTCAAAAGCCCAGAGTGCCACTTCTGGTCACTGCATAGAGACACCTAGTGGATGATTATTGAACTCACAAGTGCCAGAGTGGCAGTAACAAGATGGCTGACCACATGCTGTTTTGCTGAGCTGGAAGCCTACCCAAAATGGTCTTCTCAGCAAACCAGCGGTTGGTAAAATTGTGTATTTTTTGTTGATCTAATATTAGCTTGCATAATGCCTAGAAGTACGTGTTTTTTGAGGGGATAAATTAGCGACTCTGAGCTAGTTCAAAAAATGGTGGGCCAAAAATTACCCTCTGGGTGTATGAGTTAAAAAAAAAAAGTCGGGTCAAAAATGACCCTTTGGTTCTTTGAGTGACTTTGAAGTAGGGAATGGTGACAGTCCTGTTGGATAAAGCCTTGAAATAAATTAATTTGTATAATATATTTTACTAAGTTACCTCAGTAGTAGAGGGCCAGAGACTAATAAAGTAGCATATCTTTTCAGGGAGTGTGACCAAGCCAAATTGTGCCGCAAAAACGTACAGTTGGCGAAAGAAAGGTGAAACAGATTGAGTCGTACAAGGATGCCATGACAGACAGGTCACTGGTTTATTTTCAATGCTTTGTTTTCCTTGATACATTGGAAAATACTGTTGAGCATTCCAATCAACACAGTGTTCAAAAGCATGAGAAATGTGTCGTCACTTCAGTAAAGGTTCTAGGAATGTATCTCAGGATGGGATTAGTTCAAATGTCTGGAGTACTATTATTTTCCTAAATTTAAAATAGTTCGCATTGACAGTGTTTTGTTGTTTTTGAAATGATACACCTAAAGCCCAATGGGTCAAATTTGGCCCTAATCCTAAATTAGGGAATAAAGGGTTACAATTTAAAAAGTGGACATTTTGGTGTTCGGTGAACTTATAACAGTAATTGAATGCATAGTTCATAATTTTCCAAAGAAGAAAAGGGTTCTTGGGTTCACTTGGGTTAATGATCACGACGATGAAAGCCACACTATAAAATGATGATTTGAATGGTGAATTTGGCATGTTTCCTAAATATCTGCAAACATTACGGTATTTTTATGCTTTAGTAAAGTAAAAGATTAAAATAAACTTACATACAGCACCTTTATGTTCATCAGTATGGGGGGGGGGGGGGGGGGTGTCAAAAACGTTGACTTTTTAAAAAACTTTTTTAGACCTCTTGTTTACGTTA
This sequence comes from Pseudorasbora parva, assembly GCF_024679245.1. Lineage (NCBI taxonomy): Eukaryota > Metazoa > Chordata > Actinopteri > Cypriniformes > Gobionidae > Pseudorasbora > Pseudorasbora parva. The sequence goes on along the minus strand of NC_090172.1, from coordinate 6,158,752 downwards.
CCTAACAAGTACAATATTAAGTCTTATGTCTTGCATAAATATATATCCAGGTAAATAAATACAAAATTAATTCAAATAACTAAAAAGTGTAATTGTGCATCACAGTTGTGGAATGCGCGCCAACCCCGCGAATGCCTACCATTATGCAGTGTGTGAGCAGCCAGATGCAGTGGGAGGATTGTGTGTGTGTGTTTGTGTGTACGCGCACCTCATAGCATCGCCCCGCCTCTTCTCTCCTCGTCTCGCGCAGCTGGAGCTCCTCTTATCTCTCTCTCTCACACACACACACACAAACACACACTGTACAGGCATCATCCGCGCTGTCAACATGTTTCTGCTCGGATTCAGCCTGTGCCTGGCCATCGTCCATGGAATTGTCCCCGAAATATCCAAAACTGACATGGACATTATTGCAAACATGGAGACAAATGTAGCGCAAGGACAAGCGACACTGAGCGACATGTTCAAAGAGGTGGAGGAACTGATGGAGGATACACAGCAGAAGCTGGAGGACGCGGTGCATCAGGTCTCTGCATGCTCTCAAATACAACATAGATAGCCTATTGATTTGGATAATAATGTGCAATTCTGTCATAACTAATATGGCTTAGTTTTGATCATTTCAAAATCAGAGCTGACTTAATTCATATTAGGTAGTATGGACATGATCACATATTGATTAACTGACTAGTATTACATTATGATCAAGATTATTTTCATCTATATCTGAACACTTGGGTGTTATTCTTCAAAGATCTCCCAAATGTGCCATTTATCATCCACCTGATATTAAAGAACTGATGACAGATTTCGTTGAAAAGGATATCAGTAATTCATATTGGTTAATTGATCGGTCTAGGGCTTTACTGGAAAATATATAGTCAGGTCCGTATGGGCTTTATGTGGTCACATTTAAACGAACTGGTTTTATTCAAGCAAAAAAGCATGTTTTTAAAAACTGATGAAACCTAAAAGAGTTAACACTGTAAGGGTAACTCATAATAAAATATGAATTATATGATTTATAAAGTTGACATTTTTTTGAGGCCTGGAAAAGTCATGGAAATCATTGCAAATCTTTAAAATCCTTGCATCAGTGTCAGTAAAATATTTTTATAGAGCCAGTTCATGTAGAAATAGCTCATAAGTAATTGCGCAGTTTGACTTATTGCACAGTTTTGGAATAAGAGTTTTTTTCTCTCTCAGGTGGACAATGAGACAGCAAAATCAAGCCTCCATCCACACAACGTCTCGTCAAACCTCCAAAATGACAGCAGTATTGAAATCATAACTGGGAATCAATCTATTCATATCGCGGAGAGAATCAATACGGTAGGTGAAGAGCTTTTGTGGGGTGCGGTAATGCAGTTTAAAGGCAGTTACAACACTTTCTAGACATGACTGTCCAATCATTTGGCATTATGACCACTTCAAAGTAATTGAGTAGTGCTATTCCCATTGCATCACTGTCCAGTTTCATCGCACATAGGCTAATGAGCAAATGTGTCTGAATGTACCATAATTCGATGTATTAAATGCACTTCTCTCTTTTTACTCCCAGACAACAGACAATTCAGCTGAAGAGACCAACAACAACCTAACAACCATACAGCCCAGAGATAAAGAGAATAGCCTTGATCACGTAAGCATTCTGTCTCAATGTGTCTGGGAAACATGGCATTTATCTCGCCACCACCAACAGCCTTTTATTTACACGCATTTCCTAGTGAATACTCTTCCGCTGCTTTTCATTCCCCGTCTGACTGAGACGAGTCTGGTCTTTTAGATGGCAGGGTTCTGGATCTGAGGTGACAGTTTTGCTGATAATCGACGGATCTCGTCTGAGGCTTTACGGATCCGTTTGACATTTCAGATCTACTCATTCAAGGCGTCTGGAGAGCTCAGACAAAGACAGTGAATGCTGAATAATTGAGAGTGGATTTCCTTACAGGTCTGCTTTTAGACAGAGGTAGTATAAGAGCACTGTGAGAAAAATACATTGAACAAAGGAAAAAGGACTGGACATTTTCTGCCAGGATATTATCTGTTAAAGCCCAAAGTATACTTCGTTTTTTACACATACACTGCTGTATGCAAAGTACCGGTATACTTAATTTGATAGCAAATAGTGTGGCCGACACATGCTCTAGAAAGTTTCATCTTTGTCCAGTGTCTGCGCTATTTTTCTGCGGAAGTTATGAATAAGTTAAGACCACATCCAGATCAGAATTAGAACAATGATCAAAACAAAATGGAGTCCATCAACACCCCTACTGTAATACAGTACTGTAGCTCGTCCTGGGTCGACATTTCATTAAGTTAAGACTACACACAGATCAGATTTAGGACAATGATCAAAACATATGAATAAATGGAGTCCATCAACACCCCTAAAGCTTCACAGTCCTATCGGTCCTGTCGGTCGACATTTCATTCAGTAACATGAGGCAGTTTGGATTTATATGTTTTTTAATGTTGAGGATTGCAATATTTTACATATTATTATTTCTGCATTTTCTTCTCCTGTGTTTTGATCAAGGTTCATGCTGCGTCCCAATTCGCCTTCTTATACTACACCCTAAAAGTATGTACCTTTTTATGAAGAAAAAGGAGATGCCTAGGAGTGTGTAGCAAAAGAGTAGGCAAGCTTTGGGACATACTATCATGTCATACAATCGTGTCTTTAACGGTTGATCTCTGTCGCTTTGTTACACGCATCCTGCTACCGTAAACTGGCCTGTCAATCATCTTGTCACAGTTAAAAATCCTCCACGTTTCATCTGCAGCCGTGGGTGATAGTTATAAAAGTCCACAGCACACTGTTATTGCAAATATAATATTTACATAAAAATAACATAATATCATTTATAACAGTTTAAACTTTGATTACCTTTATCTAAACGTCTCACCATGGGCCACGCAGATCTGCCATGTTTCTTTAACACTTTTTACTCTAATGTTAGCCTTCATAGTGTTCACAGATCCACACTTTAATCTACTGGAAATAGTACACCATCAGGGGGCTTTTGACATACTCTTTTCAACAAACTATGCTTTAGGACACACATATCCTAATCTCCCATTCTATTTAGGATGGATATTATGAACATTGGGACTCATAACGGAACATTTTCTCATAAATAACAGAAATGTCCATCAATGGCTGGGAAAGAGTTAAAGCATTTTAACAGTAGGTACTGTATATTACGCTGCTTTCATTTTAATACACAGATCTAATGTACACACGTGATTTCTTTACTTGCAGTTCACATTCACAGTCATAACCGACTGTTTAAGTGAACTTTGTGTGTTTTTGACATAACCGTGTGTGTATTTGACAGTTTAAGCGCAATGAGACATGAAAGAGAACTTAGTTTAATACTCACGGGATGTGCCGTCTGACATACAGCTTTCTATGAGCGTGCTTCGGATGTGTGTGTGTGTGTGCTCCGAAAACCATATATCAGAAGTTTAGCAGGGAGCATCAGCTCATTTGCATTTAAATATATATGTACCAAAAGAGGAAGTTTTTCCTTTCACTCAAAACTGGGCATTTAAAACATGTAATAATAAATGACCTGTGGTGTATTCTGAGCGAAAACTTCACAGACACACTTTATGTAAAAAGGAGAATAATAGTCTGACGTATGAATCAAGTATTTTAAGTATTTATAGTATTAGTATTTTTCCTATTAAAGAGGGAGGGACTTTTGTTCTAGATAGCATTTGATTGGACAAAAATCTGTGTAGTGCAGGATGAGTCATCAATATTTTTGGTCTGTTTTTCCGGATGGCACATTTCATATGCATAGATCTGCAAATAGTGAGGATTCAGTGACTGCCTCAAAGCTAACACACAAAAGAAACATTTGTGTAGAAAAAAAATTCACTCAGAAATGCTAAATATCACAATTAATTACAAAGAAAGGGTAAGTAACACATTGAATTAAATGTTAAACTATAAAGTAGACAGACTGATTTTTTTCCCCCTTGTAAAGCATTCTCCAGCTTACTTGGTTTTATTTACAACTTTACGGTGTAGACATGGATTAAAATATAATTGCTGTGGTTGTACTTAATATTTAATACAGTAAGATAATGGAAGGTAAGACTTTTTCCTCTGTTAAATATGTATGAACCAGGGTTTTAAAAAGGGAAATTAAGTATTTAGGGATAAAGTGCTTTTGTCCTACACTTCAAAATCAGCCTAAATGTGTGTGTGATGCAAATATCATATGACCAGCTCACATCCTCCTAAATCCTGTGCATGTTGCTTTAACTCTGCTGAAGCACAACTCTGCTATTGATTAGTTATGTGGACCATGTGCTTGAAATTTGAAGCTCAAATCTGTTCCTTCTGGAAGGTTTTGAATGCTTTTCTTCTGTCTCTCAGGAGTGTGTCATTGATGAAGACTGTGAGAAGGGCAGGTACTGTCTCTACGAGACGCACAGCTCAAAGTGTCTGCCCTGCAAACAGCTTGATGCGGTAAGTGGTTTCAAATTTCACAGACCAGGCACACGGCAAGGTACGCTTAACCTCCAGTATTATCCAATTTAAAAGATGCTCATGTGCTAAGTGCATGTCAGGTGTTCAGCCGAGTCCCTAGTTATTTCCATTTGGTCCATTTGGCTTTCTGCACAAACACTGTACCGTGTAATGTGGCTTTTCAACAATATGATCCAACTGAGCCTGCATTGTAACTGCATTGCAGTGCAAGTGCTCCTGGAATCTGATATGCTGGAGCATTTCTCCTTTGGGTTTCACATCAAAGTGCGCAGATTGCTAAATATGAGCAGCTTCTCCGGCCCCGAATAGGACACATTGAGTTCACCTCGAGGCACAGGAAGTAGGGTAGCCAGCTAAGCAGAATACAGATGTGCATTACTCTTGCAGGATACAGTTGAAATGCATTGTAACACCCAGCCAAAACAAACTGTGTATGCTTGTTAGAAAGCCTTGTCCTGGCTCAGCTAAGCTTTGAACAAACCTAACCATATGTATGAAACGTTGTGCTAGTAGTTCTTAGCATTCAGACATAAGACGAATGATAAAATTGTTTTTAAAAAAAATACACTGAAAGATATTTTGCAGCCGGACAATTGGCATGTTCTACTACGGTATAATCCACTGTTTACTATTTATATTAGCATTAGTAGACATGTGGAGATGCATTGCTGCAGGTCGACCAGTATTGATGTGACGAAAAAAAAATATTGTCTGGTTCAAAAATATGCTTAATGTAAGTGTCACATGAACCCAACAAGTAACTGAAAGGGTTACTTGTACTGTGTCCCCCTCAGACGTGCGCCAAAGATGAGGAATGCTGTGCGGGACAGCTGTGTGTGTGGGGTCAGTGTGCAAGCAACAGCTCAAAGGGAGACGCGGGAACCCTCTGTCAGTACCAACACGACTGTAAGGACGAGTTCTGCTGTGCCTTCCATAAAGGTAGGAGCATCTAGCATCATAAGAGCAAGTCTGTTAAATATTTAGGTTGGATTGCCCCCTAACTGTGACATCACAGTAGGGCAAGCCCCACCCACGACTGATGGCGATCTGCCCTATCAGCAAAGATCATGCCCTGATTATATCCTCACTATAGCAACTATTGATGTAATGTCTACGCCACCGAAACATTACAAATGTTCAATTGTTGGATGAACCAATGAATTTAAGAGTCGGCATCTGAGCCACTGAGGATGAATTTTTGTGCCGAGTAAATGAGCAGAAGAAATTAGGACAAGTCTTGTGCAAATCATTTAATGCCGGACTGCTTCGCAAACGAGGGTCAGTTCAACGCTGGATATGCACGAAAGCTGCATCTGAAAGATAGGGCGAAACTAACATCCTGCTACAGTTCCCACATGGGCATCTGTGCAACAGTTTGTGATGGATCATGCAAATCAACAAGTTGATTAACGTTAACTCCATAACTAACCATTCAGAAGTGTCCAATTGCATTCTAAAAGTTGTACCTTCTTCCTGAGTCTCTCCGTCAGTGTCTGACTCCGGTTCGAACATGTAAGGTTGAACAACGCTATTGACAATTTCAGACATTTTGGCTGCTTGAGATTCTTGAGTTTTGTTGTTGTCGGAGTATCCGAAGCACGAGCTGTAAAGGCTCCGCCCTCTTCTGGAAAGGGGGCGGGGAGCAGCAGCTAGTTTGCATTTAAAGGTACACACACAAAAACAGTTTTTTGGTCAAACCCAAATAGGGGCAAATTCGACAAGCTATAATAAATGATCGGTGTGGTATTTTGAGCTAAAACTTACACATTCTGGGGACATCAGACTTATATTACATCTTGTGAAAAGGACATAATCGGTCCCCTTTAAAGCGCCATTTTGAAGTGTGACCTCTTTGGTGGCTTTTCCGCAAACCAATAGTATTCAAGTGTGGGTTATGAAGAGCATTTTATTGTGTTGAACCTACTAAAGGAATACACCCAGCATTGCTGAATCAGTCGTCTTGTTCGCATTAAAAAAGTAGCAATACAATAGATCTAGATGATTTGTAATGCACAAATTTTAATGAAGGATAATAAGGCTCGACTCTCTCATGTCACATAAAAGATGCTCATTTGTCACCGTAACACCCAGAACGAATCAGTACGTTCTTTTTGGTGAACAGACTCGCTAAGATTTCCACCACTAATTGTATTCCATTTTCAGCCTTGCTATTCCCAGTGTGCAGCTCTAAGCCAATAGAACGTGAGCGCTGCATCATTTCAGCCAATCACCTGATGGAGCTGCTGTCATGGGATTTGGAGGGGGAGGGTCCTCAAGAGCACTGCCCCTGTGCTGGTGTCCTGCAGTGCCAACATCTCGGGTAAGAAGCCCTAAAGGCCACCTCCTTCTGCAAATACTGATAGGAAATCGGTCGTAAAACTTTTTTTTCACCGTCTCTATCAGACGAGGTGCACTGTGCCTGAAGAGCCAGAACTCCAGCGAGGAGGACCTCGCCGACACCCTCTACTCTGAGATTGACTACATCGTCTAGCGAGACTGCCAGACAGATGGAGACATGCAGACATGAATGCTTTATCATCACTCCAAAGCTTTGTAGAAACGCCTTCGCCATACTCACCCAAACTTACGAGCTCCAAGCAGCTGCTGTGAAGGTGCAGCAGAAGATATTCGCTGAAGGCCTGAATCAAAGAGCGTTCACACTGATATCGATTTGAAAGCATCAAGTCACCCGGATGAATGCAGATTTAACGAGAGAAGAAGACCGCTGGTAATGCAAGTGGCGTGTGTGGGTGAGAGAGACTGTGGTCTAGTGAGGCGAGATTAACACATTTTTGACTCATGCACTTTATGTCCGATTGGATGTGTGATCTGAGTTTCAAAGCTATGGCCAGTCAGTCAGACCCACAGTAACATTTGGGCATCAAGCAGATCTAGTTCATCAAATCATTGTCAGTGTGAACAGCCCTCAAGTGCTGAAGCTCCACTGTGGGTCTATAGCATGGGAAGGAAGCACTTATTATTATTGTACAGTACTAATGCTTCAATAATATGTCTGGCAGAGAGTGAGATCCCATGCATCTTAGTTTAGCGTAATAGCTGAAGCAACCATACAAAAAACCTCATGTAATTTCCCCAGGCAATAAATACAAAACATAAAATAAAACTTTGAAAAACATGTCTTTTCCATCTTTTCATATATACTGTTTAGTCTGAACCAATGAGGGTTTGAACTAAAATGGATCTCTTTTTTATTGGTCAATTTATATTAGTTGTAATTAGGGTTGCACAGGGGGTGAACATTCATGGTACATTTCCAGAAACTTTCCGAAAATGTTCAAAAAACCCTGTAAAGTTTACACAAAACTCAGCAAATTTTGCCATCCTAGTTGTAATTACTTTTTCATTTCTTTATAGAAACTTTAAAAGACATAAAGGTGCCACCATATATACTTTTCAGCAAAATTTCGAAGGAGATATTTTAATAGGAATCCACGGAAAATTCAAGTGGGGGTGAAAGATTTCCCTTGCACAGACTTCACAACTGCTTCAAGTTGGTCATGTGATTGTGAATGCACCACGTTGACCAACAGAAAGCTGCTTGGTTTGAAAGTAACTTCTTTCTGAGCTGTGCTTCATACTTCTCTACCCTGTTGACAGTAGACAAAATAACGTTTTGCCCACAAAATATCACCAAAATGACACTAATGTGACCTTGCCTTAAGGCCCAAATATACAAACTAAATAGAGCTTAAATGAAGTCTGTTTGCTGTTAGTTTCGGGAGTTTGAATTAGCTCGCCAAAGCATACTTTCTGGAAAATTTTTGCTCCGGCTGGTAAACACATTCAAAATACCATTGGTGATTGCGATTATGTTATAGGTAGGTGTGGCTCTGAGGCTCCGCCTTCTTTGCCATGGAAAAGATCTCCGGTGCGTTTATTCTGTTCAGTCCGTCGAGGTCATGAACACACTGGAGAGCCGCTTTACAGCAGAACTTGATTCTAATTGAAAGCGACTCCAACACTTCTGTTTAATACTGTAAATCTACTGCTTTAAAGCAATCTAATGTATAAAGTGCTATAAACGCAAGATGTGACTTTACAGTAGTGCCGAACTGCAGAGATCATGCTTTCGTTCTATGATCAGATGCTTTCTTAACTGCTGTTCTCTCACCGTTGTGTTTATTCTGTTATTGAAAGGAAAGTGCCCAGCAGCTCATGTTTACATATTCATCTAAACCTCTCTCGGCATTGTGGGCGGCGTCATGACCTTTCGATTTCTTTTTACCCCTAAGAGCGAAAAAAAATCTTTACTGAGAGTATATCAGGGTCTTTAGGACCAAGTAAACAACACGTCACATGTGAAATTATTAAACCATTATATTTCTGAATGAGCCACAGCTAGTTTAAATGTGAATAGGCTATCTTTTGGACTTTTTTTAGTTATGACAGTATGGAAACAGTATTTTACTTAATTACTAGTATCATTGGTAACACTTTATAAGTATGCAGTAATAAAGTACTTGGAAATCCTTTGCAAACTTTGTTTATAGTCATTTCATAGTTGATATATTCTAGTCTCTACATTGTTAATACATTAATAGGCCATATACAAATAGTGAGCTCTTCATTCATTGTCCCTGTAATTAACAAAATAATCATTGTTTAATTAGCGCATAAGTAAAGAGTTGGATAATTTCTTATGCGTTAACATCAGCTTAACCAGAAATAGTTGTCACTTTACATTAGGTCACAGAAAATTGGAAAATACCATTAAGTGCTTTAAACCAACACCAATTAGGTCACTCCTGGCAAAAGAAAATTCAAACAGCTTGGCTTTATTTAATGGCTCTTGCTTACTCTAGCGAGGTTTTCAGTTCTGGAGATTGGGCTGGCCATGACGGGGTGGATTGAAGGAAAAATCAATTCTACACAAAGACTTATCATCTCTGACGAGTCCAATGTTCAGTTTTGCCCAACACCTGGTCCTCTAATGGCTTGACAGAGACCTACAACCCACAGTCTCGCGCGCACACCCCGTGAAGTTTGGTGGAGGATGATCTGGTGGTTCTTCAGCTAGAGTTGGACATGTTAAGTCTTTGCGAAGGATGCATAATTCAAGCAATGTACAAAATTATTCTGAAAGAAAAATGGCCTCTTCCTGCTCTGTTCCTCAACTCAAAAGGATTGGTTTATCCGGCAGGGAAATGCTCCAATCCATTCAGCCTCTCAAGCCCCTGTCATGGCCAGCCCAATCTCCAGATGTGAACCTCACTGAAAACCCCTGGAAATGTCACAACCCATTAAATAAAGCCAAGCGTGAATGTTTTCGCCAGGAGTGGCATAAAGTCGCCCAACAGCAATGTGGAAGGGAGCATGCCAAGACGCATGAAAGCTGTGATTGGAAATCAGGGCTAATCCACCAAATATTAATTTCTGAATGATTCCTAAGTTAAAACATTAGTATTGTGTCGTTTAAAAATGAATATATACTTTCTTCGCATTATTCCAGGTCTGAAAACATGGCATATTTTTCTATCTACTACTATTTTTTCTATACTATCTATTTTTATTTGAATTCTGGAAGAAAATCTTATAAGTAATCTGTAGAATAAATTAAAAAAAAAAATGCATTTACTCAAACAGATACATATAAATAATACATCCAGAGACTATATCCAGAAACTGATCACTTTTCCAGAGCTGTAAATGGCTAAAGCATAAAAAACATTATCTACGTTTTTTATGAGCTAATTAAACAGTAATACTTTTGTTACAGTGACCACTATTTGTGTATATCTTATTATATGAACAATGTAGAGACATCAATATATAAATTAATTATTAACTAACTATAAACCAATAGCTTGAAAATGATTTGTAAACGGTTGTATAGTGTTACTGTGTCATTTTATAAAATCAAGCAATATTTGAGTCCGTAAAATGCATTAAGTACGAGTTCTTCATATGCGTCAACCTGAAGGCAGGCAAAAAGAGATTGATTGTTGCTTTTTATTTCAGTATTGGCATGTCTACTGTGAACAGCTTGTGGCAGAATCAGGAGCCCAGAAACCTGCGGCGATTCGGTCGAGCTCCAACACTGGCGCTCCTCCGCACCCTCTGATTTCCAGCTACGCAAAAACAGCAGCGAGAAGCATTTCCACACATGCACACACACCTGCCACATCCGAACCCACAGGCTCCGTTCACATTGTGCAGAAATAAAAACAAAAAAAATTAAAAAGAAACAGGACATGTCTAAATGGAAAAGAAAAGCCGAGTACAGGTCAACAAAATTAAAACACGTGCCTTTAAAAGTCACTCACAAGACATAATATCATCTTTATCAGTCTCAAGTGAAATAATTTACACGAAAGAAAAAAACGAAAGAATCGGGTGAACGAAGCACACTACTTGATTCATGACGCCCTACTCAAAGGCTTGCAATTCATATGTACCAGTGTCATTAGCCCCAGTAGGAAGAGTAGTGAGACGAGGAGGGCGGAGCTCCCTATAAAATGGGCGTGACTTCAGCAGTCAGTGGGCGTGTAAACCGCTAGCCACACCCACACACAAAAGAGGAAGCATGAACTGCAAGAATAGAATCTCTTCAGCCAGAAAAGAAGCATTTAATTTCACAACTATGTGTTAAATAAACAAAAGGAGAGATATCCCAATATTCAAGTGAGAGCATCATACCCAAAATGTCAAGTGAACGTGTCATACTACGACTGGAGTCGATCGAAGAGCTCTACGAAATGGAAGACGAGCAGTGCAGGCGTTTGGAGGTGGCTGGATACATTATGCACTGTGCTCGAGTGACTCGGGATGACGGACGTTGATAACGTGAGAATCTGATGCGCTGGATCGCATCTCAAAATGATAGAGCGAGTGATGGACAAACGGCAAATGCAGAACGACGGGACGAAAATCAATGAAGACGGCGCACCGAGAGTGCAAAATGAAGAGAGCGATAAAATATCTCCCAAACAGCCCTCTTTCTTCCAACGAGCGCACCCATGTCATTATTATTAAATTGATTTATCTGAATATTTAACTTGAAATAGCTTTTGCACTTCCCTTTAAACATTACAGTACAATAAACTATGGTGCACAATAGTACTCTTAATACGCGCTATGCGTTCTGGAGCTCAAAGAAGAGAGCGTCAGCCGGACAGCACTGGTGACGTTGATTCAACGTGGAGCCCAAATGCCAGGGTCGCTGGCGAGGCAGCGCTACACTGCAGCGGGCAGGCCAGATAGAAAATAGGGAAGGACAGTCCTCCCCCACACTCAGTCCTGTCCAGGGTCTTTGGCAGGCCCGCCGTCCAAGTAGATTTTGAGTGCCTTCTCTTTGCGGGGGGAGTAGCTGACCCGGTGGCCCGTCTTCAGCAGGCGGCTGCTCTCCTTCTTCATCAGTTCATTGCGCTCCTCTTCTGACAGCTCCATGAGCTCCTCGGTGCCGTCCCTGTAGAGGTGGGAGCAGGAAATAAACCAGTAAACGGAGGGTTGACCAACTGGTCAATCACTGAGTAAGGTCATTCATTTAGTTCACTTAAGCTTTAAGAACAGCATGATAATGTTGAATTAAAGGAAGTTTAGTAACTGTAATTATTATATTATAACATGCCTGCCTAACAATTTAGACTTTAATAATTAAATTCACATAAAAACATTAAATCATAAATAGTGGCCAGTTCCATTTATGAAAAGGAAAAGCTTTACCTGTAGAAGATCACAGCGCCATCATCACAGATGTAGAGTGGCCAGACATTGAGGGTGGAGACTTTAGGATTCCAATCTAAATCCTGATGGATCTCCAGCACTGAAATGTCACAAGGAAAAGTTCCTCGTCCCTGTAAGAGAAACAAGACACTCGTATCACTAAATGCGAATTAAGCGATGAGCGCAAATGATTTGCATGTTAAGTCAACGCAAAAACACGAAAAGATATTTCAGCGGTGCGAATTGAGAGATTAAAATATCACAAGATTAAAAATCTGAGCTGGTGGATATTCGTGGCACGTTAACCAATCAGGAGCTTGCTCTAGTAGTGACAACAATCATATGTGGACACCCGGAGCATCCACTGAAGAGTATGTATGATACATCTTCGTACTTTATAGAAACAGGAATAAAAAAGGATTTTGCTTGGAAAAAATGAGTCAGGAGGTCAGACAATCTGGTAAATAAAATAAAAAAAACACTCTTTAGTCAAATTGAGCTATACACAGGGTGATTGGGCCACACTTTGTGCCACTGAAATGACTTGGAAAAAAAAGTATCCCAATCACTCTGAATTCAGCCTATTGACTACAAGATGGTTAAAGCGGACAAATTGAGCTTATTCGCCGTATTTTAAAACAACCCATGTCAGCCATTTCGCAACAGAAGCCCCTCCCATGATGCGAATTGGCGTCTGTTGTGAATGTCACGCGCGAATGAAGCGAGGAAACAAACTGTTTAAGCGCCCAACTACACGTGAATAGCACGATTTATTTGTGCAAGTCGCATCTTAAGAAGGGCATCTGAAACTCTACTAAATCTGATCCGTACCTTGGCAAACTCCAAGTTTTCTAAAGGAATTCCACTCATTTCACTGAGCTGAGGAAACAAAACAAAAATTACATTAGAACTCAAATGACAATTGGGAATTGTAAGCATTCATCAGCAATTCTATTTAGCAATTCTGTATTCCAGAAACCTTTTCCTTGAGCTCCTCTACGCTGCTGCTCTCCAGCACCACCTCCCGAAAGGCCTCGAGCTTCATCTGGGCTGCGCACCAGCGGCGGGTCAGAACTGCTAACTGAGACATGGACTTCATCCGCTCCGGTTCTGGAAGCAAGTAAATCAATTATTAACAAAATACATGGGGCTGCTGGATTAGCCATTGAATATTTATGACAACCTCACCTTCAAGGACTTCCAGGAACACCTCCCAGTTACTGGAGATGTTGATGTCCTCCTCATAGACGTGATAATCCAGAAACACTGTGCCTGGGTTCTTCCAGGTCTTCTTCCTGAGTCTAAACCTGTCACACACACACAGCGACACACCTCTTGTTTGTATTCAGAGCCGTTAATCATCCTCTGCTGTGAGTCAGTGCATTTGAAAGGTCAGTTGCTGCAGTCGAGAATTGAGATGTGACATTGCTGCGGGCAGAAGATGGATGTGCGTCCAAAACAGTTGCAGCGTATTAACGAGTCAGGCCAATGGAAGTCGATGGCTACCGTCAACTGTCTGGTTACCGACCTGCTTCAAAATATCTTCTTTTAGTAATACAATGAAGAAACTCACACAGGTTTGGAGCAACTTAAAGGGTTAGTTCACCCAAAAATGAAAATTATTTAATTAATTACTCACCCTTATGTCGTTGGACACCTGTAACACCTTCGTTCATCTTCAGAACACAAATGAAGATATTTTTGTTGAAAGCTGACGGCTGAGAAAGGCTTCAAAAAGGCCTCCATTGGCATTCAGTACATTTCCACTGACCCACTCACAAGACCCATAAAGGCACTAAAGACTTCGTTACAAAGTCCATCTCACTACAGTGGCTGTACAATAATTGTACCAAGCGGCGAGAACAGTTTTTGTGAGCAAAAAAAATCAAAATAATGACTTTATCTGCCAAGATATTGTCTTCCGTGTAGGTCTCGGACGTGAACTCACCTGGAACTCACGCGATAGCGGCTCCTCCTCTTCCGGGTCATGTATACACTATGATTCGAACGGCGGAGCTGCGTCATATTCTCGTGCATGCGTCGAGTTCACGTCAATAATTTGGTGGATTATATAGTTATTTTGATTTTTGTGCGCACAATAACTATTTTTGTTGCATTGTAAAATTATTGTACAGCCGCTGTAGTGAGATGGACTTTGTAACGAAGTCTTTAGTGCCTTTATGGGTCTTGTGAGTGGGTCAGTGGAAATGTACTGAATGCCAATGGAGGCCTTTTTGAAGCCTTTCTCAGCCATCAGCTTTCAACAAAAATATCTTCATTTGTGTTCTGAAGATGAACGAAGGTGTTACAGGTGTCCAACGACATAAGGGTGAGTAATTAATGACATAATTTTCATTTTTGGGTGAACTAACCCTTTAAGGGTGAGTAAATGACAGAATTTAACTTCTTGCGTGAAACTTCCCCTTTAAAGTCACTTTGAAATCAAAATTGCAGTATTTATTGCAAATGATCTATCCGTGCATATCAATTTGTGTGCCCTTGTAATCTTGAATCAAAATAACTCCCCTCTTCCTCTTGCAGCAACATCTCTGCTCTTTTCTGATGACGCGTTTACTATTAATTACAATGTTTTAAATAAATCCTATAAGTAAGTTCATGTCTGAGAGTGTCTTAATGGGTGCATGCAGGCGGGGGGCTTAAAAATGTTTCTGTACAAAAGGAGGGCCAGCAGAAAAAGCTTAGGGACCACTGAATTAGCCAATCCTAAAGGATGTTTATAGATGTACAGTAGAATAAACCATAAATAATTCTGGTGAAAAAAATCTTGACCAATACAAGTGGACCATGGGGGGCTCACCTGTCTATACTGAGGTCCAGTTTGCACTGGTCTTTGAGTTGAGGCAGCAACTCCTCCTTAGACTGCCGAACAGTCATACCCTTAGCGAACACAGTATCCAAAAGGAACTTACAGGGCTGTCGAAACCAAACAATACATGTTGCATGAGCACAAAAATATTTTTTCCATATTCAGAATACTCTTTCCACTGTAGACAACTAATCTCACCCACATCTAAATGCACAAAGAAAAATGTTGGCTCACCTCTGGGTCGTTAACTAGCAGCTGGTACACCTTTACCCTGTATTCTCCTTTCTTCAGTGCACGTCCCAGTCGAATCGTGATCTGTTCAACAGCAGAGCAGCAGTGCATTTAAACATGTAGAGTGTCATTTATGTATTAAATCTAGAGGTACCAAACAGAATTGCAAGAACAATATGGTTGTCTTTACATGTTAAGCTGGGATAGGAGAAAGTGAAGTTACAAACTCACCTTGTTGTCATCAGAAAAAGAGGAGAGCGTCTCATTGAGCCGCACACTCTCAAACTCCTGGTTGTTGGCATAAACCCGGAAGACCTTGAACTGAGTGGAGGGAACGCCAACGAACGGCTCTAGATTCTGTTTGAACGCAGCCAGTGTGATCCTCTTGTCAACGTGGACAAGTAAACCTGAAACAGATCAGATTGCCAATGTTAACTTTAGAGAACAAAGTTTGGAAACTACCCTTCCTTGCTTTCTATTTATCAAAAAATCCTGATTTTTTTTTATCAGGGTTTCCAAAAAAAAGATTACAGTGTAATACAATTATTTAACTTTTTTCTCCTGGCTTCCTATCAAAATTTGGTTTAAACCAGCCTAAGATGTTTACTGGTTAAGGTGGATTTGACTGGCTGATCAACTGAACAGACTGGTTTAATCTTCAGGCATATTTTTAGCAGAGGTAAACATTGTAAGATGACACGCAACAGTAACTAACTCTCTTTTCTTTAGTTTAACTGTTTAAATCCATTCAGGGAAAAACCCGGTTATATTAATATAAGTAAAATCCTTATATTTCCTTATAAACCATTATAAAGTTTATAAATAGTTTTTAAAAAGCTTACCAGTCAATTGACAAACACTGCATGATATTAGAGAAAAATTGTAACACTTTATAATAAGGTTTTTTTTTGTTAACATTAGTTAATGAATTAGCTAACATAAACTAACCATGAGCAACGCATTTGATACTGTATTTGTTCAACTTTTTTACAGCTGTTCACTGTTTGTTCATGTTACTTTAATTTTAAAATTGATTAATGCATTGACTAATTTTAACAAATACAACTATTTATTTTAATAATATATAAGTAAATGCTGAAATTAACATGAACAAAGATTAATAAATGTTGCAGCAGTGCAGTTTATTATTAGTTCATGTTAACTAATGTAGTTTGTGAACCTTATTGAAATTTAATTTAATTCAACAAAATCTTTTTTAATATACTATAAAAATTGCAAAACTAATATCTTCATTAAAAATGTAATGTTAAACAATCAAGCTTAAGTTATTTTATTTGGTAGTTTGCACCACATTAAATGCATGATATGTCAATTGTTATCGTGATATGGCTTAATGTGGTATACTACGAAGGATTCGATTTAATGAAATAAATATGTCCTGCCATTTAAGTTCTACTACATCTATGGCTATTTTCATGGGCAGATTAATCTATTTTAGAAAAAATATAGCGGTCCCTGCAGTTTAAGAGTGAAGCATGGCACTGTGTTCATTTATTAAGTTGCAGCTCATGATTGTTTTTCAGTGTCTCCTTTTTGAAGCACATAGAGAAGCTACGGTGGCCAACAATGGACAAAGATGCCGTCGTCTGAGACAGCAGAGTAGCTAGCGTTTTGTAGAGCAGTTTGTCTGATTAGGGCTAAAGTAGAAACAGGGCAATGCAAAATGGCGATTTCACTTTAAGGGGACCTGTGGTGTAAGGATATAGAAATGGCTCATTCTAAGGTCATAAAAACATATCGGTTCACTATGTAAGGTCTATATAATTCACTGAAAACATAACTATGTATATGATATTGCATTTCTGTCAATAGAGCCTCATAAATATTACACAGTGCACCTTTAAATAAAACAACAAAAACAAATTTTACATTTCTGTCCTTCTCCTGATCCATCCTCCTGTGAGTACGGCTCTGCTTTGAAGTACAAGTACTGGGCGTCAGCTTTGCTCTTGCCGTTCTCGTCGTACTCGCTGTCTGTGCCTGAGTCTTCTTCCGCCGTGTCCCACGTCTCCTTCTTCCCCTCGTGTGCTTTGGAGCGCCGGCTGCTGGTGATGCTGTGCGAGTCGAGGCCATTAGCCAGAGGAAGCGGGCCGCTGTCTGCATTACACAGTGTGTCGCTGCTGTGGCTGGAGCTCAGGATGTCGCTGTCCACAGAGCTGGTGCTGCGGTCGTTATTGACGTCCGAGTCCGAGCGCTCCTCGGAGGGGAACTGGTTCTCTGTTTCGGAGGCGGCCCGTGTGCAGTTCTCCGTCTGGGAAGGCTGTGAGGCAACGTCCGGATCCTGTGCTGGTGAATCAATGTGCTCGAAGTCGCTGTGTTCGGAGCTCTTCTGGCTGTCACTGGTGCTGGAGGTTTGCTGCTGCTGCTGCTGTAAAGAAAGGTTCTTCAGCTTCTCCGTGCTCTCTTCAAGAATGGCCTCCACTGACTTCCTGCTGCCCTTCGCCCCATCAAAAGAGTCCTCAGAGTCAGCGCTAGCTTTGGGGCAACTAGTTCTATTAGCCAAAGAGCCCGGCGATTGCTCGGGCAGGGAGACAAACAGTCTGATTGTGTTCCCATGGCGATCCAGGAGCTTCCACAAAACAGAGTCAGTGAAAGCCACCTGATGGTCTGTTGAGTCTGAGCTCTCCACGAAAACCTGAGAATAAACAAGAGCATTTTACAGAAAGAAGCAACATTAAGACATCTTTTTAAAGGGCAATGAAGTTAAAATTTTAGACAATTGTTAAACTTAGTCTGTCAAATTAGCCTTGAGGGACATTCTTGATGTGAAGGCCATTACAATGTTAGGTCAGCTTAAGACTGCAAAATATGGCTAAAATTCAAAGGTAGAATCCTTTAAAAAGTTTATACTACCAAGCTATTAGCCCTTTCATGCGCAAGATTGAAATATTCACGCTGAGCCCCCAGCGCAAGTTTTTTTTTTTTTTTTTAGAACACATCACATTATTATTATTATAAACCTTTATAATGATCATGTTAGCTGATCAATAACGTATGCATGTTTGAGAGAATTGCAATTCAGAGAATTGTCTCTGTTGGATTTACAACACGTCAATTCATCCACTTTCCCCAAAATGCATGGAAGCAAGTGGCCGGTTTAGTGGGAGAAGGATAAAGTTAATTTTATAGGTACCTAATATACCTACATACCTATAGAATGTGATATGAATAAAACAGATCAATTCATATAATCTGTGTGATGCTGTATGAGTAATGTAATCATACACAGCAACGGGTTAATATACATCTCAAATGCAAAAGTTTCATGAGAATGCAAAAGCATTGAAATATTATTTTTTCCTCCCATCTCATTTTTTAACATCACCATTTCCCTTTAGAGGTTCCATATTTTTAAATACTTTCTTAAAAACATGCAGGTTCAAGTTTAGAGTAACAGTGCTGTGAGTAAATTATAAATAGGTTAAGTTCACTCAAAAAAAAAAAACAAGTATACTTATAAAAATATCCATATAAAAATGATTAAACTGGTAGTCCACTGAGAGTATACTTCAAAGCGTATTTTGATTTTAAAAAAGTAAGCAGGAAGTACATAGCTAACTTAACAGTACTGTGAACTATACTACAATAAATACACTAGTACTTAAATACATTTACTAAAACTTAAGACTTAAAAGTATAATATCATGAACTAAAAATAGGGCCACTTTAGTCAAAAGTAATATAAAAATAGATCTTAGTATACCTATACATAAAGTATAGTTAGAAATATACTTGAATTTACTTCATATTTAATAATGTACTATTTTAGCAAATATAAGTGAGTGTCCTGTATTTTGTGTTTAGAGCATCATGTTGTCACCAAATTAGTACATGTAAAAAAAACATGTGTAACAAGAACAGTAAAATAAAGTGTTACTAAAGACAATGACTGCTTATGAAGAGCATTTGAACATGTTCATGTTCTACTTTGGTTAGGATGTAGATGGTGCGGCAGCTTAGTTCTGGAACAGAGCCAATCAAAAGTGTGTTATGCTAGTGAACCTTGTTACTCCTGAAGAAACCCTCCGCTTTCAGAGTCTTGTTGGGCACGTAAAGAAGCCGGAGGTCATTGTAGCAGCGCTCTAAGACAATACGCATCGTCTCGGCACAAAGCCCCGTGGCCTGAGAACACAACGAGAAGACAACAGGTTAGATGGAAGCAGGCATCCGTTTCAAGTCTTTGGCACTTTCCACAAATAGAGTATAGTGCTTGAAAATCATAAATTATAAAAAAATATTTCTAAATTATATCTTTATACTTTTTTTCCCTACAAAGTATCAGAGAAAGTTGATGCTTCAGAGAATATCCAGACATTATATAATTCAGATATTAGACAAATATAACATTTTTGCAAATCTGGTCTAAATATAGTTTAAAAGCCCTCATGTGTACGATCATTTTCAAGGCAAATAAAATGATCAAATGAATTCATATAAAAGTTTAAAATACGAAAATACAAATGAAGTATTTTTTAAAGAAACAGACTTAAGTAAAAATAAAATCGTAAATTAGAATAAGGACAAAATAAAAATCTACAATGACTTTTAATATCATTTTTTGACAGTTTGTGTCAGAATAAAGGAGGTACTTTTACATTATTATTATAATTTAGTGTTAGATTTCCAATTTTTCACATTGATCTTGGGCCTTTTTTGCTTAAAAAAATTATGGGCCACATTTCTACAGTATTCATGGAAAGTGCCCTTTATATGTGTTCAGAAATGAGATTCTGTACCTGTGCAATGAGTTGCTTGAACTCCATAATGGTCTGGTTGAGATAAGCCCTGACACTGACTGGGGCAGCAATAGACTCGCTCTTTAGATCCACCACATGGACCTTCACCATCACCTCTGCAATCAACACACAAACACAGTCAGCAGTTCACAGTGAGGAGGTTTTAAAAGGATATCCGGTCAAAGGACTGCAAAGGGATGATGCATTTATGTCACTTTCATTGAGACATAGTATATTTTAAATGTCAAAAAAGTTAGCTTAGTAGAGACCTCCAGGTTTGTAGGGTTGGAACGCTTGGTCAGGTCTGCGGATCTCCAGGAGCAGGTCAAACATGTACGAAGATTTGACCCCGCCGAGCAGCAAACCCATGGGCATGTCTTCCTCACCCTCATACGAACGCTCCAGGTATTCATGAAACTCGTCGTATTTGACCAATCGACAGCAGTCCAGTGGCACCACTTCCTCGAGATCCATCAGCTGATCACACAGAGGACAATCACACAACACACATCGACACAAGAACACCAATCAGTGATAAATTCAGAGAGGCAAAGCTTCCTGATCTGTTTTTAAGGTTAATCTATCAGGATAAAGACCAACTTAACCTTAGACAATCTGATGCAGAGATGACATTTAGACAACAACATTTTACACAACTTGCCTTGTAAGCCATTTCGGTTGCTTCTTGGAGAGTTTTGTCCTTGTGAACCTCCAGCTTATTCTCCATCATCATCAACTTCACTGGATGCATGCAGAATAGCTTGATCTAAAGAAAGAAGACAGAATAATAAGGTTCGGTTCCAAACATTGACAATCTGGTTAGTCAATCTGGGCGATTTTGGACTGATTTCTCCCGTTTCAACAAACCTAGGTAAAGTCCTGAATATCTTGATAGTTTAGCAGATTATTTTATCAGATTATCCTGTGGTGTGAGGTGCATTAAGAGTGAGTAAATCTGCTCGAAAGAACACGATCTCAAATCACAAATCGTGCAGGGGCAATCCCAAGGACAACGTGTGCACGGTCTGAAGATTATCACATAAAAAACCAAACAATACCCTATCAGAAAGTGAGCTGACCGAACATTCACCTCCCGGTCACACTGTACCATGTAAAGTCCATGTTCACAATTTCTCCACGACTTAAGCTAAAAATTCTCCTACCCCCCTCTCCTGTAAAAAGCAGCCCACACAGAGACTGTTTCTCAGCGCTGTCTGATAGATGCGTGACATGAAAAACTGCTTTTTGTCCCTTAATTTGGCTTGAACGCTTAAATATACATACACGTGTCAAAGTGACAGGTATTTGCAAGTAAGCAGTCATTTATATCTTAAGTGAACGTTAACAGTTAAGAAAGAACAATGCATGAGTAAACTGGATCTGTGCAGCCGGTCTTAAAGTAACAGCTCGAGAAAACAAATGCTTGTTTGTTTTCCTCGTCTCTCTTGCTGACTGCACGCGCCTCGTCCATTTGGGGAGGTGTTTTTTTTTTTTTTCAGTCTAATGTTTATACCTATGGTTTATGCTCGATGCGCAGACTGAGGGGTGATGAGACGTCATGCTCGGCCAGATATGCCTGGAACTCGTGCTTCTTCAGTTCCAGAGCCGCATGTAAAGTTACAAAATCTGATGTGCACACCGCCAAGCGAACTAGGGTCGAGCTCGAGCGCTCCGCGTTGACGTCATTTTTGCTGAGAGCACCCTCGCATTGAGCAGACGCGTTGAGTATAAACAAGCTAACGTTACACTAAAGTTGGCAGTTTGATAAATGCAAGTTAATTCTTCAGTTCAGTCTTTGTGTGCTAAAAAGGCACATGAGTTCCTGTAGAGAGAGCAATACACAATCTGCTTTTTTTTTGCCAAATAAATGAAAAGCATCATCAATGTCTTCTCTCGTGCTGTATCAAAATCTCACCTCGCTTTCCTCAGAGATGGTCAAGTTCAGTTTGTGCATAATTACATGATATAACATATAATTAAGGATATATATATTTTTTTAATACTGTATCCTACATTGTGGATAATTAAGCTATATTTCATATGCTGAAGTACATTTCTGGAGTGTTAACAATTAAAAGAAAAACAACAACAAGAACCATACAGAACCAAAAACGGTGATACGAACCAACCCTAATACACACCTAAAACACAATCATCCGTTGCAGTTTTCATCCGTTTTATTTATTGTTTATGATATTTATTCAAGTGCATTTTTTGTTAACAGGCTGAGTGTCCATTGCTTTTATTGTTTTTGGTTGTTTTGTTCATTTATTGTGGATATTTAAAGTGTTTTCTTCAGTGTTAAATAATCTTTAGAAATAAAAGTTTCTTGATCTTTGAAAAGGTGTATCTGCATTATTATGTCATTATTTTATATGAAAATGGTCTCAGAACGACAATATTATCGTAGTCATTTCTTGGCCAATTTATCGTCCAGCAAAATTTGTTATCGTGACAGGCCTACTAATGCATGAAGTTTTTCAGGTAGGTCTATTTCATTTGTGAACACACCCTTGAATCTCTTCAGATAATGAATATTGGCCAATTTCTGTTGCACATTGCTTAGAACAGTCTTCCCATAGAGCACGCACCTATTATGCCTTAAATGCTGTCTAGGTAGGGAGCTCATTAGGATTGTGGAACACAGCCCAAGTCTCCACGGCATGCAGAAAAGGGTACTGGTTGTGCTGTGCAGGCACTTTACCTTGCATGTGTTGCGCTCGATCTCTCTTTGCCTCTTCTCCTGCTCCTCAGACTCTTTCTCTCGCTGGACCAGTCTCTTTATGTGCTCTGGGAAGTCCTCCACTTCGAGGAATTCTGCAAACACAAAGAGAGTACATTAAATTCCAGAATCTCAGAGAGGGAAGTCATATTTTTTATATTGAAGGAAAAAAATATCCATGTCAGTTCCCTTACTTGCATTTCTGGAGGGGTCTTTTAGTCTGTACATGAGCATGTATGCATTTGTAGAGCTGTCGAGGCATAAAAGCAGATTTGATCAAAATACTTTATTCTATAATGTGCTTTACAAGGGTCTTCTTTGGCATCACATGTACACACACCTGGCAAAGGCACTGGAGTAATAGCCTCTGCTCCCTGAGGATCCGCCATATGTCTTCCGGATGTCATCCTGTGTGATCTGGAACACACACATGATGGCAACACAATTTACAACCCTGTGTTATTTTCTTTCATTCTGTGAAAAGCAGAAAGCCTGCTGACCTTGCTGACATGCTGGTCATTGAAGCTGTACCACTGGCTGTCACTGAAGGACTTGATGCAGGCGTAGTAGTGCCCGCCTGCTGCACTCCCAGAATGCACCATGACCGAGAAGAGTTCAAAGGTCAAAGAGCTCTATAAAGGAGACAGAAGAGGCATGTTTATCTTTCATCTTCCGAGTTCAGTACAGCACTCAAGCATTTGGGTTCAGAGAGGATGTGAGCTAACCTTTGGTTTGAGCACCCGCTCTGCACTGCTGGTGTTATCCAGACAGATGCCCTCGTCCACGCCATCATCCGTGGAGAAATCATTGCTCATCTGGTCACTGTGGCAGCTTCCTTCATTCTCCGCCCCACTGTCAGTGCAGCTCTCGGTCTGAGGTGATTTCTGCAGACAAAACTATTAATTAATGCATCAAAAATATGGTTTTAAACTACTATTATTTGTTGGCAAGGTACCAAGCAGTCAGCAGTTAAGTTGGACATAAACATATGTTCAGGCGTAACATTATGATAATATTGTGTTGATCCCCCTTTTGCTGCCAAAACAGCCCTGACCCATTGAGGCATGGACTCCACTAGACCCCTGAAGGTGTGCTGTGGTATGTGGCATCAAGATGTTAGCAGCAGATCCTTTAAGTCCTGTAAGTTGCGCGGTGAGCGCCTCCATGGATCGGACTTTGCACAGCACATCCCACAGATGCTGGACTGGATTGAGAGCTGGGGAATTTTGAGGCCAAGTCAACACCTCAAACTTGTGCTCCTCAAACCATTCCTGAACCATTTTTTCTTTGTGGCAGTGCGCATTATCCTGCTGAAAGAGCCACAGCCAGCAGGGAATACCGTTTCCATGAAAGGGTGTACATGGTCTGCAACAATGCTTAGGTAGGTGGTATGTGTCAAAGTAACATCCACATGGATGGCAGGACTCAAGGTTTCCAAACACCTTTCTATCAGAACCAGCATTAACTTGAGAAATTAGAGCTCCAGTAGCTTGTCTGTTTGATCGGACCACACAGGCCAGCCTTTGCTCCCCACGTGCATCAATGAGCCTTGGCCGCCCATGATTCTGTCGCTGGTTCACCAATGTTTCTTCCTTGGAGCACTTTTGATAGATACTGACCACTGCAGACCGGGAACAGCCCACAAGAGCTGATGCTCTAATTCAGTCATCAAGTCATCTCAATTTGGCCCTTGTCAAACTCGCTTAAATCCTTATGCTTGCCCATTTTTCCTGATTCTAACAATTTGGGTACAAAATGTTCCCTTAACTGCCTAATATATCCCACCGACTAACAGGTGCCATGATGAAGAGATAATCAGTGTTATTCACTTTACCTGTCAGTGGTCATAATGTTATGCCTGATCTGTGTACATTAACTTTACAGTTTTAGATGATACAACAATCAAGCAGTTGGGATTGGCTAATCATTTCAGATTTATATCTAATTAATACTATTGTAGTTTATTTATTTTCTTTCAAGCATGTTCATTAAGCCTGACATCGACATTCATCCTCACGTTATAGCAAAGTGACACACAAAGTCACAAAACCAGAGATCAGTTCAGCGTTCCTTAACAAGAAGAAAGAGATCATGAAGCTGTCTCTCACCTCATCCTCGACGTCGATGAAGGGGCTCATGTCCAGCTCTTCGGGGAAGGTCATGCGGTCATTGAGTTTAATGCGGTGCATAGTGGTGTAATCAAAGTCAAAGCGTTTCAGCTGCAGAGTCAGCAGGTATGGGAAATGGAGGAATCTCAGGCCCTGGAGAGAAAAATACTGCATAAGAAACTGAAATGTGGTAGAGAACTAGACAATCATCGCCTCTGATCTGATTCACCTTGCGGGCGTCACATTTCTTTTTGCAGCGCTCACAGAAGTATTGGTTGGGCCCGTCGAGAGTCTCAGGCTGGATGAACGCCTGCAAGGCTTCTTCCTGTTCAGCAAAAAAAAAAGGACAAGTCAAATGCAATATCCAATGTTTATCCATATGTTATTCAGTATTCAGTGTTATTTGTGACGTGTTCATTCCCAGAAGAAAACTCTACAATGGCGGCGTTTCAGGAGATCAGAAACAGTGACACTGAAATAAGAGAATAACTCCCACTGGAGTGACTTTGTGCTTTGTAACTGTGAAGACCTTTTCATGCTCAAACAGCAACATTACACACTAAATAAAGTTGAAAATGTAAAAAAACAGCATAACAGGACCCATTAAAAATAACAGTGTTTAGCACTTTGGATGATATCCTGACTTATAAATATATATTCTGATTGGCTGCGAATCTGCGATTGTGTTTACTTCACTGTGGACTCCTGATTTCATTTGAATTTCCCAATGTATCAAATGATATATAGCACTGATCATATTTCCATTTAAAATAATATTAAAAACACCAACTAACATTGTGACAGTATGCCTTTTTGGCATATAAAACAAACACTGCTAATGGTCCTATCCTAGTATGCAGCTACAAAAAAAAAGAAGAAGAAAAAAAAAACAAAGAGTCAAAATGATGGCTTGACGCACCACACTGCCAAAAGCCTGACTGGCCCCGAAGGGCCTGATGACTAGAGGGATGTCCAAGTACGTGTCAATCCTCCAGCTCTCATAGCCACACTCCAAACAGCGCACATAGTCCTTCAGTTTGCCCTGGTAAAGCTGGTTGATCAGGTCGGCCTTGGGAAAACAAAAGATAGTACATCAAAACACTGCATGCATAAGTTCAGTAAACACACCCATAAATTCAGAATGAAAACTATTTTTTATGCATTATTTCTATTTAAAAATGGCATGAGCATAAAAAGAAAAAAGAATATCTTTGCTAACCTAATGGCAGCACACTAACTGCATGATGATGACGTTCTCTAGCACAATTGGAGAATGAATTAAAGAGAATCTTGTGCTTCAATAGAAACAGGAACATCTGACAAAGGAGATGTCTGTCCAAAGGAGGTTACACATTTTCAATGGAGTCTAAAGGCCTTGACACACTAAGTCGACGGTCGGCCCGTCGGTGTGCGTCTGTCCACCCTGTGTTTGCGGTGTTCGGCAACCATTGGCAGCTTTTCTGCCGATTCAATTCAGCGATTGGCTTATCAATGTAGCAAACCAGTGTATGAGAAGAAAAATTATGAAAGCAAGCAAACAAAGTCAAGAGGGTACACACAGACGGCTCTTCTAATTGCATCTTATCTGGGCCTTCCAATATGTGAACATTTTCAAAATGACATGACTGTCTGGAATGAACAATTTAAAGACCAACATGATTCCTGCAAGTGCTGCTTTGTTAACGGTTTGTATAATTGTTTTTTCATTGTGAAGGATATATAAAGACTACCACCTGCTGGTATGGAGAGCTATTTCCTCTAATGCAGGCATAGCTGGCTGTTGACTGTAATCTTTGTGGTGTGTTAAACACTTTTAACTTGACTTTTTGGTCAAGACGCAGGCAATGCGAGACAACAGTCACTGCTAGCTTTTTGATGTTAGGCGGTGTGTCACTTTTGGACCCCAGTATAAATTAGGAGAAATCCCAAACAAGTGCTTGAGACATGTTTTCACCTGAATAATTAGTTTTACTAACTTACTGCCACAAATACAGATTTTGAAGTCTTTCTTCCACCACAAAGTCTGACACCACAGCTTAGAAGAGAACAATCATCTGAGTGTAGGTAAGCAGTCCTACTCGTCCCGCTCCGAGCGGGATTCGAACCAGCGTCTCCAGTGTGGGAGACGGGCGCACTAACAAGAATGCTTAGGACCGCAGCCTGCTAGCACACCTCTCGAGTCCAGGGGAGTTAGGTTTACAGGCATTGCTCTTTCTGGCCTACATCCTTTACACTCACTCCCCTAAATCTCACTCCCAATCCGGGTCACGGCACCAACTGTCACTGGACCTACTGGAACATCTCCAAGTGGGATTCGAACCAGGGTCTCTGGTGTTGGAGGCGGGCACACTAACAAGGATGCTGGACCACAGCCACACATGCCTTGAGGCTCTGGACTTTTTTTTGTTTTACTGGCCCACGTCCGTTACATGTAGAAACATGCAAACCTCTGTAGAAAACCAGCAGAATTAAGTGCATACCATGACCCAACCCACCTCAAATGTTGAGGACATTCGGACATTCGAACCAACATTGGGTCTTTTGTCCTGGCCCTGACGTAGGGATCTCATTGGTTGTGGATTAGCATCAAGAGCTGAGGGGGCAGAGCTTGCATCGCATACCTGCTCGGTCTGTTTCCACTTCTGCTCTAGTGCATCAAACATGACTCTGCAAAGCTCCTGGACGTCGTGCTGCTGCCAGGCTGCAAAAACACAAGGTAAAGAGTTTCAGAGTAATCCAGACTCCTCTCCTGTTATTTGATAACAGCAGTGCAAATGTGGGTAAAGTTTCTCAAAGGGATGTTAAGTGACTCCACGTACCCTCACTGCTGTCCCAGCCAAAGCTGCGGGTCACGTCTGTGGTCTCGATGGCACGCTTCTTACTTGTCTGCAGGAGAACGAAAAGCCTCTGAAGCTGGTACGGGATACTGGTGACTGGATCCTCCTCAGACTCCTCGAACTCCCAACTGGTGCAGAAACATTTAAAAGGCATTAAAGGTAACAGATGTAGATTGCAAAATATGGAGGTAGAACACGCACACAAAAAAAATCTAATGTTTATTTAAAAAAAACATAAACTACAAGCTATTAAAAGATCTTAAGTATTGAATACGCTCAAAACATCTGCAGTGATTTTGTACACAACATAAAATTAGGCAACATGATGAATTGTGATTTAATGTGCTTTTTATTTGGCCAGAAAGCTTCTTAAAATCAGTGTAATTGTTCACATGTAGCGTGTTCTACATGGTATGTAAGACTCTCTCTTTGCGCGTTTGAGAAACACAGCTCTTCACACTAGAGTTTACGGAAAGTCAAACACACTGCGCATCCATTGAGATGAATCTGAAGTGAAACAGTACAGATCACTTGATGGTAGTGCTGTGCGATATTGAAGAAAAATGCGATATGCAATATCTTGTTAAATAATGCAATTTCAATATGCAATACGATATTGCTATTAGTGTGTAAAATCTATTTAAATTATATTTTTAAAAAATATTTAAAAACTGAGAATGAAACCATTTGTGTTTCACATTCTTTCTGGGAAAAGAAAGCATCGCTACAACTTCTAAAAGTGATCAAAGTGTTTTAGCAAACTTTTATGTCACAAATCATTCAAGTTTCGGTGTGTGCGTGTGTCAGACAGCGCGAGAACGCAAGTTATTGTTTTTCACAAATGATTGTGTTTAATAACTCTTTTTAACATCAAGCAAGTCCCACAAATAACAGTAGTCATGTGCCCAGTCTATTCTCAGCTCTATACGTCGACCTAAAACTTACACTTTTCACAATGTTGAAGTAGATCAAAATCATTCAGGTATTGCATGCCATTGCGAAATGCATATTGCGATATGTACATTTGCGATATTTCGATATATTGCACAGCCCTACTTGATGGAGAGCGAAACTCTCAAGCTCACTCAGAGTGTGTTCAGCAAGTGAAAATAGATATTATACTAACATATACACACACACACACGTGAGTAAAATGTAAGCATTTATTAGCCAATGGCTAATAATAAATATTATTTAGTTGGCCAAAGTGAAGATTTACCCGCATTGTAAAGGGTCATTATCGTAAACCACTTCAAACTGTTTGTCTGAATTTTCTATTCATAACTCTGAAAAAACAATTTCTTGCACCAGTGGCACTTCATGTTGTCACATCTAGTTCCCATAAACAAGTTATCGCACTAAACTTGACACAGACTACTTACTTGTAGAGTGCATTCCTGAACTCAGGGGTCATGAACAGGGTCTGCAGGAGGCTGTTCAGGTAACAGGTCATTGCCTGGTTGACCAAACCCACATAACCTTGAAGGCAGATGACACAAGACAAATAAATCTGTGTGGCAAAGTTGTGGCTGTCATCCACTTCACAACTATGCATGTTAAAGCAGTGCTACCTGTCTCTGATTTGTTGAGTATAGAGGAGTACGAGTAACTGGGGCTGCTGTAGTCACCACTGCTGCAGCCCACAGTACCGTCCCGCGGTAAGGGCCCAATGAAGCGATCCTGGGAGCTGTCATCAAGACCACTGCTGTCCGCTGTGCCAGATTCATCCTGCAAGTCACACAAGAATGCTAAACATGCAATGTTCAACATCCATCGTCAGAAAATAAAGAACCTGCAAGGTCAAGCTAAACTGGATTCCACAACAAACAGTGGGAATGGAAAGCTGTGAAACCAAGTTCAAGGCCAGGGTTGTCATGAATGTGAGAATGTTTTTTTTTTCCCTTTGCTTGATGCAATCTTTGTACCTTTGTCAATATAAAGATTATAGAAAAATGCTAGAACAGATAGATTCGATAGACTGAAGGATAGATAAAATGAACAATAGATAAAATGACCGATCAACAGAAGGAACAAATCATAGAGATACACAGACAGAGAAACAGAATGATAGATAGACAGAACGATCAATAGAACGACAGACAGACAGCAGGGCCGTAACCACCATAGACATTGAGGGGGACAAGTCCCCCCAATAATTAGAAATGGCCAAATTGTCGTTCCCCCCCAATGACAAAAGGTTTAAAAGTTAAATTTTTTGACTGGTTTGTCTTGGGTCTAACGTGCTCGTCAATGTCAAAATGATCGAGATGGCCAATCAAATAAAAGTAGGGAGGGTTTACGTTCTCTTTTGGCTCATGCACACAGTCTAGTCTTCACACTCAGACAAGCGCGTCAATCTATTGCTTAATGCCGCTGCGGAGAGGGACTCTATTCTTCTCTGTGAAATCACAAAACAAATTGAACACAAACGTGTCCCTGCTCTTAATATACAACCATTGATGAACATGTTTGATTTTAATGAAGAAAAAAAATATATATGAGAGCGGATTACAACCTAGAACCTTTGCCATGGTTTACAAAAATTCTACCAGCAGACCACTAGGGAATTCAAACATTAACAGCAGATCTATCTATTGATTCACTAATGCGAAGACGGAAATTAATGCAAATTGTAAACGAACGAACAATAGAAAGCTAATGAATGATAGATAAAACTAGGGCTGCACGATTATGACAAAAATCATAATTGTTGATTATTCCCTTGAAATTGTAATTGTGATTATTAAATACGATTATCACAATTTACATTGAACGATGTTTTGAATAGCTTTATACTAGGGGTGTAACAATACACTTGTGTCACGATTTGATAAAAATCATGATACTTAACTTATCAATGAATTTGAATTTGAGTTTTTTTGTTTACTTTTAAAAATTTTTAATATTATTATTATCATTGTATAATTATCAGGACCCACAAATATTCCCCCATTGCATCATTATACATTATATTCAACATTATATAAAGTGGTTTAACGTAGAAATGTCACTGACACTTTTTTCAACAACAAAAACGAACATTTTTCAGGCAGCATTCTCTCCCGGTCGCTGTCCCTCCTCCTCCCGCTATTAATGCACTATACATATAAGAATAAACCATCTAAAATGCTTTAACTAATCATACTACTAAAACATAATGTGATCTGCTGATTTAAATGATGTTTGCGCTTTGACTTTAAGTAGTGTCAATCTAGCAGCACTTGCGCTTCATTTGATCACAGTTCTAACTGCAAGAAAGCGTGTCAAAATGACTATTCCTAAACTATAAATGTTTAGCTCATCTAAAAAATGCATGTACTCACTCTCATGTTGTTTTTGCGTGTCTCACAATCATTTGAACGTCTGCGTTTACTACAGTAGGCGAGTTGTGGTAAATCTGGTCATCAGATAAAGATATTTTCTCTCTTCAGAAGACTTGGATTTGGATTAAGACACTCAGTTATTTTTACAATGCTTTTATGACATTTATTGGATCTTTTTGATCCAAAGTTTGAGAGGAATGGACAGTCCCGCTGCTGGCCGTCTTGATGCCCTAAGCGTCAATACTTTATGATGCCTGCGGCCCTGGGAATGGACTTAAATGGATGAACAGAACTCACAGGTTTTATAAAAAACATCTTCATTTTTGTTTAGAAGCTAAACAAAACAACATATAGGCTGTGTGTACAGCTTCTGTGCTATTTCGCGTGCATTCGACCAGTCAGCATACTGCTGTCAAAGCATAACATGATATCTAAGCACGCAGAATAATATACAGGTTTTTTTTTGTAATCGCGGCTTTGAACGATTACATAATCGTAGCATCAATAATCATAATCGCAATTAGAAATTCGATTAATTGAAGAGCCCTAGATAAAATAATAGAATAATTGAATAATACAAAATAAAATTAACGAAAGATAGATAAAACGATTAAATGAACACAAAGCGATAGTTAGAATGTAAGATTGATTGAGTCGATGGATGGATGGATGGATGGATGGCAGATGATCTAGTTGACCAGCTCAAATTGAGACTCACTGAGGCGATCTGAGGCTGCTCCCCGTCCTTGTCTGTAAGCTGTAGGAAATTCTTCTTCCCCGCCTCAAAACCGGACAACACCAGGGACATCTCACCGGCCTGGTCCAGAGGGGCCTTGAGGTGCAGAGGGAAAAAGATAAGTGTGGGCAAAACTTACATTTTGACATAAATGTTTTTGACCGTTCAAGCAAAAAAAAAAACACAAAAGAGAGCTCTACTTTTCACTCCACTCTGTTTGTTTGTTTTCTAAAAACATCGAAATACTTTTTATAATGTTGTATTTCTGTTTTAGTTAGTATATCAGGTTAAGCTAAAGCTGAAGTTTAAGTTTTTTATTTTTTCAATTATTAAATGACTTAATTTCAAGTAATTATTATTGTTTTATGGTTTTAGTTAACTATTATAACCCTGATACTTTGTTGAATAATGTGTCAAATACTGTTCTTAGTCTTTCCATCCTGACTATGGATTAAATGGGAATGAAATTAAATACAGTTTACTGTGTATCCAAAAACGTAAACGTACTACCAGCACATCCGGGAACTTAACTTTCAATTTCATCACCAGCCATTTTTAGGGGAAAATAAACTAGACTTCAACTAAATTCACCCACATGAATTATTAAAATCTGGGTGAAAGAGAGAGTTTTGTGTGTTTTTGGGGGGAAGACTCACCATGTCGCCAGCGCTGGCCCACGCCAGGCAGAAAGTGCCGTTCACATATCCAGCCTTGTGAGCCACATCCTCGAAGAATTTGTTGACGGTGGTGGAGGCGGGCAGGTTGAGTGTCAGCCTCTCATTGACGGTCTTGGCATTGGTGGTGTCCTGCACAATACACAGCACTCTCGGCTCCTCTGCTGCACTTTCAATCTGTAAATGCACACGAGTGTTAAGTTTAACCAAGCACACTTTAGTTTGAGCTCCGCTCCAGTGCCAAAAACATTCATCCGACATGACAGGGAAATGCACTAGATGAGCAAAAGTGCAACCGTTTTCATCAGAGATCTGACCAATCAGAGTTACGCAACACATGGTTTCATATGGCAAGGCAGGAAGCATGTAAACAAGCAGAAGTATGCTACACACCAACACTGAACTCATAATACTAAGATACTTAGGTTAGAAAAGAAAACCGACCATGACCAAACAAGGTTAAAAAAGGCTAAAAGCCTTTGAGTAAACTAGCAAACCTCAGTAATTCATATTTAGATAAGACATTCACATTATTAAAAACACTGACACCAGTGGGTTAAATGTTGTGTAAAAACAGCTCAGAAGAGTGAAGTTATGTCTTCAGTGTTTGGGGTCACAGCATGCAGTCAAGGCCATAATGTCGACTGTGACTGGTGGTGGTTGGTTAATTGCAGGTGTTGTTTACGACACAGAACCATGGTCTTTTTAGCATCCGCTAAAGAACTGATCATGTTACCAAAAGCGCTGACTTAGGACTCCTAGCATGACGCAAGCAAAACATTTCTTCATACATTATTGATGGGATAAGCACAGAAAATAACTCGATATTATTTTAACTCTTTCCCCACCAGCGTTTTTTGATTGTTTTCACAAAAATGTCATGGCCCCCAGAATATTTTGCTGTATCTGAACATGCAATATATCAAAAGAGAGAACAGAGCGCATATGCTTTTAAACAACAAAAAAAACTTTTTATTCTAGCTTTATGTATTCTTTTTTTATCAACACTTAAATGTGGGTAAGTTTAATAAAAAAGCTAAATTAAGCAAAAAGCTGAGAAAATCCTGTTTTTGTCAAAGACCTCGTCCAGATCGAATTTAGAACGATGAACACAGTCCTCTAGCTTGTCTTGGGTCTAAATTTAATACAGTACATTAACATTAGTCTGTTTATATGCGGTTTAATGTTGATGATCATGCTATTTTACATATGATTGTATGCTACCACTTGTTTCTGCATCTTCTTCGCCTGTGTTTTAATCAGGAGATTCTGTACTCTTTCAGAAGTTCTGTATAGCTCCCCCTACCATATAACAGTAAAAACACAGAAACCTGGAAAATTCTGTGATTGGCCGGGAAAGAGTCAAAGGGGCTTTACTTTAAACTAATTACCTTTTGAGAATCAGTTTTAATCACTGTTTAATACATGTTTTTTATACCTTGTTACATCGAGAAAATAACTGAATTCGTGGAAGCTGCATAAAGGGAGCAGAATAGTCCTTTCAGTCAGAAAAAAAACCAGACTAATTTCACTGTTCAATAATGGCACTAATTTGTCTAATAACTAATAACTCTAATTTGTCTAATGCCGTGTAATCTCTGGTTGTTTTTACAATGGCTTTCATAAAAACTTGTTATGACAGATTTATTCATACACATTAAATATTGAAGAACAGGTTTAGAGAAAATATAATGAATATGTAATATAGTGCATATATTTATCAAAAATCTCCTCTCTCTAGAGTTAATTTTTCTAGCTGACTAACAAATTTATGGACAATGAATGGTTTTTCTGCAGTAAATGTAACATGACATTGTTTACAATCTGTTTTACTGATGTCTTTCCACGGTTGAAATATGACATATGTACAAGCGGTTTTGGTTGAAACACTAATTGAGTGATTACATGTGACGTGATATTGATGTTCTGATATTCATTTATGTTTATTTCATGCTATTACATAACTAGAAGTAAAGCAGAAAAGCTGATTAGTTCACTCACAAACTGTCAAACCACATTAGAGCGCCCAAAACCACATTCTTAAAATGTTGTAATAAAATGAACGTAATGAATTTAATATAGTGCATATATTTATCAGAAAGCTCCTCTAATTTTTCTAGCTGACTAACAAGTTTATGGACAATAAATGTTTGCTCTGAGGTAAATGTAACATGAGCTGTAAACATCTGTTTTACAGAAGTTTTTCCACAGTTGAAACACTAATTGAGCGATTACATATGACGTAATATGAATTTTGGTAAGTTGTACTGTATTTTTCAACATACCTTCTGATGTTCATTCATGTTTATTTCATGCTATAACTAAAAGTAAAGCAGAAGAGCTGGTCAGTTCACTCACAAACTGTCACGCTTCATTAAAGAGCACCAAAACGGCATTTATTGTTTAAATTTGGTGAAAAAATTGACAATTTGAAAACCGATGGCTTATTGCACTTGGGTAGTAGCTCACTACAAATAGTTCAGTGAAGTTTTGACTAAAAGATCGATTCTTAGGATTTAAGAATTGATTCAAACTGAAGAAAAAAAATATTTTCAACCCAACACTAGGAGGAATTTTGTTTCATGTTGACTTTAATCAGGCAATTACAATTTTCACACTACATACTCAAATTATGCACAAAAAACCCTGGGAATACCCCAAAATCATAAGATTATAAAATATCTATTTTGCATTAAACAAGTACCACCAGATTTATTTGTATTGCTATTACTTTCACTTCTTTATTCACACTACAAGCTCAGATTCCCATCTGCCTGAGATAGTACATTGCCTTCGGCTTCCCCTCAAACCAGCTGATTTTTTCCTGACGTCTTCATTTGAAGGTTAGTGTCAAATTAATCATCATGCTGTAAACACACACACAGATGCATCACACACAACTACCTGTGAGAACCTCTTCTGCATCTCCTCAAAAATACTCAAACCAGCCCCGGGCGCAAGGCTGAGCGTCACGACACAAGCGCCACTGATGTAGGATATCTGTTAAAGGTCAATACACAGGGGAGAAATGGAGATCTAGAGGAGAAAATGTGAAGATGCCAATGTAAAAGACACAGATGTCTACACAAGCAGGAGCATTATCAGATTAGAGGGTATTTTTATCAGGGATAATATCGTTAGGTGCTCACATGAAACAGGTTGGCCTGTTTTCAAGCCGTGGGTATTCATTATGACAAGGTGAGCAGGCCTACAAGATCTTTATCTCAGTATAGAAAGGGCCTTTCACTGAAGTAGATTATTAAATATTTATGATAAAATTAAATTAAATATTTATGATATTTTTGACGAATTTTGTCGATGTCATTTTTGCCACGCGCACCCTCGCGCTTGAGCTGACACGTCGTGTATAAACGATGCTTAAAGTTACACTGAAGTTTAATAAACGCAAGTTAATTCTCCAGTTCAATCTTTGTGTGCTAAAAAGGCGCATAAGTTCCTGTAGAGATAGCAATACACATTCTCCTTTTTTTTTGCCAAATAAATGAAAAGCATGTCATCAATGTCTTCTCTCTCGCTGTATCAAAATATCACTTTCCTCAGAGATGGTCAAGTTCAGTTTGTGCATGATTAGGCTATGATATAACATTTATTTTTTTATACTGTATCCTAAATTGTGGATAATTAATATATCATATGCTGAAGTGTTTCTGGATTAAAAGGGGGAAAAAAAAACAACAACCGTACAGAACGGAAAACCGTGAGCCTAAAACCGTGATACAAACCGAACCGTGGGTTTTGTGAACCACCCCTATTATGCACCTAAAACACAATCATCCATTGCAGTTTTCATCCATTTTATTTATTGTTTTCGGTACTTATTTAAATGCATTTTTTTAAACAGACTTGAGAGTCCATGCTATAACTGTTTTTGGTTGTTTTGTTCATTTATTGTGGTTATTTAAAATGTTTTCCATTTTTTTGTGTTAAATAGTCTTTAGAAATTAAAGTTTATTGATCTTTGAAAAGATGTACCTGCATTTTTATGCGATTATCATTATTTTAGATGAAAATGGTCAATATTATCGCAATAATTTCTTGGCCAATTTATCGTCCAGCAAAATTTGTTATCGTGACAGGCCTATATATACGGTATGATTATATATTGTTTATCACCAATCATCCCAATTATTCTGGAATATATTCTTTCAAAATAAAGGTATTAAGTCCTCTGGTGAAATTTTCTTCATATTGCAACATATATCGTAGAAAAACAAAATACTGCTATGTCAGTTTTTTCCAATATCATGATGCAGCCCTAGAATGTACAAGCTGGATTTCAGCAGCCAGGCTGATCAACATTTCCAGCCGAAGGTTCCCAGATTGGATGAAATCCTACATTTTTCTCAGCAAGCATAATTGTGGTCAGGTTCTGGTCCTGTGTGGGGTGTGATAAAAACCATGAGCTTGTGGTGCGATGTGGGTGATATTAATATAAAGACTGAACAAAGATTCCCACCTGCCACACAGACGCCAGCTGATATATATATATAGAGAGAGAGAGAGAGAGAGAGAGAGAGAGAGAGAGAGAGAGAGAGAGAGAGAGAGAGAGAGAGAGAGAGAGAGAGAGAGAGAGAGAGAGATCGATCCTGCAAAGCATCCGCAGAGCCTTTGAACACTATCAGAGCGCCTGAATCAAAGGCCCAAAACAAACGCCTGATTGCTATTCACGGAAATTCCATGCATTGTTTGTATAGGTTTACTTCATAGACAAACAGAAAGTCACCCAGCCTGCTTTTAGTTCTACATCAGGAGTGTCAACCTTCCTGGAGCCACAGCCCTGCAGAGTAGAGCTGCAACTAACGATTATTTTTTCTGTCGACTAATCTAACGATTATTTTTTCGATTAGTCGACTAATCTAACGATTTATTTTTTTACCCTTTGAAATTTTTCAAAATTCTGTGGCACCCCCTCGCATAAGTTACGCTAGAGGTGTAACAGTACAGACTGCTCACAGTTCGCTTTGTATCACGGTTTTAGGTTCACGTTTCAGCAGGGCCGTGCACAGGGGGGTGGCCTAGTGGCTAGAGCCACTGCCCCTTTGCCCTCATCGGCTAAGGTGCCCCTCTTGCCCCCTTCCCTCCCTCACCCTCAGAGGATTCCCATAAAAGTGTAATAAAAGCGCTCTGTTCCGCTAAAAATCCACTAATTCCGCTAATCCGTTCCGTGTTTTCCCGCTCCCTCCGCAGCATCGCTCACAATCTGCAGCGGGGTCCGCTCTCTGTGGAGACGACAGTTCCAGAATGTAGTCCCATTAACGGGTAAATCACAAACTACAGTCTACATTACAGACAGTGGTTGATCCGCGGAATTATTAGTTTGTTTCTTTCAACAGTTCAAACATAGATTAAAAGCTCCAGCATGCCAGCGGGTAAATCGTCATATACTGTATACTGAATAGCTGACAGTTTGTCACTAGGCTATTTAACTCCTGTAAAATAGATTTCCGATTATAATACATTTTTGTGAGTTAACACTTGTATCTATAACATGTCATATTTATGATATTTTATTTAGACCATATTAATTGTATACACAATTTAAAAAAAAGGTAATAAAGGCTATTATAGATATGAGTTGTATCAGGGTAGCCTACAATGGGGCTAAAGCATACCCTAAGAAAAATGTGATTATTTTTAAAAAAAGTTTATACTTGTGCAAAAAATATCTAGCAACGTTTGCATTATTTTCTGTTCATTTTGATGAATAAAATAACAATCTGTTATTAAAAAACTGTTGCGTATGATTTACAAAAATCATAAACAAGACCTTTGTTTTAAAATATATTCAATAAATGATTCTTATTTGCTACTTAAATCTCCAATAAAAAATAAAAATAGAAAAGAGATCAAATTAGCCCAGAATCAACTTTTTGGAAGAATAATTAGAACAACTAAGCATCATTAGTACTAAAGCCTAACAATTGGATTCATTCTCTATATTAAGATGATACTCAACCCCTTATAGTGCCCCTTTTTTGGTTTGGGCCACTGCCCCTCAAAATGTCTGTGCACGGCCCTGCGTTTCAGTACAGTTTGGTATTTGCTATGTTCAGGGGAAAAAGGACTACTGTCAAATGAAAATAAAGAAAATAAGAACAGATAACTTAAATAGAAGCAGCAGCACAAATAAATACTATTGAGCAAAGATGAGAACAAAATAAACCATGCTTTTCAGGATTTTCAGGTAGGTCTAACATTAGTTTTTAGGTAGAGAAATGGAATGAAGTAATCAAAAGTAAAATAACCACACATTTAACTGTTTAAAATCAAAAAAATAATCCTTATTAAACTTACAAAAGCTATTCAGTCAGGAGCAGTGAGTGATGTCTTTATCTTTTGTTTGACATTAAACAGACAGCAGTGAAGGCTACTGCCCCTTTAAGACCCACGGATAGTCGTCGTATTTTCTGTATAAAGTTCACTTAAGGCATAGAGTAGGCTATGACATTTTGACATACTTTTTGTGAGTTTGTCCCCTGGCTAACGTTACACGGGGGTGATGACGGTGAAAATGACTGCTCATATTCGGACGTACAGCAGCACTCGCATTGCGTTTTATAAAGTTTACAAAGAGAGACCGTTTTGCCCACGTTTTTCTTTTATTATCGCTGTTGTTGAAGTGTACCTGAGGAGTCAGCACGTGTATCCATCGACAGAAACATACATACAGCATTATTTCCAAGTTACAACCCATATTAAAGATGCGTCATCAGATGCGAGATGAACCGAAGTGTAAGTGCGTCCCCGCAACTTTTGCTCGGGATCCCGGTTGGGAAACACTGGTCTGTATTGATTGACACCGCGCTGGTTTGTTTAGAATTATATGAGCGCCGTGACCGCGTGATGAAGGCGTGTCGCAACTCTGTTATTCAACTGCTCTGGTTTTAAAAGCTATGTCATACTAAATGCGCCAAAATGCAATAAAACTTGTTTTACGGTCGAATGCAACGCGCGCGTGTGTGTGTGTGAGTGAATAAGAGACGCGCAAAAGGATGGAGAGAGAACTTAAGGAAATGCAGCTAAACGAATATGCGTGCGTCTTTTAAATAGCGTAAAAATGAATGAATGACGAATGTGGCGGCCGTTATTGATTATGTGGCAGTCCGCCACAAATTAGTCTATGTGTGGGAAACACTGTTTGGCCTCTGTTTAAAGTATTCCCATACTTTTGATATTCGCGGTCTAGGGTTTTGTGATAGAACCAGGAGCAGAAACTAACATTACGCGAGATGAACGTCTGACACGACGCGTCGACGCATTTCACGAACGTCGACGTATTTCCGTAGTCGACGTCATCGATGACGTCGACGCGTCGTTGCAGCACTACTGCAGAGTTTCGATTCAACCCTCATTAAACACACCTGATGAGGCTAATCAAGTCATACTTCAGGTGTGTGTGTTTGAGCAGGGCTGGAACTAAACTCTGTAACGTTAGGACTGTAACACTCCAGGAATTTGACACCCCTGTTCTAAATGATAATGCAGTACTAAACGGTGACAATGAATTAGCAAAACTTATTTTTTCATGTATATAGACGACGTGTCTTTACTTCCTTTTACTGATGAATTCAATCCAACTACCTGTGAAGTGAAGCCGCCAATGTCTGAATACGACACTGACATCTTGCGCCGATTTGGGACCGGAGTCTGCACAGCAGAGAGCAGGAAGTAGAGCCGCGATATCAAAAGCCTGCCCACCTCTCGCAGACGCTGAACTAGGGAGGTCACAAGTACCGGTACTTCAGAACTGAAATTTAAAAAATGTGACTATACTAGAATTTCTGTAGTACCGACTCCCGAGTATATCCGGTACCCGCAGCTGTTCAGTCGCTTCCGTGTTAATCTAAGTGCAGTGCTCCAGACTGCAGAAGATTATATACTAGTGTATGTGAATACTAAACTGCAAAATACTATTTAAATATTAATCCTGCATTTTCTGCTGTTCGATGTGATGATAGGTGGCAATGCGCAGGCGCTAACCCACATATATACACACACACACACACACACACACACACACACGACACTCACTGTCTTTGTAGTCTCTGTCAAGTGCTGTGTCACTATATGAGGACACGAACACATGAACCTTCAGAAAACACTTTCATAAACACAGACACTCAAAGGTCTTCATGGCAACCCATCAAAATTAAAGTTGGGTGTAACATGAAGAAATTGACAGAACATATTAGGCTACTGTTGTACAGTAGATTTGCTACATCTCTATGTAATACAAATAATGCCTAGATTGTTGCTTATTTTTACAACAGCCCTTGCTCTTTAAACAACAGCCTTTAAATATTTATGTATTATTTACGTATCATGATTATCATCATAAAAAAATGAATTTAATAATATTTTTTAAAAAGTTAAATAAAATAAAAATAAAAACATTTTGCTGTGGTCCCCAAAATTTTTACAGAATACTGTCAAATTTTTATGGTTTTGGTACCAACTACTGGAATGTTGGTACCGTGACATCCCTATGCAGAACAACTCATTATTTTGGTGTGAAATAAACAGTTATGGAAAATCCAAATCCAAACTCCTGAAAATCCAAATCATTACATGTCCATTTTTTTTCAGCATTTCCAAGTTAATTTCAGTCCCACAAAGCAATTTCCTTTTCAGTTTATAGTTCAGTCAAAGTTCACACGCGCCCAACGTGGGGCTCGAACCCACGACCCTGAGATCATGTAATAAAGTCTGTTGGTGCCTCCTGGACAAATTCACTCAATCATGTCGTCAAACCCGTTTTTATGGCATCAAATAACTAACTAAAACCAAACTTATCTAAAGAACAAACTCTTGAACTAACATCACTGTGATAAAACTGCCTAAAATGACAGGAACCATCTTTGAAAAATGTATTTTTATTTTTTTAAGTGTAATTTGATTGTTTAGTTTGTGTCGCATCACAGAATACATTGAGGGGCGTGTTTATGACCTATACTGTGACCAACCATAGTAGACATGCCGATTTTCGATAATGCGCTAGATCACAATAATGAATATGCACAATATTGTTATCGTGGGCACTTCAAAATACCATAAATAATACTTTTATTAAACATTGTTCACAGATCTGAATTTATAAACAATTATTAAATTTTTTATAATGCACTCAAGAATACTTTGCCCATCAACCGTATAAATGCTCAACACCGCTGTATTGTGCGTCAAAGGGACGAGCTCAGGTGTAAATGAGAAGCACATGAACGAGTAAAGGAGACGCGCTGCTGAAGTGCCGCTCAGTGACAGCAGAGGGCGCTGATGAACTGCAGAATGCAGAGGTTACCCCGGAAACCCGCAAACAAAAGCAACAGCGCTAGTGAAGTTTTTAAAACAGCCATTCGTTTTTGTAATCTCAATGTTGTTCATCACAACACCAAATACTTAATACTTAAAAACCTTATACGCTATTTAT
The DNA here is from genome assembly GCF_024679245.1 of Pseudorasbora parva. NCBI lineage: Eukaryota > Metazoa > Chordata > Actinopteri > Cypriniformes > Gobionidae > Pseudorasbora > Pseudorasbora parva. The sequence continues at coordinate 6,116,899 of NC_090172.1, read as the reverse complement.
TTTCAGACTTAAACATTTTTATGTTTTTATCTGGACTACAACATGCCCTAATGATTCGATTTTATTTTAAATAATTTGTTATTGTTCAGTTAAACTTTGAGACATGACTCAAATTAGTTAACATGTTAATTTATTATTACCAAACGGACAATGAAAAACACTTATAAAGAATTAATTATTGTAAGTAATGTTAATTTCTTAGTTATTGTTTAATAACATTAAAATCAACATCAAAAGAACTTAAGATAAAACTACCAATGATCAGTAGCCTGACAAGCCAGACCCACATCAAGATGTTTGGTCTGGAAACTCACCATTGACAGCTCAATCCGAGGGGCGGGATAAACGGTTGTCTTTCAAACTCCCTCTGCACGCGATAGGATAGCGCTACCACCAACCGGAGCAATGACGGTGAAGGGGAGCTCGCTGACTGATTAAACATTCGCCAGTTTGCGAACCTTACACAAAAAATGTCTTTCTGCAATATCTGTGTGTAGTTAAATGGACTAAGCGAAGCATCGAGGCAGATGATTTTGCCTCGAGGATTTTTTTTATTCGATTAACTCGAGTTACTCGATGAATCGTTTCAGCCCTAAGAAGCGCAAACGCAACTCGGCCGTCATCATTATGGCCCCGCCCGCTGACTCTATACACGATGTGATTGGGCCGTCCAGATTCTGAGGAATACAGCTCAGATAGGAATTGAGAGTTGCTAGACCACACTTGCGGGCAGATTAAATTTGCTGCCGCTAGGGTGCGTCTAGATTTCTAGGCTAAATGATCAGTATTTCTTAACTAACTAACATTACCAAAAACATTATACTTTCTGTACCAAATGTAGATATTGCTCAATCTTAGTTAATGCCTTAAATAATGAGACCTTATTGTAATTTGTTACCTGTTGTTCTTTATAGCCTAATTCTTTTGCACTTTAATCTGTTTGAAAATTGTAATTTTACAGCTCTGGAAAAAATGAAGAGACCACTTAACATTGATTTCTCTTATTTTTTTCCAGAGCTGTATATATTTTTGGTGCATTGTATTTAAGCATTCAGTAATATTTTTTATTACAAAAATAGTTCTTAAAGCTGTTATGCTATGACAACAATTTTTGCAACTTATTTCAAAATCGTGATAATATCATATACTGGCGTGATAAAAGCTTCAGCAATGAATCGCAACATAAAAATTGATATCGGCACATGCCTAGGCGATAGAGATGCTTTGATATCACTTTTCGGGATGCCATCAGCATGTTTGTTTTAAATGTTCAAGCCCAATTAGACGACAGTTCAGTTCAGTTCAGTTCAGTTCAGTTCAGTTCAGTTCTCACGGGCTCTACAAGCAGCGTCACACCAAGCGACTAGCGCTGAACTAGCTGTGTACTCTGTGTTGTCGCCTCGCATCAGGGAAAAAATCTTTGCTTGAACACACCGAAAGGACTACAGGTGACTGTCAACTAGCATGTGCATCTGCACCTCCCTGTAAAGGAGATAACCGTTTATTTAAGCAGATATATTCGTCAAAAAGGGTAAACGAAAATTAAGACTGCAGGTATATAAATCTTAAACAAAGTGTTTGAGTTTTGAATATCAATCATGCTGATAACATTCTGTATTCCAATCCGCTGATGTTATTATGAACGACGGCCCGACTGCATGTAGAATCGGCCCCAAAAAAAACCTGATGGCATCCGAAACCTGATGGCAAACACTCAGATGGTTGACCGTTGGCATGGTGTGTCCCTGGCTTAAAATTTACCAACCTTTCCAATAAACCAGACCAATTGGATATGTACTTTGATAAAAGCTAGTGAGGCTTGTATGAAAATGTACCCCACCCCGCTGGGCCTGTGTCACCCTCAAGCCTTCTGTCAACGGCTTAATTACTTTCAGCAGGTGGTCCTTTGAAACAGCCAGCAGAATCCACAAACAGCCATCATAAGAGCGGCTGCGCATAAGCCGATTTTGACCCGAAAAGCTACTGTGACACTTTACAAACTTTATGTTTTTACTTCCTGTTCATTGGAATGCCAAACATTCCTCCTTTATCTAAAGCTGGCAGATGCTCTCAGGGGCCAGGCCTTTGTGTGGCAGCGGGACAGAGCTGTTGGAGATTGTGGGATATGTGCAGAGTCTGAAGTAAGAACGTTAATCTGAAATAACAGCTGGAGGCATCATTAGGGGAACATCGCTGACACTGGACAGTCTTGATTACCGAGAGCCCATCCAGAGCAGATTAAAACGAGTCAATGTGATAATTAAGAGAGCTCAGCGTCATTGGTCTGCGCTTCGGGGCAACTCCAGCCGCAAATGATTGTGTGCTTCAGGCCCGAAACAAACATTGGAAGAAGGGTGCCAACAAGTTCTACAGATGGTGGCACCAGCTCCTGATTTTATATTGATGATGATAATAATATTACATGTTTTGACGCTTGGAAATACACATTTTACAGTAGCTGGAGTTGACATTGAGCTCTAGTTGGGATGCGGATGCAAATTTATTTTCATTAAAGGGGTACTTCAGCGCTGGGAAGATGAATCTGTATTTAAACTGGGTCATCAATGCAGTAGAAATGTGAAATTATTTTTGAATTTGGTGCCTTCTAGACTGAGAAAAGACAGAAAATGTATTTTTGTCCCATGGGGATAAAAGACTACAATTCCCAGAATGCTTCGCTGCCCTGTGAGGCCATTCCCAATGCCACCAACGTCATTACTGTGACTGAGTTAGAGAAGAGAGAAGACACTACAATTAAAAACTGAACGTGTCTGTTCAATATAATGAGTGAGTCGCCGCGCGAGTATCACAGCACTGAGCACTAACTGCACGAGTGATGAGAGCTGAGGTAATCGCGACTACACTCGCGGCATACATTCACAACGCGAGTTCAGTCTGGCGCGTTTCAGTTCATGCCTTTGCAAGCTTAACTTTCATAGAAATTAATTTGAGAAGTTAAAAGACTTACATTGCACACCATAGCTCCGTTTAAATGATCCTGTCTGCAAGCTGAGCTCTCCCTGCCAGCTGAGTGTAATCTCCCATCCCCCAATGCCGGATTCAAAACATGCGGAAATAGCTCCCTCTGCTGGCTGTAGTCTTTAGCCTCTGGGCAAACATTCCTCCTATGATGCAAAAATCGTCAATTTGCATCATAGGAGGAATTTTTCCAGAAATAAAATGCATAAATCTCTCGTCTCAGGGAGATATGAGGGGGGAAAGCACAATAATTTGAATATACTCCAGGGTTTCTACTGATACAAAGCCATATGCTAATCGCTGAAGTAACCCTTTAACAAAAACTAAACAATTGTGAAACCAAATTTGTATAGGGTAACATTTTTACTGACTGAGTTAGGGCTCTTTGTACCATTGGTCTTCCATCGTATCATACATTTGTAGATCATGATAAACAGTATCGGTGATATTGAACTGAAGATAGATACACTATGAAAAATATTCCAGTGCATTATTATACATAGTCATTTAATGTAGTAATGTCACTGAAACTCGATAAACTTTATTTTCCCCATCGCGCAGTGCTTGTTCTTTCAATTCAGGCATCGCACACAGACTCTCCTGGTGTTCGCCGTGTCCTGCCTCTCCCGCTATTAATGCACTATGCAAAAATAAACCATCTAAAATGCTTTGAATAATCATTCTTAAAATAAATGTGATCTGGGGATTTAAATGATGTTTGCTTTCACTTTGCGGAGGGCAGTTCCAGTTGCACACGCATGCGCTTCAGATGATCAATGCAATCGACCACAGTTTAATCGCAAGAAAGAGCGTCAGAACGGCTATTCCCAAACTGTAAATGTTTAGCTCTTTCAAACATTTTAATTGTGCATTTACACACACTCATGTTTTCACGCGTCATGCACGCATTTGAACATCTGTGTTTACCACAGTATCCGCGCTGTGGGAAATCGGTTCATCATATAAAGCCATTGTGTCTTTTCAGATGACTTGGATTTAGATTAGACCATTCGAAGACCTTGGGGTTTTATCAGAGAACAAGCAGTGCTGGTTCACAGAGGAGCACGGCTGCATTCCACTTCTGGAACGTTTAAAGTTTCTCATACGCAACACAAATGGCATCGCATATCAGGCAAATTAGTAGTGGCACTTTAGTAGTGACACTAAAGATAAAATATAACTATAAACCTTAAAGCTGACTAATCAGTGATTTCCAGCAGGTGTTGTAATCAGAGCAACCATAACCCAGAGGAAGAGTGTGGGAGTGTCACATCCCGTTATAAAAGAGACAGATTCATGTGGTAACTGGCACTTTACAATTGCCAGTGAAGATGTTAATCCTGCAGATCAATTTATATGATCAAATAGGATTCAGGTTTAAGTCAAATGATTCTCGCTCTGAATTTAGTCTGAATTGCTGATGCACTGGATTTCTAACCAATGCATTTAAATCACCAACAATGACAACCAAAACAAAGACAGTGATAAAGGATTGAATTTGAGGTCGTGTTTATATTACCAGTGTTTTTTTTGTTTTGTTTTTATCAATTATTAAAGCTACATTGTGTGATATTTTCCCCCATCTAGCGGTGTAAAGGTATATGACCATCCAGTGAATAATAGTTTCTGTTCCTCTCAATTCTGATTTCGTTTTAACTCCTACGGTGGCCGATTTAGTCCAAGATTAACATGGCAATCCCCCTCTTCACATTCGACACGGTGCCATCGAGTGTTAAAACGCAAAAGGCGAAGCTTGAATTTATGGGTATGTCCCTCTTTGGACGTAAATATACATTAATGAGCACATATATTTTGCTGTACACATATATAAGTGTTTTTAGCTAGAATAAACTAAAAAGTTACACAGTGCAGCTTTAAGTGAAGCATCCTGGGGAACTAAAGCCGTATTCAGACGGTAATTGTTTCTCATGGGGTCATAAGGTTTTCATCATTGACAGGGGCTAGTCTGTGATTTTATTGCTGTTCGAATCCAGAATGTCAGTGTTTTTCTCCCACCACCTGCGTACATTTTTTTTAGACAAACACTTAGGTCGTGTGGTGATTTAATTGCCGTCCGAATCCACATCTCTGAATTTTCAAGAAGACATCACTTCAAAATTCACCGTTTATACCCTTGTTGACCCCCGTGGAGCACCGTACGGTTACGCTTTGCTGTCATTTGGATGCATTTTAAAGAACTAGAATTTTATTAATGTAATGCTGGAAAGTGTTTACAAGAGCAGTATATTTCATCAGCTCCAAAAATTAAAATAAAAGCCGTTAAACATTTGAAATGGGCCGTTATTACGGCAGCAATTATACATGTTAAAATAACCACAGTATTATAATTACCTCATGGAAATAAAGAGGCTGGATTCACTTCCACTCATTTCCATGTGGAATAAAATGACAACCCTTATTTTAAAATAAAATACATGACAAAAAAAATATTTAACTATAATGTGCGTCTATATATCTTCATATTATTTTCCTATTATTACATTAAATATGCATTTATTTTTATTATTCCAAGCATATGACATTTTATTTAAAGCTAGGGGTGGGCGATATCTCTATATTTAAAATATATCGAGATATTTTTTAAAACACGATATGGATTTTGACATATCGTATATATCAATATTTTGTTTATATTCATACTGATGCAAATTTGCCCGAACTTGAAAGAAGAAACCTTTGATTTGTATTAAAACTAACAAAGCGCAAAGATTATTGCGATTATTGGATATGCACGGATATACGGTAGGCTACGCCTGAAACAGATCACAGTAGGCTAATAATTAGTCAAATGCATGATTTAATATGAAGCGTCCATAACGGTCACGTACGTAATGTGTTTTTATGGTTGTTCAGAGCAGTGTTGTTCAGAGTAGTGAGGTGAATTGTTGATCCTAATGAGCATAGAAATAATTTAGCTTTGTTTAGCTTTTGTTTTTGTCAAGCTATTTGTATAATTGTTATATTATATAAACGTAACCTTTAAAACGTTATGGAGGTGACAGAGCACTGAAGCGCCGTGACCTCTTATTTATAGTCCTTATAAATTCAACAAGAAGTGGTGTTAGGACAAAATCAATTTATTTATATCTGTCATGCCCCATATTTCTGCCAAATGCACTGTTTACTTTAACTGTAAAATAGGGAGTATTTGATTTATCTTTTGAAAGCATTAAATATAAATGAAATGAAGGCAATATGTATATTTCTATTTTACTTTACAGTTAAATTACAATTTATGCAATTAGGGATTTTTTTTTTTATCTTAAATGTCGCAGAAGCACTTTGTTCCTATATGCACTGCCTACCTTGAGTTGTTTTATTTTTGAATAAAAAGAAGGCAATATGTATTATTTCTTCCTTTATTTTACAGTTAAAATATTATTTTTGTATACAGGGATTTTTTTTTTTTTTAATGTCGCAGAAGCACTTTGTTCCTACCTGCCTCTTTGCACTGCAATAAAAAAAGACTTTGTTGTATTTGATATATTTGTGTTTTTGCAGTAGTTTTTGGAGGGTTATTTTTCCTGCAAAGATAGAGATACATATTGTATATCGAGATATATGTTTTGCTCCATATCGCCCAGCCCTATTTACAGCAGACAATCATGTTATTGAGCATGTGAGCTCTCAGGTGCGCAGGATCACAAAACTCGCTCCTCCACTGTCAATAAATCGGCATTCGAACGCACAAGTTTTATTTTTACGAACTTCCACGTGACTTGCAGTCTGGCGTGTTTTCAGTTCATGCCTTTGGAAGCTTAACTTTTAATAGGAATTATTCATTTAAGAAGTTAAAACACTCACTTTGCTCCGTCGGCTGATCCGTTTACATGAATGCCAACAGCTGCGTGCTGAGCTGTGAGTGCGATCTCTTGTCTCAGGGGGATATGAGGGGGGGGGGAGCACGATCATTCGAATATACTCCAGGGTTTCTACTGATACAAAGCCATGCTAATCGCTGAAGTAACCCTTTAAAAGTAAACATTGTTTATAACAAAGATCAAGTTAAAAATAATAAAACACCTAGGCATAATTATTATTAGTAGTAGTAGTAGAATTACTTATATATTTATTAACTTTGTAACGTTATAATATAGAATATTATTAACGTTACATAGAGACGAAGTTAAATCTACTGTACAACAGTAGCCTAATATAATCTTTCACAACCAAACTTTTATTATGATGGGTTGCCGTGAAGTTCTCTCAAATGAAACGGTAAATTCTCATGAGGTGAAGGCTTATGCGTTCATGTCCACATATAGAGACACACGGCAGAGACTACAAAGACAGCGAGTGAGCGTGTGTGTGTGTGTGTGTGTGTGTGTGTGTGTGTGTGTGTGTGTGTGTGTGTGTGTGTGTGTGTGTGTGTGTGTGTGTGTGTGTGTGTGTGTGTGTGTGTGTGTATCTGCGTATCGGACACCTTAAATCCGAACCAAGTCCGAATAATAAATGTTGCATCTGCCTTTTTTCACAGCTCCTCCGTTTAGCTTTCAGCTATGTTTACTCAGGATGACCAATACGATGATGCTTTGCAATCAGCTACAGCTCGTGGCTGTAAATTTTGTGGCTAGATTCTGTCATCAACATGCATTATTGCAAGCAATATAATTAAAATCTCTATCGTAGGTACATTTTGTATTGTATATATCGCCCATTACCAGTCCAACTAATTTGCTCTTTAAGCATTGCTATAACTCAATTCCCATCTGCTCTGAATCGTGTCCACAAATAAAGCCCTGTAGATTAAAGGCACATTTTGTATTTTTTTGCCACTTGCCTATAGAAAATAAGCTGAGATTGAGCTGAGTTGTTGTTTTCACCTCACACCCGGTGGAAAGAAATTGGGACGGGACTCCCCTGGGACGGGGCAGAAATCATGTTCATGGATGAGATTATTAATGTAACTCTATATGAAGCAGCAGAGCCGCATGTTGTGGAGCTGAGAAAGGCCGCTGGAGCGACTGCTAATGAGACGGCTTGACGGCAGTGGGACTTTTATTCTGCCACAGTCGCCGCTTCTGCTTCTTCCGCTCATACGTACGTGGGGTAACACATCACTGTTTTAACATATTATATGTTGCATCTCTGTGTGTTCGCTCGCTGGCTTCTGAGACACTTTTTGCACACTGCAGTGAGCTAGATTGATATAAGAATATCATATTAATAAACGCAGGATTGCTTGTGTTGCTAAATGGCATGCAATTAATTTTAAAACATATTATTTGACTGAGAAAATGCTGTATTGCTGTACAATAATTAGTTTTCTGTCTATAAATGTCTCCAATCTGTTGTTCCCTTGTCTAATAAAACATATAACATATTAACATATCTTTGGTCTTGCAATGGTTTCTCCAAAAAAACGGAAATCGAGGGTAACGAGACACAGTCCGTTTCCTGGTTCAAATTACTTATCTGTCTGGAATTAAGCATTCTTAGAAACATTTGGGATAATGTAAGTATGCAAGTCAACAAAATATACATACACAATAAATATATATCACTGTCCTAGTGATTTGGGGGTATTTTAATCAAAAAAATCTTACACATTGTGCCTTTAAATTTAAAACACTGTATTTGAATAGGTTTTATTGGCCAGGTAAAAGTGTTCTATACTAAAAACTGATTTGACACAGTATTTTTGCATGATGGAAGTCACCTGAAACGGATATGAATCATGTCCATGAATAAAGTAATGTGGGATTAAATCAAGCAGTCTAATCTGAGCGGCTAACATAAACTGTGGCGCACACTTTAGCACCTCCCGAAACTCACTCCAGCCGGATGTTAAAGTAAACAGTCGGATAGCAAACATGACAACAGGTTACCTGGCCTATCAATCACACGAATCACCGGACTCAAGTGGTTATTAGCGTGTTTAATGTGTTGGAGGGACTTGTTGACAGATAGTTAGCTGAGCTGCTGCTAACACTCTCCTGCTAGCAGCTGAACTGATCATGACACGCACTTTCCTGTCTCTCCCTGCCTTCCTTTAAACGCGAATCACCTGCTCGCAGTGCGATTTATCCAGATGTCTCTGTGTTATTTTTGATGTCGGTCATCTCTCACCTCTTTGGGCACAAGCTGCTTTTCTTCGCTAGGCACCATTTCCATCTGATCATCCAGCCTCGGTCCGCTGTCAACAGGAACTCTGCGAGTCGCTTCGGGACACCATTCTGAGTGTGTTAGGCAAAACGAGTCGATATCGAAGAAACTACTTTTAGGCTAAATGGCTCGTAATCCAGCTTAATCTGTGTTACTTTCTTACTGCTTGGACTGTAAGCAAAAACAGCAATCAATGGAGGAAAAATGGCCGCCACGCACTTTCGCGAGACTTCACATCAATCTGCGTCACTTCCGACAACACTCCGTCTGAGCACTACATTATGAAACAGCTGAAAGTGTGCAGTTTGGAAAATGAACATATTGTGATGTAATGTGAAACCATGCCTTATATTTATGAAATGCAAAGCCTGTCCACACTTCAACCTTTCGATTAGGGTCTACTTTCATTATATAGGCTGACCTTTGCCTTTATTTATGCCTGTGTGGTTTATTGTTTTTGTTACAGGACAGAATTCACAGAAAAGTAGGCTATAAGAACATTGTACAATATTAATTTGATACATTTAAGTGCTTATAAATTGCATTACACGAGTAATTGCAATACTCAAGATAAATTAGGGCCTGGAAAAAGTTATTAATTATCTATTATTGATCTATTTTCATAAAGTGTACACTTCTTTCACAACTTTCCTGTGTGGCAATGAACTGTCTCTGTGTCAAATAGGATGAATGTTTGCATTTCTGAAAAAGCTTTTCTCTTGAAGATCAAATTCTAATTTCTTCAGTTTTCTTTTGTGTGGAGACTAGCTATAAGTAGCGGTGTCATTTTAGTCTTATATGAAGGAGGACATGGTAGCCGGTCTGAGAGAAGAGGATGCAGGAGTTAGGGCTAGATGGAGGCAGATGATTCGCTGTGGCGACCCCTGAAGGGGACAGCCGAAAGGAAGAGTGTTATTTTAGTATTATAGAAATACTATTATAGTTTTTGCTAATGCTTTGAATTAAATATAATTTTCACTATAGTTTTAGTTTGTATATTTTTAAATAGGTCTATAGTTTGTATTTTATTTATTTGTATTATTGTTATTTTAGTTTGTTTATTTATTTTAATACTTATAAATAAATGTTGCAACTAGTTGAAATCAAATGAAAAAGATTAATGTTTATGTCAGTTAATGTTTATTTTATTTTGATTTTTTAGTTAACAATACTAATCTTATATACAATTTCAAATAATATTAATTGGATGTCTTAAATGTTAATAAATTGCATTGTTAAATTGCATTATTAAATGTTAATAAATTGCATTGCAAGCTAAGTTAATAAAAAAAATATATATCTAAATACACACACTGTATATACTGTAATTTATATTATTATATATATAAATATTTTAAAAATCTTAAATATATACATGTATGCATGTGTATTAATATACAATTATACACAGTACACACACATATTACGGAAACATAAACTTTTATTTTGGATGTCAATAATCGCCATTAAATGCTTGATAGCACCATAGGGATAGCACTAATATATATTTATATATATTATCTAACATTTTATTTTCACTATAATTTTAGTTTGTATTTTATAGATAGATAGATCTATAAACGATCACACAGTTTTGAGTTTATCCTAAAAATATATATTTTTAAATATAGTTTGTTCCCTTTATCGAGGGAACTCAACACTGCGTCGTCGAGTGACGACACTCTGGGAACGCCCCCAGCTTGACGGCTCTGAAGTATGAATGAAATCAGTCACCAATCCGATTGGTGCAACGTCCTACGTAGTAGGCGACGGCGTAAGCGGAAGCTATAAGAAGGCGCCGCCCCAAACGAAAGACAGTCTTTGCTCTTCAGCGAGGCGCTCTGTGTGATATTGTATGTCTGTCACCGCATTAAAACAAGCGGGCTGATTAGGAGGTGTGTGCACCCGTGCCCGCGCTTCATTTCGGGCTCGGACACACACCGGCTGTGTGTGCAGTGTCTCGGGGCGCAGCACGCTCGGGCAGCGCTTGAGGGTGCCGCCTGCAGCGGGAAGCTGCCGCTCCGGGTGCTGCGCTCACGGCTGGCCGTGTCTAAGGAGAGCGGCCGGGCTCGCAAGCCCCAGGGATCCGGTCCCGCGTCTGTTGAGGCAGCGCGGCGGCGTAGATCATGGGGCTCACAACTGGGTCTCGCGACGGGAGGCGGGCATGCGGAGGCATCTTCCCAATCCTCGTCCGATGATTCAGACGCTCTTCCGCCTCGTGAGGAAGCCCGCGCTGTGGCTTCTTCCTCCGAGGCGGAGAACCCGATGCTCGAGCCGTCTGATTCTGAGGAATCGGACGCGCACAGCATTGAGGCTGTCGAAGCGTTAAGCCAGTAAATACGCTACTTCATTCATAAAATAAAGGCGCGCCGGCAGCTCTCGAGGGGGTTGTCTGTAGCTGGCCAATGTTCTCATTTCTCGTGTGGAAACCCACGCTGTGGCTTTTTCCCCCGGGATGGAGAATTAGATGCTTGAGCGGTCCGATTCCGAGGAATTAGACGTGCTCAGTATCGAGGTAGCGAAGTAGAATGAGAGCTTGTGCTTCATAATGCAAGGCTTAATCGCGCGTTGCCGAGGCAGCGCGTAGATTACGGTCTGTAATATTAGTGAACACACGCCATCGGTGCACATGTGATACTGTTTGGCGCGAGTGCAGTCAGCTCCTGAGGGTGCTGGCTGTGTTTGTTGAGTATCTCGCAGCGTACAGCCGTGCGTTTCGAGTGTTTCAGCCTCGCGCCTGTGGTCTTTCATCTCGAGGGATGAAAGCCAAATATGTTGTAACGAGTCGAATCTCGCGTTGCTGAGGCAGCGTGTAGATGGCGATTCGTTAAATACATGTTTAAACAGTATCGTCTGGGAATTATGGCTGTATTAATTCTGAGGAATTATAATTAAACATTATCTGACTTTGAGGAGTTGGGTATGTTTATTCAGCCTATTATTCAGACCATGTGCACCTGAGGGATGATTAGGGGCATTTAATTCTGAGGAATTAAATGGGATTTATCTAACTTTGAGGAGTTAGATTATCAGCCTATCATCCAATTGTGTTCACTGGGCTTTTTATAGCCCCTCTCCTGGGGAGCGATCGAGGTCGCCTCCCCTGTGGAGCTTTCTGGAAGTCGATGCTTGCGGTCCGCCGTCTACACGCTCTGACCACATTGACTTCCAGCGAACGCATGCTGCTCTAGCCGCCTCTAGAAAGACTGCAGCTGGGCAGCGAACGTGTTCGCGCACCGAAAATCCTCCCCGACTAAGCCCTGCAGGGTGGCCCTTCAGGGGGTCGGGCAGGAGGCGCGGTGGGTACCAGAGACCAGCCTTGAGAGGCTGGTTCCCCTAGTCGAATATCGCGGCGCATAGTTATGCTCCCGAATATATCTACTTGGGCCCTGTGTACCGTGGGCAGAGGGTACAGACCGCAGTTCAGTGTTCCAACACCGAATTCTTCGGTGTGGTCTGGACTGGGGTGTACCCAGCCCAGTGGCCTGCGGGCCAGCCCCCTCTCCCGGGGAGCGATCGAGGTCGCCTCCCCTGTGGAGTTTTCTGGAAGTCGATGCTGCGATCCGCCGTCTACGACGCTCGGGCCACATCGATTTCCAGCGGACGCATGCTGCTCCAGCTGCCTCTAGAAAGACTTGCAGCGGGGCAGCGACTGCGTTCGCACACCGAAAATCCTTCCCGACTAAGCTCTGCCGGGTGGCCGCTTCAGGGGGTCGGGCAGGGGGTTCGGTGGGTACCAGAGACTAACCCCGAGAGGTTGGTTCCCCTAGTGGAATATCTCGGCGCATGGCTATGCCTCCCGAATATTTCTGCTGGGGCCCTGTGTACAGTGGGAAGGGGGTACAGATTACAGTTCAGAGCTCCACCACCGAAGTTCAGCGGTGTGGTCTGGACCGTGGTCCCCCCGGCCCAGAGGCAGGTTATGGAACAAGAAGTGCAGTCTCTGCTGGTCAAGGAGGCGATAGAGAAGGTCCCTCCGCCAGACAGGGAGTCGGGCTTTTACAGCCGCTATTTCATTGTTCCCATAAAGGGTGGGGGCTTACGTCCAATATTAGATCTGAGGTACTTGAATCGGTCTCTGAGGAGATTCAGGTTTAAGATGCTCACAATTCAAATGACCGTGAGCTGATCCAGTTCGAGGACTGGTTCGTCACGATAGATCTAAAGGACGCATACTTCATGTCTCCATCCTTCCTGCCCACAGGAAGTTCCTGAGGTTCGCTTTCGGGGGCGAAGCGTACCAATATCGGGTGCTTCCTTTCGGCCTAGCTCTTTCCCCTCGCGCGAGATGGCGATTCGGCATCGAGATGTCGTTTTAGCCCATCCCAGGTGCTTGGGGCTGAGACTGAACACAGCCAAGAGCGTGTTAACACCCGCCCAGAGGACCATGTTCCTCGGTGTAGTATGGGGCTCAACCTCGATGCGAGCGAGCATGTCTCCCGCACGGGTGGGTTCCATACTGGCGGAGGTCTCAGGAATGAAGCTAGGCCACAGCCGCACTGTGAAGCAGTTTCAGAGACTGCTGGGACTCAGGGTAGCAGCGTCCAATGTGGTTCCGTTCGGCCTGCTATACATGAGGCCCCTCCAGTGGTGGCTAGGGACCAAGGGGTTCTCCTCGAGGGGAAAACTTTTCCGTATGATCAGGGTAACGCGCAGATGCCTTCGTTCCCTCGTCATATGGAGAAATCCGAGGTTCCTGTCCCAAGGGCCAGTGTTAGGAGCGTTATGTTGCAGGAAGATCCTTTCAACAGACGCCTCCCTCACGGGCTGGGGCGCGGTCATGGAAGGCCGGTTTACGAGAGGTCTGTGGGGGCCCCAGCATTCCTCCTGGCACATAAATTGCCTGGAGATGTTGGTGGTTTAGAAAGCTCTGAGGAGCTTTCAACCCGGACCTCCACGGCTACCATGTCCTGATACGATCCGACAACATGTCGGTAGTGTCGTGTCTAAATCACCAGGGGGGTCTGAGGTCGCGCCCACCATGCAGGTTGGCGCATCAGATCCTCCTGTGGTCCCAGGGGAAACTGTCGTCTCTCAGAGCGATGTACGTCCCAGGGGACCAGAACCAGGGAGCAGATGTCCTGTCGAGGCAGGGGCTGAGGCCCGGGGAGTGGCGGCTCCACCCGGAGGTGGTGGAGGCCATATGCGAGAGGTTCAGCCCGGTGGAAGTGGATCTGTTTGCATCTCTAGAAACGACCCACTGCCCGCTGTGGTTCGCCCTCAGGCTCCGGCCCCGCTGGGGCTGGATGCCATGACACAGACGTGGCCGAGGCGGCGTCTGTACGCATTTCCCCCGATCGTTCTGCTCCCGGGAGTTCTAGAGCGAGTCCGCCGGGAGGGCATCAGCCTCCTATTAGTGGCACCCCGGTGGCCGTTCCGAGTTTGGTTCTCCGACATTGTGGCGGCCCCCCCATGGCAGGTCCCTCTGAGGAGGGATCTGCTGTCTCAGGCAGGGGGAATGATATTCCACCCCAGGCCAGAGCTGTGGGATCTCTGGGTCTGGCCCTTGAGGGGGCACAGTACCCAGGGAATGGCCTGCCACAATAGGTCGTAGAGACCATTCTCAGCTCTAGGGCTCCCTCTACGAGGAGACTGTATAGCCTTAAGTGGTATGTCTTCACTAGCTGGTGTAGAGAACGGGGGGGGGTGAACCCAGTTAACTGTGCAGTTGCCTCAGTGCTGGAGTTCCTCCAGCACCGTTCCTCCGCCGGTTTGACCCCATCCACCTGAAGGTGTATGTGGTTGCCATAGGGGCTTTCCACTCGCCTTTAGAAGGGGGCCCGCTGGGCAGACACCACTTGGTAGTACGGTTCCTCTGTGGGGCTAGGAGGTTGAGGCCTGCGGCTTATCCCAGAGTCCCAGCTAAAGGGGACCTGGTAGTGGCTCTCGAAGGGCTGGTTGAGGCCCCCTTCGAACCATTAGAGTCGGCTGAGGCGAGAAATCTGACCCTCAAGGTAGCTTTTCTCCTTGCTATCACTTCTCTGAGGAGAGTGGGGGACCTTCAGGCCTTGGCGGTAACGCCAACTTGCTTGGAGTTTGCCCTTGGCGGGGTGAAAGCTATCTTGTACCCCAGACCGGGCTACGTTCCCAGGGTCCCATCTACGGGGATGGGGTCGGTGTTTCTTCAGGCATTTCATCCTCCGCCTCACGCGACGGCAGAGGAAGCTAGGCTGCACCTGCTCTGCCCTGTCAGGGCATTGAGATTTTATTTGGACAGGTCAGCTCATTGGAGGAAGTTGGACCAGCTTTTGGTGTGCTTGGCCCCCCTAAGAAAGGGTTGCCTGCGGCGGGACAGACTATTAGTAACTGGATCGTGCAGGCTATAGCCACGGCTTATCGGGTGCGCAATCTGCCTTCACCCATAGCCGTGAGGGCTCACTCTACGAGGGGCTTGGCCTCCTCGGTGGCCCTCCTTTCGGGAGCCTCACTTATTGAGATTTGTGAGGCGGCAGGATGGGCTAATCCACACACCTTTATAAGATTTTATAAGCTGGACCTCCCGGCTACGCTGGGTGCTAGAGTGCTTGCGTCCTGAGTGTGCCTGGTTTCCAGCTTCACACCAGGACGTGCGTGTCTCGGTGTGGCATAGTGGGTATTGACGTTCCAAGAGTGTCGTCACTCGACGACGCAGTGTTGAGTTCCCTCGATAAAGGGAACGTCTCGGGTTACTATTGTAACCCTTGTTCCCTGAGAGGGAACGAGACACTGCGTCTCGTCGCCACACCTACACGTAGAGCGCTCGCTTCATCGCAAAGGCTGTCTTTCGTTTGGGGCGGCGCCTTCTTATAGCTTCCGCTTACGCCGTCGCCTACTACGTAGGACGTTGCACCAATCGGATTGGTGACTGATTTCATTCATACTTCAGAGCCGTCACGCTGGGGGCGTTCCCAGAGTGTCGTCACTCGACGACGCAGTGTCTCGTTCCCTCTCAGGGAACAAGGGTTACAATAGTAACCCGAGACGTTTTTTACAGCTAATAAGTGTATTGAGAGTTGCTAGACGACACTCGTGACAGATTAGATTTGCTGCCGCTAGGGTGCGTCTAGATTTCTAGGCTAGGCCTATTCTGCTTTTTGACATGCTCATCTTTCTTGAGTGTGTAATGTTGTTTGAGAATGAAAAAGCTCTGAAAAGTTACAGAGCACAAAGTCACTCCAGCAGGAGTTACTGTATCACTGTCACTGTTTAAACTCCTGAAACAGTAGTCTTGAGTTTTCTTCCGGGAACGAACACATCATAATATTCCTCATTTAAATAATTCCTGCCCAAAGAAAATGCAAAATAAATGGGCAGGGCCTGTTTGAGCTGTGCTAGTAGTGTGATGGTGAGGGGCGTGACCAATCACAACACACTGGTCCAGCCGGCCAATCAGAGCACATTGGCAAAGTCAAATGCCATCCAGCTCCACCTCTCTGGACGTCTAGTTGTGAGGGTGAAAGGGTTAGTTCACCCAAAAATGAAATTGATGTCAATAATGAGTCACCCTAATGTTGTTCCACACCCGTTAGACCTCCGTTCATCTTCAGAAGAGTTTAGATATTTTATATTTAGACCGATAGCGTATCTGTGTATGCACACTATACTGTCCATGTCCAGAAAGGGAATAAAAACATCATCACAGTAGTCCATATGAGACATCAGTGGGTTAATTAGAATCTCTTGAAGCATCAAAAATACATTTGGGTCCAAAAATAACAAAAACGACGACTTTATTCAGCATTGTCTTCTCTTCCGTGTTTGTGTTCAATCCTCAAATAGAGATTTGAGCGGTTAAAAATCAGCTTATTGATTCATGTTTCGGATCGCGTGTCAAACTGCTGAAATCACGTGACATTGGCGATCCGAATCATTGGTCGATTTACTGATTCATGACTGTTTGAATCTTTTTTAGGATTGGTAATGTAGTTTTTCAGTTCAACAGAAGCATATCCCATCAATTAACAACCTCATAACTCTGTCTTTAAAGCTTAATGAGTTTGTTAAAATGAAATTTCCCTAAAGAAAATGAATGGATCTTCTACTTCCAGAACCTGACTTGAATAACAATGACTTAACCACATTAAAGTGTTCTCCACACTGACAGTGAATAAAGAGGGCACGTCATATTACCTCTGACTGTTTTATTTTTAATAACCATGCTGTCTATATCTTTAGCAACCATCTTTATGGCATGTGAGACGCACATCATGGGATCAGATATTCACAGATGTATTTCTTCTGGCTGCGACAGACCTCGTCGTGCCACTTTCCCTGTGCGGCCAGCGAGAGCGTGACACAGCTCTCTCTCTTCCCCCCAGTGGGCTCTCTCTTGGATCGGTCCCAGTGGAAGAAGGTGACGGGCAGGCTGTTCACGTCCACATACTGGCCTTCCTTCACTATGTCTGTTATGCCAATCCAGAAATCTTTGGCCCCAGGCGAGCTGCGTTTGGCATAGTCTCTGAGGTCGTCGTTTTCGCTCATGTCTCGGGGTATGGCCAGGGTCCCTCCCTGAGCGATGCAGTCCTCATTGGCCTCATGGTAGTGCTTGGCCTGCTCAGAAACCAGGTAACACTTCCTGTGGGCCTTGATGCCACGCAGGCAAACTGAAGAAAAGTATACAAAACATTCACTCATGTTAACTACAGCAGTTTGTCTTTCACCTGCTTTACCATGTGCATATTTCCATCATTATTTATGAAGCTTTTACTGTTGTTATATTATTAGTAAATCAACTTTATTCTTATGACACCTTTAAAAAACTGATAGTTAAAAATTATAGACAAAGCAATGCCAACACTAACATGCCAGCTAACAAGCCCTGACATTGTTCTTTCTTTTGTCGGTTATTTTATACACATCTGTCAAACACCATTTAGTCTCTCATAATATATTTAGGGAACACATTAGACCTCTCTCTCATAAAAAAAAGCCATTACAAATATGCACACTTACATATTTATAATACATGTATTATCCAAAATTTGGGATCTTTAAGATTTGTATGATTTCTTTTCTTTTTTATCTTTCTTTTTTCTTTTTCTTTTTGTGAAAGAAGTCTCTTACCGTCGCATATAGGCTTCCTTTATTTGATCAAAAATACAGTGAAAACAGTAATATTATAAAATATGAATACATTTACTTGAAATAGGATCTTTTGTAACACTTTTGATTGAGTTTCCACCAATTGGTTGATTACCACTATTGTTAGAACTATAAATCTGTTCATCGTCTATAAAACTATTAATCTTCACTGCTGCCTTTAAAATAAATAATTAAAAAGAAAAGAAATGGAAAGATGTTTTGAAAGCACGCTGATCGAAAGAGATACACTATGAATACATTGCAACTTTACAGTAAATTGTAGTGACTGTTATTTTGGTGAGAGCTAGGGTTACCACGGTACTTTTTTTTAACGTTCTGCCATATTCTTGGATGAATCCCAATCCCAGATTTCTCCTGAAAGACATGTTGCTGTCCTCATCAGGTAAACTGCAGTGACAGAAAACCTACATCATTTGACATCATTGAATGTGTACAGTAATCCCCCATCATTTTCACTCATTAGCCTTGAGAAAAAGAATTACACTTTAGCATACTTTTAACTAGATTACATGTGAAAATAATATAGATTAAATAGACTGAATGGGATTAATGGGGGTTAGGGTCAAAAACGCCACCATAATAGCAGAATTAATATTTATAGAAGCATTTAGAGTGCTGTTTTGCTGAATATCAGCACGGTTGTAAATGTGATAGCAAATGGATTCCATCAGTTCAATAAACAAGAAGTTAATTTTGGGTGACTTTCCTTTTAGACTTAGTCTATGGTTGAATGAATTTGAGTTTTGAATGAATTGCAAAGGCTGATTCTGTCAGTGCATGAAAATGTTCTAAGTTAAATTTATATTAAATGCAATTATAGTTGATCTTAAGAGTAGCAATGGAGGCTAGGGTGAGATGCGTAAGAAATGAGTCCCAGACACAAGAGTGTTTTAGGACAAAAACCTGACAAATGTCTTGAAATCAGCATCTGAACAAAGTCTAGAGGTGTGGTATCCATATAAGCAGAATAATTGATGACTCATCAGTTTTTTCATTATTTGGTAGAATGTCTAAAGGCCCAGGCATACTTAATTTTCCACATTCCGCACCGTCTGGCACACACTGGAGCGCATGCGCCATTGAAAGGCCCTGTCGTCCCCTTGGAATTATAAGGTTCTATCTGCGTTCTGAGCAGTTTTGAGATGTTGAGCTTCAAAGTTTTTGCATTACATATAGGAAAATGTATATTGGGAACAAGTTTCTTTTAAACATGAAAATAACAGGGACCCTTAATGTATTCTAAATATACAATATCAAAATCCTCTCAAAATTGTAAATGGGGATTTTTGGAATGGGTCAAACGCAGATAGAACCTTTAATTCTAAAAACACATTTTTCGCGTAGAATTATAAGGTTCTATCTGTCAAAACATTTTTTTATTAACATTAAATATAAAATTAATGTTGTAACAAAGTCTCAACATGTGTTAGATAGTAAAATTGTATCCTTTTTATGATTTATTTCATATTTTTATCACTTCCATGTATTTAGGACATTTCAAATTAAGCAAGGTAGGTCTAAATACTTTGTCCAGTGCAGATGTTAATTTTTGGTATACCAATTTGGTGGGTAATTAAACATATTATTGCAGAAATAGTCAATTTTTCTTTTGTTTAGACAGAAAGCAGCTACTGTAATACATCTGAGCAGGATTTTATTCCACCGATAGTGGGCCAGGTAAAATGGCTTTCTCTCTAGACATCAGTATGGCTAAAAATAACATGCTAACGTTTATTATTGTAACTAAGACTCCATAAATTAAACTGATGACTAGTTTACCTTTAAGGCTTAATATTGTAAAAAATTTAAGACTTCAAAAACTGAAAATAAAATTGTTGATCTTGAGGTTTCTTAAAAACTTTGCGTTGCGTGCCATAATCCTCACAGATATTGGCTGTGTCCGAAACCTGGAAAAGGCTGCCTTCAGAGGACACATTTGAAGGCAGAAAGGCATTAAGTCACGTCTGAATCTATTGTTAGCTTCACTTCCTGTCTCCTGAAAGATCTAGCTTCATCTGATCGAGTTTTGAAAGCAGCATGCATGTATCCTTCGCTGCCTTTGATATCCCACAATCGTGTGCTTTCCATTCAGTGACAGTTGAGCTGGGGAAAAAGATGGCGTCTGAAAGTTGCGTTTTCTGGTCAGTTTGTGTGTAAATGTATGTTTTTTACCTATATTTTCCCCTTCTGATGTCCTTTCTAATGGGAAATTACTAATGTAGTAATTAAATATGTGTTAAGTTCTCACCAAAGCTCACTCTTTTTTGCTGTAGATCATTAAACTATTACACTGCCTTAAAAGTCTGAAATTAGTTTTGTGAGGTGCCTTCATGCACAAAACAGTGCCTTACAAGCCATTGTCTGATAAGGCAGCGAGGCAACAAGTCAGCTGCCTAGGTGTTCGGACGCAGCCATTGTGTGTCTGCGATCCTTCCTGTCAAGGAAAAGGTCGGTGACATTATATATAAAGTTGATCCTGATTGGTCCTCCTCTGTGCATTCGAAGTGCTGATTGGCTAACACAGAGAGAAGCTTATAGAGCCAAGTCAGAGTTCGACTTTGTAGATAGAACCTTTTTGTTTTTTCTCAATAACAAGTCCCAAAATGTACACAAGTAAAAAAAAAAAACCATCACATAATGTAAATAAGTTGTCACAGAATAAGAATATGTGAATAACTCAATTTTGACAAATATTAAAAAATCTGTCCAAAAAACGAAACCTTATAATTCCACGCCCCATTACCTTCAGCCCCGCCCCCCTCTCTGCAGCTCCAGCTCCCGCCTCCTCTTAATCTACTGTAGGCATGATGGGTGGAGCTGCATCCCCTAACCACACCCTAACCTTACCTAAAACTCTATCGCTCCAACCATTAAACAGGTTAAGCTCCACTCTTGAGCTCCAGATGCTCTGCAGCAAGCACAACTCGCCCTAAACACTCGCGGTCTACCTACGAGTACCTACACCGCTTTGACTGTCGGTAAGAAGTCTGCTGTGGAGCTCGCTTCAGTGTGGGCAAAAGTCAGAATAGAGGGTACATATCAAGCCATGACCATAAATGATTAAATTACTTCCTTGAAGTCTAAGGGCTTTGTGAAGGGATTCAGTTGTTCACCTTTGTTTGGAACACACCTACAAATGGCGTCCCCTTCCCAAGTGCCCATCATGATTGCAAAAGCACTGTTTGGGATTCTCCCTACGTCCCATTGGCCGTCGCAGAACACGGATGACCAAAGTACTGTAGGCCTATATTTTGGCTCAAAGAAGCAATATATAATTTTCACAGTCAGTGGCCGCTTACTCAAAACAAAGGCGTAGCTTGATGACACCTTGATTTCACAGAATCATGGCAGTTGTTGTCTTCACCTTCGGGCAGAAATGATATTCATGGATGAGCTAATGATTTATTAACATCACTGTAGTATGAAGCAGGGTGGAGCGCTAATGAGAGACAGGTGTGACACACTGCTCAACACCAGCGGAGCTGTTATTCTGCCACAGACGAGCGCTTTTGTTTCTTCCACTCATGTGTATGTGGGGGAACACAGCGCTGTTTTATGATATTAGATACATTTGGGTGTGTTGAAAGTTGTAGCAATGCTTCTCTTTGCGGTCACTCAGCAGCTATCATAAGACACTTGTTGCACACTGCAGTGAGCTAGATCGATATTTGGCGTGGTAAAACATGGTATTCGCTGTAAATCAAGAAAACCAGATGTAAACAATAATAAGTGTTAACAATAAGTGTGTTGAGCTATATAACAATGATTACGAATATCAAGGGTAAAGTGGGTACGATGTCATTGATAGGCGACACAGTCCGTGTCCTGTTTAAAATTGCTTATTTAAACATTCTTGGAAACATTTGGGATAATGGAAGTGTACAAGTCAACAAAATATATGACACCGTTCTAGTGGTTTTTGGATATTTAAATCAAAAAATATCTTACATATTGTGCCTTTAAAGTTTAAAGCGGACCATCGAAATGAAGTGTAACCAACACTTCTTTTTCACAAATGTAGAGACGCTTCTGATGTCGACACTCTTATTTGTTAACACAGGCACTATAAAAAAAATATGCACTGATTCTTCTGGTCAGAAACAATAAGCATCGAAAGCTTTTATAAATGGATGAAATGAAAATAAAAAGCAAATTTAAATGAAATAAAGTGTGTATTATTGTTTACCTGTTTGCAGTGCCTGCATCTCTTTCAGAGAGTTAATTTCCTGCCACAGCTTGTCAATCTGTGTCCTCACGTCGTCATCTTCTGTAGCTGTATCTCAACAGAAGAACGCCAGAGCAGAGGTTAAATAAAGGCTCTGATTATGATAAACATATATTTCTTAGAGCTGACACAGAAGTTACCTCTCTGCTGAGCTGGAACTGCTTTCTTACTGCGAGAGGGATGGCCATATCCGCAGTGGAGAACGCTGAAGCAGATCACCAAAAGCAGAAGCCGAGGTTGTGCCATGGTCATGGACGGGCTGTTTGAAATCACTGGGAGAAATATGGACAAGTCTAACAGTTTTCTCCCTTCCTCACTCTCATGCTATTGGCTGGACATGGAGTGTTTGTGTGTACCTAAAAGGGAATTCAAATACCTTCAGTGCGGTCACAACAACCCTTCCCCTGTTTCCAGCCATTAAAAAATATTTACTCGGAAAGCACACAGAAAGTGTATTTATTCGTTTCTCATTCATAACCCAACAAGAAAATTCATTCACTTCCACACGTTATGTCATGGATTATCAAAACCCAAGTTAAAGTGCCCCTTTATGCTATTTTAAAGGTTTCTGAGGTCTTCTACAACAGGTTTACATCTAAGGTCAAAAGGTACTTTAATTTTCTCATAATATACATTACAACAAACTGTTTATTTGAAGATTCTCTCTAAACCCCTCCTTTCCTAGAGCCTACTCTGCTCTGATTGGCCAGATGGCCCAGTCTATTGTGATTGGTCTACTCTGCTCTGATTGGTCAGACGGTCCAGTCTGTTGTGATTGGTCTACTCTGCTCTGATTGGTCAGACGGTCCAGTCTGTTGTGATTGGTCTACTCTGCTCTGATTGGTCAGACGGTCCAGTCTGTTGTGATTGGTCTACTTTGCTCTGATTGGTCAGATGGTCCAGTCTGTTGTGATTAGAGTTGTCAAAAGCACAGACTTTGGAAATTTAAAAAATATGATACCAGTATTTCCCTATAGCATTTTTAGTGATGTTGAACGGATTATTGAACACCTCTGATTGGCCATTGTGTTTACACGCTCAACATATATGTCTGTGATTGGCCATTGTGTTCACACACTTAAAGCAGCACTTGGCAACTTTTGCTCTCGGGGTCCCCCTACAGTTTGGAAAAAATAATGTTCTCAACTACTGTCGTAAGCTCTGTCATCCTACAACAGGGGATGCCATCGCACGTGCATTTGTTGACATGACAACCTTGATAGCCCTGAACTAGTGATGCGTGGGTCGTCTCATAACCCGCGGACCCCGTATGTCGATTTAATGGTCGTGGGTGCGGGGCGGGTTGTAAAAATATATACAGTGGTGCGGGGCGGACCAAATAACTTCATAAAAGCGGACCCGCAGGTTGGTGCAGCACTAACAGTTAACCTGAACACTGCAGGAGTTCACATGCAGGTGTTCTTCTGCACGCCTCCTTCAGCTCACGCCGACGAGCAAACGCTGGTCACATGTTGATCCTAGTCCTGCCTTTAATCCCATCACTTTTTCGTTTCCTCTTATTGCTTTCCTACAACAAAACCGCTTTTGTTCTTATTTGTCTGTGCTGCTTCGGACATGATTATCCGACTAACAAAGTTGGGCTCGTGTAAACCCTTCTGTTCAGACCGGGACTCGAACCCGGGTCCGCCGGCATGAGAGTCGGACACTCTAACAAAGAGGCTAAAGGCTGCAACCTCTAGCATCAGTCGCTAGAGCGTCTCTTGAGGTCAGAGGAGTGAGGTTTACTCGCACAGCAACTACTACTAGCTGGCCTTTGTTACACTCACCCCCCTAAACCTCACTCCAATCCGGGTCACGGCACCAATGCTACCCCTTCTGTTCGGACCGGGACTCGAACCCAGGTTCGCCGGCATGAGAGTCGGACGCTCTAACAAGGAGGCTAAAGGCTGCAACGTTAAGTTCACGCTAGAGCGTCTCTTGAGGTCAGAGGAGTGAGGTTTACTCGCACAGCAACTACTACTAGCTGGCCTCTGTTACACTCACACGTCCGAATTTAAGGAAGTGTGGGTGTTGGTGGAAGTGGAAGTGACGTATATGCCGTAAAGCAGTCGAATTTTGTAGTTCTTTTTGTTCTCGGGTTACTACCCGAAACCCGAAGTTTAAAAGTACGATTAAAAACGATACAGACCCCATCAGGCTATGGCAGACGTGTCATTCAACCTATTGTAAGTCGATTTATCATCACAAGAGTCTTAAAAAATATATTATGAAGGTTGAAAAGTTACCTAGTGCAGATTTAACATATATGTCTATGATTGGCCATTGTGTTCATGCACTCAACACATTGTGTATGTTGATCATTGTAGCCAATCACAGACATTTATGTTGAGCAAGTGAACACAATGGCCAATCAGAGGTGTTTAAGAATCCGTTAAACAGCACTCAAAATGCTAGAGGAAAATGGTGGTATCATCAAAAAAAATGTAATATCAGTAGCGACTTGGTACTGAAGTCAGTACTTTTGAAAACTCTTGTAATTTGTATACTCTGCTCTGATTGGTTAACGGCCCAGTCTGATGTGATTGGTCCACTGCTTGTTTGTCAGAAATGAAATGCTTATTGCCATATCTGAATTTCAACTCTGGCAATTCTTCAGTACTTTGTACACAATGATGCGAACAGTAACGGTGGCGTCAGTTTTTCCGTATCAATTCGAGTCGGAGTTGTCATTCCTTTTCGTGCATGAAAAATAGCGAAATGTCCACGACACGAACCAAACTCTTCCAGGCCTCAGCTGCAGTGTTTGAGGGCACGTCTAAGTAGACTTTGTTCACGGGCAGCCAATAAAGACCCTGCACTGGTATTATGTCCATTTTGTTATGTGGCATTATGTAAATGTTGTTTTGCAATGTTGTACATTTGAAATGTTCATAATTGATTCCATTTGAACATTTTCAGGTACAATCTTTTTATTCATAAATGTTGATGAGCTTAAAACAAATGATTTTATTTTAGCTAAAAAAAAATAACCATATTTTTTGTTTACTTATTAAAAAAAGATAAATGTATTAAATCATTATTTAATAAGTTAATAAATATATATGTTTTAATCATAAAGATAAATGGAGCAATTCCGAAAGGTAATCACACAGTTATTAATTAATTAATTGCATAACTCTCTTGTTCATAAACACGTGAATTACTTCACATTTACTTTAGATGGAGTATGAGACAGAGCGGCTGTTGATCAGGGAAGGAAGACCAGTTCAGAGCTCCGTGTTCTCGGCTAATTTTAGAGTGTGATGCTGTGAGATGAAGGGAGTGGAGAGACGAGTGCAAAAAAGAACAAACAGCCCAAAGGGAATATCTTTCACTGTGTGTCTTTGAAACCCATGACATGTGCCCTGAAGATCATTTAAAGACTCCTTCTCTTTTTAAAAAGAAAAAGATTTTGACAGCCTAATTTGTGTTTCATTAAAATTTCCAGGAATATAAATTGCGTGGACCATGTGTCATTCCTGAGCTGTGATCTGATGGTTGTAATGTAATTTCACTCAGTCAGGATTCTCACACCTTTTGACTCATTTGAGCATTTCAAAATATGAAAGAATGAAAAACTTATGAAAGTTTAAATTTACTGAAAATAAAAATACAGTACTAAATATTTTTTTATTTTAAATAAAATATTTTACACAAAAAAAGCCATATGTGTAACCACATTGTGTTCCAAATTTGAAGTTGATTTCCCAAAAATTGAAGTCCCCATGAGATTTTATTTAGGCGCTATACCAAAAATAGCCACCGGGTGTCATTAAATTTCCATTGATTGTTTTAATGCATTTTCCTGTAAATTTATTTCCAAATATCACTTCCATCATAAAACAGTCATCAAATATGGAACCTTGAGACTCAGACCTTTCCAAAGATATATGTTTTGTCAAGATTAGAAAAGATTTTGATTACGAAGTAGTTCAAATACATTTTGTAATGTGAAACATGACACTGCCCACTAGAAGAATTTAGAGTACCATTTCCATGGTAACGCAACGTCTGATTTTAAAACAGTTTTCACAGGATGAAATTTGAGTTCGTAAGCTTTCGAATGATACCTAATTTATGATAATTTCTAAAATATATGATACGAAAAAAGGTAATAAAAACATGTGTTGCTGTACTTGCTTTTTAAAAAGTGATGCAATTGTTTTTGGCATGCATAAAGTATACGTGAATAGGCTTTTTAGGCCTAATACAAGTGTCCCAGATTACAAAGTGACCTGTCCCAGATGATCAAAATCAGGTGGGGTTTTTGGCACAAAAACAATAATAGGTGTGGCATGTTTCCTCTATCTTTCTTCCGGTGTTAGAAAACATCTTAGGAATTTCAGAAAAATCTATTGTGTTGACCTAATGTGTTAATAAATAAATTGCATCAAAACTGCAGTGGTGTAATGTATTTGAGTTAATGTAATTAGTTATTGTACTTAAGTATCTTTTTGGCTACTTGTATTAAGTATCAAAGAATAGCACGTTTTACTCTCTATAAGTAAATGTACTTTTTACTTCAGTGCATGTATGTTGAATAATGCAATTACACATTACATTATGCACGGCACCTAACCTTTTCTGCAGCAGTTTATTTCTTATAAAGATATCGCCATCTAAGGGCATTGAAGGTACTATTGCCTTTACCCACCCAAATATATCAACAGGGCTATGTTACATGAACACAAGTGCATTAGCAGGGAGGTGATGAATCGAAGTGTTTGATTGATGAGATGAGGACATGACTGCAGCCAGTGATCAGGCCAAACCAGCACATTCACTGCTAAGGTTTTGACTATTTCATTTGACTTAACATTGTTTTATTTGTCCGCTATTGTTGAGAACTTTTCAAGGATGTTGGTTTGCTTATGGCTTTTTTGTGCACTTGAGCTGAACTGAGTCTTGAGAGTTTGTAGATGTTAAAGAGGCGTTGTGTCGACCTTGATTTATTGCAATATTGAGGCGTTCAGTTTTATTTTGACTTTAGAAAATGAACATGATTTCTCATCTTAAAAATCAATAATTTCTTGTGTTCACTGACACGTCTCACGTGCACATGTATATTTATTATGAGTAAAATACTTAAGTACTGTTAAAATCAGATACTTTAAGACTTTCACTTGAGTTGGAATTGGTGACTAACTTGTAACTTGTAATGGAGACATTTTCCCTGTAAGGAATCTGCACTTTTACTCAAGTATGGTTTTACAGGTAAGCTACTCTTTACACCTCTGCAAAATTGCAAAAATCCCAGAAATTACCCTACATTTAGGCTACATGACAACAATATGCTTAAAATGTAGTTTTTCTTTGAGTTCGAAGTCTGCGTTGAACAGATTCACATTTATGTTGTTTACACCAAGACTGTTTTCAAAAACATACATTTTAAAACCCATTTTCACACACAAAACGCCCCATTTTCATGCAAATGAACTGCCAAAACGCACCAAAAGTTTTACGTTTAGTTGAAAATGGTGTTGTGTAAATGGACCCCAGGGTTGCCAGGTTTTCAAAACCTGCCCAAAACAACCCCAATCGTGTTTCAGAGGGGTTTTTGGCACGATTCCCTGTTAAAATTCGCATTCCCGGGCCTAAATATCACTGGGTCGCTTTAACCAACGGACATGATAAGCAGCCTGCGGTAAAAGTATTAAAGTAGCCCAATTTCTGCGGAAAACCGCAGACTTGGTAACACCATGATAATAAAACAGAACATACACGTTTCAGTTTTCAGACTTGAAAGACCTCGTGCACAAATCATGAACCACTTTTGACACTTGGTTTTCTTGTTTCCTTTTTGAAGCTTCAAGCTTCAATCCTAGAAATATTCTTCAACATTTTCATTTCTGGTAGAGGTAATCCTGAAGATATTTGTGGCTATAACAGGAGGATTTTCAGGCAAATCAATATCTCAAATATTTCCATCACCACAGTGACGGTTAGAAAATCCATGGGAAAGGTCAAACACATTTTTATCATAGTCATATTTCAGTTTTCTGATTAGCAAAACCATGCAAAGGTCACTGACTGCTATATTTTGAACTGAAAAGAGCAGAGTGATGCTTTGTTAATTTTCTCAGTGCCATGTGTGAGAGTAACCTCAGGGGTTAGGCCAACTGACTGAGAGAAAACAATGTCTGTCATGTGCTACCATTTCTTATTGCTGAAAGAAAAAACAAATCTGATATGGCGTGTCAAAAGTTATTTGGTTGGTAGATGCACAGAACAGCATTTTAATGGAATAAACACCAAATCACACTCCACAGAAATGCTCTGCACAACATTTTATTCAGGCTTCGTGTGTTTGTAGTCTCTGACAGTCCAACATAAAGCACGTCTACTAACTAAAACTACACAGCAACAATAGACGCTTGTGTTTTGAGCTGAGATCGGCTAACACATCAGAAATGTAGAGCTTTATCTTTAAGGCAAGTTTTTAAACAAATCTCAGATAACTGTAACCCAAAATAATGACAGGAAAATGTGGAAAGAGGCTGTCACATGCGTCTGATTTTAGAAACAAGCAAAAAATACAATTCATTGTGGGCCTTTTTAGGGTAAATGGGTCAGGATTAGGAGTCTTTTTTTGCTCATGTGTAAGTCATTCCTTCTCGCTTATTGTAAAATAAAATTAAAAACACTCATACTGGCTGTTTTTGTATATATTCTCTATAAAGCCAACTCGTTTAATTATTAGATAAGAGTTGGGGGGTGCACAAGTAAACATAACAAAAATATAATACCACACGAGAACATCAAAGTGTTCATTTATGAGGTATAGGCCAGAAAATATTTGCAGTAATAATTTTTGACATTAAAGTGTCTATTCTCCATAAAATAGAAAGAGAAAAAGCCTTCTGGTCCTCAGTGCAGATAAGGCACTAAGAATATATATTTTTTAATTTTTGTTGTTGTTGGTTACTAGTTTAAAGATAATACCCGACTTTGACCTTTAATGTCAGAACATTAACTTGTGATTCTTTAAGCGACAGTTCACCCAAAACACACTCCTGTCATCATTTCTCACCCACATGGAAAAGAGCAATCTTTCAAATATCTCCTTTTGTGTACCATATGAGAAAGTCATATGGGTCTGGAACAACATAAGGGTGAGAAAAACGATGACAGGATTTCATTTTTGAGGTGAACTGTTTCTTTAAGAAAAATGCACAATACTGTAGGGCTTATATCACATCCTGTAGTTGATCATGACAACTCATTTAAATGTCTTAAATCATATCTTTATATTCTGAGGTGAACAAAATGTAACAAAGCTGATTTTTTATGCTTTGATGCAGTAGAACTCAACAAACACACAATATATATTTCCAAACGTATTGGGAGACCTAAATAATTGAATTCAGGTGTTCCAATCACTTCCATGGCCACAGGTGTATAAATCAAGCACTAGGTATGCAGACACTTCTACACACATTAGTGAAAGAATGGGTCGCTCTCAGGAGCTCAGTGAACTCAAGCGTGGTACCGTGATGGGTTGACACCTGTGCAATAAGACCATTCATGAAATTTTCTCATAACTAAATATTCCACAGTCAACTGTTAGTGGTATTATTAGAAAGTGGAAGCAATCGGGAACAACAGCATCTCAGCCATGAAGTGATAGGCCACCTAAAATCACAGAGCGGGGTCAGCACATGTTGAGGCACACAGTGCGCAGAAGTCGGCAACTTTCTGCAGAGCCAACAGCTACAGACCTCCAAACTTCTAGTGGCCTTCAGATGAGCTCAAGAACAGTGCGTAGAGAGCTTCATGGAATAGGTTTCCATGGCCGAGCAGATCATCCAAGCCTAACATCACCAAGTGCAATGCAAAGCATGGGATGCAGTGGTGTAAAGCACGTGGAGACGTGTAAAGAATGAAAATCATGCAGGTTTGGAATAACATGAGGGCAAGTAAATGATTACAAAATTGACATCTTTGGGTAGTTCATCCTTTTAATTGGTAGTGAATACACATTTACTCTTTTCATTAATACACATTTGATGGTAAATTGGCCACTGAGGTAAAAGTCATAAGAAGACACTTGAAGATTTAAAGTCACTTATATCAGCGAGGGTCCTACTGTTTGACCTACACCATGTTTTAAACTGCAGTTCCTTATAAAGTTGCTGCATTTAATGTACTTGCCAAAACCATCTGTCTCTTGGCAAGTGTTAATTCTGGACTTTGACTGCAGCAATCTGTCAATCCACTGATTGCCAGGCCCAAATAAAACATCCGAAAGGCTGCAAAAGGCATTCAGGAAAAGTCAATCCAATAATGACATTTTGGTCTGAAACACTGCAACAATTCAACACTGCACTAAGAATGGCACTTAAATCGAACATTAAACAGCACAATTAGGTCCAGATTTACTCAGCGGGGCAAATTAACGTGAGAGCGCAATCCTGTAAAAGCGCTGACGTGAGTGGAAAGTTCTTGCTCGATCTACTGACGACGCGCAAATGAAAGAATACAGACGCAGCCGGATCACTTCCATAATGACCAACACAATCTACCAAGAGCAGAACAAGTTAGCTTTTTGGTTTAAGACGTGTTTTTTTGAGCCTTAAATAATGGCGCAAACACCAGTAAATGGACGAGCGCAAACCTTAGTAAATCAGCTCACATTGCAAATGCATATGCAATAAAAGTTTCACTGCATTTCTTTAGTAAATCCTGACTGTAGTTTTTTTAACACCAGAAGAGGGTTTGCACTGGCACAAGCTGTTAGTAAATCTGGCCCCTAGTGTTTTGGGGTTCTTTTGACTGCATTGCCCAAAACTTCCAAAGATAAAGACAAACAACAGATCAAGCACATCACATAAACATGTTTCACAATGGCACGGGTCAGGACAGTCTCTGCTTGTGTCTGGGTTCACTGAATGAAAGGCATTCGCTCCTTGTTGTCATTGTCTCCCTCTTGTTCCTCTTCCTCCTCACCTGCTTCACTGGTCTCTGTGCTGTCATTGGCCATCTGAAAGAGAAATGAAAAATCACGCACCACACACCGGCTGGCAGTCTGAAGGGCCAGGTTATCTCTTGGGCAGCGTTTCAGAAGAGATCTCAACAACTGAGCTAGACTGCAGCAATAAAATGTCAGAGAGCTCAGATTGAAATCAAACTTCTTATATATAATGTACATTCTAAAAATATCTGATTTTTTTTTCTACTCAGAGCACCAGTTTAGACACTATCTGTTGTTTCTTCTGAAACATTTCATTTTTAGGGAGAAACAACTAATATGCAGTAGATTAGAGCTATACAAAATCCACACTTACACACACACACACACTTGTGTTTTTGTGACATATGGGGACATAGGCGTAATGGTTTTTATACTGGTCAAACCGTATTTTCTATCCCCTTACACTGCCCCTGCCCCTAAACCTACCCATCACAGGAAACATTCTGCATTTTACTTTCTAAAAAACCTCCTGTATGATTTATAAGCATTTTGAAAAGTGGGGACATGGCCAATGTCCTCATATTTCACCCTCTCCTTGTAATACCAATGTCATACACACACAATTGTCTTCTGGGAAAGGACAGAAATGGGAAAAAAATTCTGATGTTCCTCTTCAGTTGCTCCCAGAACCTCCTAGGTTTAAGTAAAGACACTAAAGGTAGATTTCATGAGAGCACACTGTTGTACGCCACTATTTCCACTGTTTATGACTCTACTCTGAGAACAGCGTCATAAGGCGCAGTCTCCATGGAAACTGCTGAGGTGATGTCGCCTGACTCGTGGATCAGTGTCACAATACCATTTTTTGTTCCTTCTAAACAGGTGCATTATTCAAATGTGCCTTTGTACTTCATAAAAGAACATTTCTTTTCTCTCAGAGTTTTGGACAGTGTGTACACTGAATGTAAAAAAAATAATAATTTTAGCAAACTGAACAATGCAAGACATTATGAAAACAGAAAAATGAAAGGGCCGCACTACTCTCTGACATGATAATTATAATGTTTTGCACATAATGTTTTGCTTGCCTTAGAACACTGGTCTGAATTCAAAGGCAGGTTTTCAGATGACTCACTCACCAAAGGCGTGGGAGACTTTTCCACATCCAAAATGAGCTTCCCTATGTTTCCTCTGTCATGGATTCTCTGCATGGCTTCCTTCACCTACAGGTTAACACAACAAATCACGTAAATAAATCATTAAGTCAAACAAATGTGCTTTTGCTCTCGTGAAGTGATGCTTAAACTCCATATTGGCAAGTGTGTAACACCACAGACAAGACTAGAGAGGGCAGCAGAGTCACGACCAGCAATCAAAGTCATGTAATGTGATTAGACAGACAGACAGACAGACAGACAGACAGACAGACAGACAGACAGACAGACAGACAGACAGATAGATAGATAGATAGATAGATAGATAGATAGATAGATAGATAGATAGATAGATAGATAGATAGATAGATAGATAGATAGATAGATAGATAGATAGATAGATAGATAGATAGATAGATAGATAGATAGATAGATAGATAGATATACAGACGGACAGATAGATAGATATACAGACGGACAGATAGATAGATAGATAGATAGATAGATAGATAGATAGATAGATAGATAGATAGATAGATAGATAGATAGATAGATAGATAGATAGATAGATAGATAGATAGATAGATAGATAGATAGATAGATAGATAGATAGATAGATATACAGACGGACAGATAGATAGATATACAGACGGACAGATAGATAGATAGATAGATAGATAGATAGATAGATAGATAGATAGATAGATAGATAGATAGATAGATAGATAGATAGATAGATAGATAGATAGATAGATGGATAGATGGATAGATGGATAGATGGATAGATGGATAGATAGATAGATAGATAGATAGATAGATAGATAGATAGATATACAGACGGACAGATAGATAGATAGATAGATAGATAGATAGATAGATAGATAGATAGATAGATAGATAGATAGATAGATAGATAGATAGATAGATAGATAGATAGATAGATAGATAGATAGATAGATAGATATACAGACGGACAGATAGATAGATATACAGATGGACAGATAGATAGATATACAGACGGACAGATAGATAGATAGATAGATAGATAGATAGATAGATAGATAGATAGATAGATAGATAGATAGATAGATAGATAGATAGATAGATAGATAGATAGATAGATAGATAGATAGATAGATAGATAGATAGATAGATAGATAGATAGATAGATAGATAGATAGATAGATAGATAGATCTAGCAGGAAAAATGGGCAAGTGTAAGGATTTGAGCGAGTTTGACGAGGGCTAAATTGTGACGGCTAGATGACTGGGTCAGAGCATCTCCAAAACTGCAGCTCTTGTGGGCTGTTCCCGGTCTGCAGTGGTCAATATCTGTCAAAAGTTGTCCAATGAAGGAACAGTGGAGAACTGGAGACAGGGTCATGACTGGCTTAGGAGCCAAGGCTTATTCACATAGGGAACACATGGCCCCAGGATGCACTATGGGAAGAAGGCAAGCAGGCAGAGGCAGTGTGATGCTTTGGCCAATGTTCTGCTGGGAATCCTTGGGTCCTGCCATTCACGTGGATGGTACTGTGACACATACCACCTATCTAAGCATTGTTGCAGACCCTGTACACCCTTTCATGGAAACGGTATTCCCTAGTGGCTGTGGCTCTTCCAGCAGGATAATGCGCACTGCCACAAAGCAAAAATGATTCAGAAATGGTTTGAGAAGCACAAGAAGAAGTTTGAGGTGTTGACTTGGCCTCCAAATCTCAACCCAATCAGGCATCTGTGGGATGTGCTGAACGAGCAAGTCCAATCCAATTTACATGACTTAAGGGATCTGCTGCTAACATCTTGATCCCAGATGCCCCACCACACCTTTGGGCGGATGGATGGATGGATGGATGGATGGATGGATGGATGGATGGATGGATGGAAAGGTTATTTTACTGGTCAGGCACTGATAAAATTAAATACAAGATTCAATACAAGACACGTTCTCAAAGATTGTTATTCACAGGACATCATAGGGCACAGTGCGCACCAGACAGATACTTCTTTTTTTTTAAAGTGCAAGTAGGCCTTATGTTTCTGGGGAAATGTGTCAACAGTAAAAGTAAAATTAATTTACACTGGATTAAAATAAAACAAAAAAACATTGCCTCCTCGTTTCTGAACCACCACTGCACAGCACAGACATGAAAGTATTATGTAACATGAATGTGAACCTGTGCCCACAGGTTATGTGGGGGATGCATGGTACAGTATGTCCACATCTTGTAAAGTGACTGTTAACTGGATGAATCAGCAAATTAATAAATATGACAGCTGCTAGACAGGGCATGAGAATAGAAACAAAACCTGGCAACAGCTTTCTAAAGTCAAAATGACAAAATAAATGAATAAATATTAGTTTCAAACCACTGGATTGTAACAATACATAATAATTCAAAATGTCAAACCTTTGGCATAAACAGGTAACTGCCTTTTAAAAGATGTTTTTTCCTCAACAGTCCCCTACAGCAGCCTGTCTGGCTCAAGGACAAATGTATTTCATCCGGAAAAGACGGCGATATTCTTCACACTTCAAATCCTTGTTTTGCTTATAAACCAAAAGTTTCTTAAGTATGTTACAGTCAACCTTTAAATACATTTTTTGGAAACAAATAATTGCTAGGGTTTCATGTTCAGATTAGCACTAATAAAGGCCAGAGTACCACAAGTGTCTGTTCTAGGACCATTAACATTAACAATACATTAATATAACATCATTAAATAGAAATTCACTAACATTCATTTAATTACTAAATGAAATCCAAAAGCTTAAGCAGTAAAACAATTTCTGAGCTATCTTCATATAAATAAGAGGTCGTTAGGCAGCACATGCTGTCACTAATAATTCATAATGTCAAACCTTTGGCATAAACAGGTAACTGCCTTTTATAATTCAAAATTTATATTTTTCATCCACATAATATGAACCAAAAGTGTCGTATGTTACAGTCAACCTTATAAAGGGGTGGTTGATTATGATTTCACTTTTTTAACTTTCGATACTGTGTAATGTTGCTGTTTGAGCATGAACAACATCTGCCAAGTTGTAGTCCTTAAAAATCGCTTTTCAAGGACTACAACAAACGGCTGGTAGGGACTACAACAAGCATATTCACGGGTTAGTGACATCATAAACCCTAAAATTTGCATAAACCCTCCCCAGGGAACACACAACAAAGGCCATGTTGAGAAGAGGAAGAGTTGTAGTCGAGCACATTTGTGAGTCTGCTCAAGCTGTCGCAGCCGTCTTTTCACATTTATTGTAACGCAGTACGTAACACGAATGAAATAGCATGTTATAAATGCAAGATGACAACATAAGTTATAACCATAATTAAACTAAACTATACAGTACATGTTCTGTCTTCATACGGCAGATATACTCTGGCTCTGAAGGATCTTATAACAGTTCCTACATGAGCGATTTACAGATTTTCAGAATATGCTAATCGATGACTTGAAGAAAGTTAACTCCACATCAGCTACATAAATTCATCAACTAACCCTTCAGAAATGTCTTGTCTCATTCTACATGTTGTCACTTCTTCTCGAGTCTCTCCATCATTGACCAACTCCAGTCTGAACATAAAAGGCTGAACAGTTTCTGACATTTTCAGTGCGTGTCTTTGTGAGGTAATCGGATCTGCTAACAAAAACCATCTTTAAGCTCCACACTCTCATGAAAGGGGGCTGGAAGCAGAGACTCAGTTACATTTAAAGGGTCACGAAAACGGCGTGGAAACCTGGCTTAGGCTTATAGTTTTTTATCTTTTTTTGCAATAAATACCTGTGACTTTGAGAAAAAAGAGTTGACATTGTTGAGAAGTAGGTAGATTTAGGGTAGGAGTGGGGTTAGTTGCTGTAAAATATAAAAAATATATATTTATATATTTTTATATGCTTTTACAAATGCAAAGAGTTAAATGTCTTGATCTGACACATAAGGAAAATATCTAAAAGCAATGGAGCACCCTGCACATCGAAAAAAGACACTAAAGATGAGTTGGAAGTGAGAACGTGTTGCTCAGATTTGAATATTACACTCATCTACTTCGGGCACTGCCATCATAATCTAATTTCATTTGATGATTTTAAACTGTGAATCATTATTGGATTGTTAATGGTGCTTGTTAATACCTGCTCAGTATTAAACTTCTGCATAGCTCATCTCAAAAACACCTCAGATTTAAAGGCAAAGGACACTGGGATTTAATTATTTAATGCCACTGATGTTTGAGTAATAAACACGGACATCATTCTATCCCATAAAACATCAAGGGTCATTTCTCCAGCCGTGCCCCTCAGAATCAGTTTCATTTCACCGCTTTTGCAAATATGTGGAGGGCTTGATTGTGTCTGAATGAGTCACAGAGGTTATGCAGGATTGGAGGCAATAAAACGCATCAGTGGAAAGATTGCCTCAATATATCCCCAGAGGCACAGAGTACAGTCACTGAGGAGTTCCAGCACAAATCGAATTTAAGTCTCACAAATATTCATTTATACATCTAACTTTCTTCACAAAATCATGTCAGACTTTATAAAATTTCATTCTAATATTAGTTATCAATTTCAAGGCTCAATTTAAGACTGAACATTGGTCTGGGGAGTCTGCTCTGTATTTTCTACTGCACAAGAGGCGTGATCAACGAGCATTATTCAAATGACTCTATACGCAATTGGATAGTCCTCCACCCAATCAGACCATAAGAGATCAACAGGCAACGACCCATCCTTCTCTATCCGTCATCATGTTAAACCCGCCAATAGCGCGCCAGGTGGATAAGCCAGTCTGTGATTGGTTCCCCAAAAAGTGTAACAGAAGCAGTAGAAATGAACGTACAGGTTTCAAGGCTGAGTTGCTGGGTGAAATCAAATCGCCGGCAGATCAGGCTGGGTTTACCCAGTCTAAGTTCTTACAGCATTTAGAAACAATCAGGGGCGTAACAATGTCTTGAAAAAAGGGGGAGGTGGGTCATTTTATTTTTTTTGTCTTTTTCTATAAAGAAATTAAATAATTAAAGGATTTAAAGGAATTTGAGGAAATAATATTTGCTAATAATATATGTTTTTTAAAGATGTCATGAACTGGCTTTTTTTATACTGTTGTCTGAGGTCAACTAATGACTCGATGATTTGTGTGGTTTTCACATTCAAAAACATCATAACTAATAAGTAATAGGCTATTCTCTACACTGGTATTGAGGCTCGCTCCTGAACGCTGGGTTTTGGTGGACGTGACGCACTGGAGACTTGGAAGTAAACGCCCACGGCTAGGATTGGAGAAGATTTGCATATTTAATGAACTTAAGCTCACCTATCAGTTCAGGGAGAGAAGAGAATGAGGGAGAAGCGGCAACCAGAATGATTATCTTGATCATAGGGCTTGTGAACGTCTTTATCAAACAAACGCAATGTTTTATTTCTCATAGACCCGCGATTGATTGGACTGTAATTTTTATATTACACATAGCCCGCAAGATCGGACGATATAAGCGCGAACCGCACGCACACATACACGTTCGGAGCGCGTGCCGCCCTTCAGATGTCAACGAGAGAGAGAGAGAGAGAGAGAGAGAGAGAGAGAGAGAGAGAGAAAGAGAGAGAGAGAACAAGAACGGAATAAGAGATTCTTTTCCTTCTTTTCCTTTCCCTGGCCCATGCGTGTCTTAGTCCAGCGTGCGAAAGGTATGCTCTGTTAGACACGTACACATGAGCAAAACGATCTATAACACTGCAACACTATTACATATAAAAACATGTTTTACTCACATCGGTGTGTTGCACCATTCCTGTCGGATCCAAATCCAGCATTGACCGGAGATTTGTTTACAAACGATCCCGCAGTGAACTGAAGTGAACACCACTGTCTTCCCCATGTGAGCTGGAACTTCATTAAAAATAAAGTTTAACCACTCATTCCTAATATTAGGATCAGAAGGAAGCTTATGCAGCGACTGTGTTCTTCCACAATCAGGAATAGCGCAATATCTTAATCTTCCTCAATGTATTGTTGTTGACCAGCTGCTAGCACGAGCCCTCCATGAGTCAGTGGGCGGGGCTACTGAACTACACATGCTCATTATTCTGTAGAGGCGGTGTTTCGTCGCACACTGACGTCAGTATGAAGCAGAGGACCGTTTGCTGAGCCGGGTGTCTATAAAAGCTTTTCTTTGACTAACAAGGACGTTTTCAGCTCTGAAACTTAGAGGATATTCTTTTATTACCACGACCTTTTATATATCAAAGGCTCAAGGAAAAGTTGATTCCTCAATTCATCACCCCTTTAAAATATGTATTTTAACATTTACTCCTTTCATCCTATAGCTACTATGTTTAAAACTGGTCTGGTGGTGTTTCTGGTCACATATGGTTATGAATTACTTGAATGTATGTAAATTGGAGCCTACATTTTCGATTCAAAATGGCAAAAAGTAGAGTAGTATGCATTGGATATTACTGTGTGTAATATTTCAAATATTTCATAATACAGTTATTAAAAATATTAAAGTGCCCCTATAACACTAATTTAAAGGCTCCTAATTTTGTTTGGGAGTCTCCTAAGTTCAGGTTTACATGCATCTAAGAACATTTTCATTTTCTCATAATATAATGCACATCACCAGATAAACTGGGTACTGCATCTTTCAAGAGGAAGCGATTTGTGAATCCTGTGT
This sequence comes from Pseudorasbora parva, assembly GCF_024679245.1. NCBI lineage: Eukaryota > Metazoa > Chordata > Actinopteri > Cypriniformes > Gobionidae > Pseudorasbora > Pseudorasbora parva. Next base: position 6,077,743 of record NC_090172.1, on the reverse strand, counting down.
TGAACTCTGAGATTTGAGAAGCAGTCGTCAGTAAAGTCCCAAGTTGAAAGGCAGGTCAAGTTGTTCGTGGCTGGAAAACATATTATGAAAGTGACGTAGAACAGTCACACAGTGAGATTCGAAATACAAGCGACTCGTTTAGGCGGTTCAGAGTCGACTGTTTTCAAGTCAATGACTTTGCAGAACGTTTACATTCACAAACAGCTCTATTAAACTGCATTTGTCAGGGTTCTCCTCTGACGGTTCAGTCTTGTCTTTGTTTCATGTCTCTATGTTTGTGTTGTGTGTCACCACACGACTTTGTCTTTGTTCGTGTTTTTCATTTGCACCTCTTGTTCCGCCTCCTTGTTTCTAATTCCCACTGCCTTTTGTTCATTTAAAAAAAAGAGAAAATGACCACAAAAAAGGGGAAAATAATGTGCCTAACAGGTATTTAAAGGTGCATTGTATATATTTTAGCAGCATCTAGTGGTGAGATAGCACATAGAGAACCTACGGTGGCCGACACAGATCAAAGATGACGCGGAGAGTAGTTAGCGCTCTGTAGAGAGGTTTGTCCATTTAGAAACATGACGGAGCAAAATGGGGCCTTCACTGTAAGAGGATCTGCGGTGTGTGTAGATAGAAATGACTTATTCTAAGGTAATAAAAACATAACGGTTCATTATGTAAGGTCTTTATACACCACTGAAAACATAGTTATGTATATTATATTGCATTTCTGTCAATAGATCCTCATATATTTTACACATTGCAACTTTAATAGTGGGAATAAAGTGTTGAGGAGGGCTATAAATGTACACGGGAGGCCTTTAGGGATATAGGGACAAGTAATGACCCAACAAGGGATCATCCATTTAATAAATATAATCATAAACACTGAATATAATGTACTACAATACACTGAGGTGCAAGTAGTACAGCATCTGACACTAATTAAGCATAAATAACATCTAACAACTATTTACACAAAATACTGTTTTTGCACTTGGCACTTTGCAAATGGCCTCTACCATAATGTTATTCCAGACAAAATGAAACTCCTCCCATGAGAACAATTCTCCCTAATCTGTACCCTGAACTTGTTCATTATCACAGAGACAAAAGGTGACCTCAGATCAGACTTGAATGAGCCGAGGTTGGCACTGGTTTTCACCCTCTGGAATTCCCCTCCCACACACTGCAGTCATGGGAGCCTGACCGCCTGGCACTCAACACACTCACACTATCCTCAAATAATGCACCTGGTCAAAAGCTGCACTGGAAACGATGGGCGATATTGGTCAATTACTAAAAATGAACATCACTAAATTAAAAATGCACTGGTATTCATTAAAGCACTAAATGAAATCCACAAGCTTTTTAAGCAGTGAAACTATTTCCGAGCTATCTTAATATAAACGAGCAGTCGTTGGACAGCACATGCTGTCACTAAGAAACTTCATTTTGAAGTGTGAACCACGGCGCGCCCTCGCATTAGTGCGTTCCCTGGTGTTATGTGCCAGTTTGAGCCTTGTGCCGCCACAGCTTGTGAAGACGATTAGTCTCTTGTCAGACACATCATCAGAGCACACACAGTCTCTGACTTTATCAGGCTGCTCGTTCTGTTCAGCCGTTTGAATATAATGATCCGGGTTACTCTTTAACTTGGATTAAAGGAACACTGCCCACAGAAGGAAAATAATCAAGAAATATTATCGTCTTTCCCGTTACCTATTAAATGTGGTTTCGCATAGCTATGCGGTTGATGGGGTACTCTGGGTATTTGGTCTCTATTGATTCATTCAGCAACATTACTTGTTATTTACTAAACACGTTAGCGTGAGTGTGCAATTGCAAAACAGTGCCGATGTGAGAGGAAAGTTCTTGCATGATCTACTGACATTGCTCAAATTAAAAAACAGACATAGCTGGATCATTGCCATAATGACCAACACAATGTACCAAGAGCAACGCAAATTAGCATCTGGTTTAACACATGCTTTATTTTGGCAGTAAATAATGGCACAAACACCAGTAAATTGAGGAGCACAAACCTTAGTAAGTCACCTTGCATGATCCCCTTAAATACTCTCCTCCCATAAATATTGCGTCTGAAAGGAAAACTCCTACAAATGTAAATGCAGTAAGGTCAGCCACAAAAATAACCCTGTCCATGCCTTTTCAGCGATAATTTATTACTGCAAGTCTTTAGTAAATCCTGACAGCAGTTTTTTAACACCAAAAGAGGGTTTGTGCTGGAGAATGCAGTTAGTAAATCTGGCCCTTATTAATATAGCATTAAAATGATGTCCACGTTTGTATATGAGCTATTTTCCAACAAGTTTGAATACAACTGTCACATGTCTGTCTGTGTGTTTGGTCTTTCGGTTGCGTTTTGATTCTGTCACAGGTTCTTGTTTTCTAGGTTGCCTTCGTTAGTTAAGTTCTGTTCAGCTGTGTTTAGTTAATTATCTCGTTTCTGTCTGCTATTTAAGTTAGTCCAGTCCATGTCTGATCACTGTTATGTTGGAGTGTATTTCCCTGCCTTTCTGTTTGCTCCAACTGTAACAGTGGCTTATGCTGCACTCCAGGCAGGTTTTTGAGCCCGTAAGTTACGACTTCAAACCACGACTCATGACTTTGAAGCACTCCAGGCAAAGTCACGCCAAACAGCCTGAGCGCAATGAATTGTGGTGGCTACACGTAAACCAAGCATGGCGGACCGTGCAGTTTAATTTCATTTAAAATAATTTGTAATGCCAAAGGGGCTTACTCCTTGCTTATTTGAGGGAAACTGAGGAGAAAAAAATGGCGCATAAGGCAAGAGAAGCACATCGAACTAGCACGAGTTCACGAGTGGGAAGTCACGGTTTTGCACTTTCACGGGTAGAAGGCTGGAAAAACACAGGTTACGGGTTGCCAGGAATGCGACATTAGTTTACAGTTTATTTTGCCTCATTGTTAGGCACATCTCATAAATAAAATTACGGGACTTTGCTTGTTCTTCTAATGTGAATCAGAGAGTGCTCTACAAATATTCTTGTCAATTAGACCAAAATTAAACTATGCTTTTAGTTGCACAGAACTGCATGTCCTCATCCCATGAGATCAGCACAGGGGAATCTGCAAGGCTTTCAAGAAGCCTGTGATGAGAAAAATCAAAGTGTGCATGGTCTCCCAAAACTCAGAGCTCTGCTTTTAATCTGTTTATGGAGAAGCCTTTGTTCCCCTCCAACAAAACAAAGGCTGTGTCTGAAATCGCCCCATATACTCTTAATTAGGGCATTATTTGTAGTGGTGTCAGAAACCAGTGGACGCTATTGAGTGCACTCATTCAATCCCATAATGCACCGCAATAACAAGTGTAAAACTGATGTGCACTCAACGGCTAGAGAATACCCATAATGCAATGTGAGGGTTACACACACAATGCTAAACCCTCCATCTGTCCATTTTCTAAACCGCTGGTCCAATGTGGGTACAGCGTAATATCATACAGGTACACACAGAAAAATAGGGTGTCAAAATTTTACCTTTAGCTTGTCGCTGGGGCAGTACCCTTAAAAGGACATCTTTGTACCTGTTTTACTCCTAAAATTGCATATTAGTACCTTTGAGTACAAATGCGTACCTTAAGGTACAACTATGAACCTTTTTATGGTAAAAATGGTACAACGTTGTTCTTTTAAGGGTACTGCCCCAGCGACAAGCTGTTGTACCCCTAAAGGTAAAATTCTGACACCCTATTTTTCTGTGTGTATAAATTCACTTTTCATTGATTATTAAGTTGTTTAATTAAGGTTTATACATAGTTCCCATGACAACATTCAGGATAAGTCTTTTCATTACCACTGGAGCTGCCAAATTGCTAAGTTTTTAGTTATTAAACAGCAAAAACAAGCTATATGCAAACGCACCAGCCCTTCTGAATTCGCTCACTCGTTCTCATTCACTCCCTCAAGTGAACCATATTAGTAAAGTAATGTAGGGAATAGTTAACTTGGGTGTAGGGGTGATTTCAAACACAGCCCATCAGTTTTACACTCGTTATTGAGGAGGTGCATTGTGGGATTGAATGAGTGCACTCGATAATAGTTTCTGACACCACTGGCTGTCCCCTCAAATAGTGCTCTATTTAAGGGTATAGGGGGCGATTACGGACATTCGGACAGTCATTGTACAAAATGAAGAACAGCGCAGCATCAGTAATGAGGATGACGACTCACCAGGGTTTCGTCTTGATGGGGAGAATGAAAGATAAACACATCTTAAAGGAATATTTGAATTTTTTAAAGGAACTTTTCCATACACAATGAAAGTGGTTTGAAGCTGTCAAAAGGCAATAATGGATCTTCAAAGTAGACCATATGTTCTTTTTTTTTTTTTTTTTTTTTTACTAACAGGAGGTAAGATCTGGCATGAAACTGGTTAATAATTATTCATTTGAATAAAATAGGGTTATTTTCTGTCATTATATTCTTTTAGATGAAGCAGCTGTATTAGTTGTCCATATGTTTTCCAACAGTTTATCCAATGATGATAATAATATCAATCCACAATATGACTTGTGATGCAGTCTGAATCATATTCACACCATGGCTGTTTGTTTGGCCAGAGGAGTACCAGTCCCCTTGACTGAGCCTGGTTTCTCCTCTGGTTTTTCTCCATTTCTGTCACCTGATGGAGATTGTGTTTCTCACCTCTGGTTTGCTTAGTTGGGGTTCAATGAAACTAGTGCTGTCAATGTTAATGGGTTAATGCATGCGATTCATTTTTTACAGCTTAAAGGGGGGGGGGGGGGGGGGTGAAACACTCAGTTTCAGTCAATCTTGAGTAACCAAAGAGTAGTATTGCATCCTTCATATCCCCGAAAAGTATTTAAGTTTTATTATATTTATAAAAGAAATATAGGCTGTACCGAGTCTTTCCGGGAAAAAAGAGCGCCTGGAGGCGTATCGTGTGGGCGGAGCTAAAGAATGACGAGCACAAAGCAGTGACGTCTTCAAGCGTGGAGAAGCCCATCGCTATCGATCTCAGCTAATAGATATATGATCCAGAATCATTCGGAGGCTGAAATAAATTGAACAGGAGAAACAGCAACAGCAGGACGTCCGTCTCTGTGGTATGGACTGTATTTAGTGGCCTGTCAACATTTGTGTGTCTTTACTCGCAGTTTATGAGGACATGATTCGGTTTATGGACTATTGTATGCGACTAAACCTTAGCAGTAGCAAGCAAAACGGTTTTGCACGTCAGACTAGTGTAACGTTATACATAGAACAACAATGGAGTCCGTTAGCGCATTTGAATGACGAAGCACGCGATCGTGTCGTTTACTGATGTTTACTCACGCGACGATAGCCAACAGCACAGACATCTGAAGCAGTTTTACTCACCGGCTGCTTCCAAAGCAGGACCGAACCCTTATCGCTGGGACCGCTCCGTCAAAAACACACTTCTTTGGTCCTGTGACAGCAGTGACCGTGGAAATCCACTTTGCGACGCGACTGACGCGATGTTGTGAAGCTTCCCGTCATTTCTGCGTTCAAATCGGTTCAAATGCAGCGCTGCCTTCCCGGAATGCTGTGCTGAAGCGTTGAAGTCGCTCGACGTCACTCATAGGAATAAAGTGGAGCGCGGCGCGACCATAGGGCGCGTCAGAAGTGTTCACGGATGACAGGATCTGCAGCTGAGAGAGTGTTTATGGGCGTGCATTTCCTCTCTCGCTCTAGTCACGCGCGCGCGCACCCTTCCGGGAGAAGAGCCCGTACGGCCCATACAAGGACCTTCCGCTCTTTTTAACGTCAAGTCGACCCATACTCGAAAAAAACTCTCCGAAACTTGTGAGAAACCGGAAGGAGTATTTTTGACACAGAAATACTCCATCAAACGTCCAACATTAGTTTTTGAAACTTTGTCTATGTTTAGGATGGGAATCCAAGTCTTTAACTGTGTAAAAAGGTCAGTATGCACGAAACAGCATTTCACCCTCCCTTTAACATGTTAAAAATGTTTATAGCAAATAACGCAGCATCCGTTTTTTCTGTCATCCTTTGGCTAGCATTATATTATATGATCCACCTCTTATTCGTGCAAATGCTTTTAAAACATTGTCAGTGAATGTCCTGACACACACACGACACACGTGCTGCTGAGTTTGGTCGATTTATGTGAGGTGTGGCGCTCCTCAAACAAGTTCAAGGAAAGGAAACCAGACGACAGAAAACACATCTAGTGTTCTTTATTTTACAATAGCACAATGTAAGCAAACACTTTGCAATTTTAAAAGATGTCCTACTTATTATCTTTATGACCAAAAAGTATTTTAGGTTTCCTCTGTTCGATCGTGCCGGTGCCTCACACGCACATAACAGCTTGTTCATTGTCAACATAGTCAACCTAACCTATAAAAAGTTACACAGCTCAGTATAAATAGTCAATAGTAAGATTTGCCCCATTCAGTGAGAGCGGCACTCTGCTGTGACCAGTGTTTCCAAACACATTTTTGCGCATGTAAAGAGGACAATTTTTCCAACAATATTTGGGATGTGAGTGAAGTACAAAACCAATAATAAATAATGGTTTAGCATCCAAATACATCGCGAATATGGAAACATTTAGATTCGAATGAGAGTTAGGATACGTGAGCCCAACGCAGTTTCTCTTTCAATTATTTTGTTTTGGCTTGTTTATAGTTAGCCATATATATATATATATATATATATATATATATATATATATATATATATATATATATATATATAAAGGATTTGTTGTGGAGTGAGGGTTGTCGTGTTTGTAGTGTTTATAATGTTTGTAGTACGCTATAACATTTCACTTTATTTACCGTAGTGTAGTGTTATTTCTGACTTATACTGTATATGTGACTTTTTTCTTTCTCAAAAACATAAAAAAATAAATATTTGAAGTGTATTTTGAAGCATGCAGCAAAAGACTAATTGGTTAAATTACTGTTGGTTAACAGTTAACCAGTTAATTAGCGTCCCATATAGATATCCCACATGTGAATGGTTGTAGGCCTGTATATGGCCTGTGACAATTTTAAAAAGAAAAGAAAAAAGAAGAGGGTTGCTCTTAAAAAAGTTGGAAAACCACTGCAATAAATAAAGATTTAAAATAAAGATTATGAGGGAACAGTAATAACAAAAAAGATTGAACTGCACAAATAAATCATTTATAATAAACACAACAATTTTAAACATAAAAAAAATTGATTTGCAAGTTTTTATTGAATTGTGACTTTAATTTTAATCAAATAACTTTAAGTAAGACATTTTGTAGCTTTAATAAAGTTAAATTAAATACATTTAATTTATAATTTATGCAGTACAGACTGTTTGATAACTTTATTCAGTCTCTATAGGCTATATGTCCAACCTGTTTATAAATATGACAATTATTATGGGTTTATGTGAGGATTGTTTTAAGCTCACTAAAATTAAAAGATTTAATATTAAATATTTTTGAAACCTAATAAATGTAAATGTAAAAAAAAGATAGAATTGGCGTGGAAAAATAATTTTAGCTGTATTGGTATCAGTACTGACCTTCATTCATAAAAATATGTCATGCATAAGTATTTTTAATTGCGATTAATCACAGAAAGTTATTTTTTTAATCGACTGACAGAACTAAAAGACACTTAATATTTGGTGATATACTCGATTTGATAATATCAGATGAGAGCAAAACCTCAGGGTGAGTAATTCAAGAAAGAAATGTTATTATTGGGTGATCTAGAAGTAATACAGGGTAATAACATTTCTTTATTTGATGTTCTTCAAAATCCTAAAACTTTCTGGACGCAAATAAGACCCAGGGCTTTCAAATTGACATTGCGACATCTCAAACCCAGAGATTAATTAGAAACTGAGAGACATGGATGAATTGGGGTTAAAAGGGATCCATGAAGTGTGAGAGCTTACTTAACTGATCATAACTCAGGAATACAGCTGCGGCCTTGAGCATACGGCTTCATCTGCCGCGAGGACGCAGTAATGTGGCTGACATGCTGCTTTATACGTGTGTGGGTGGCTGAGACTAAACAATATGCAAAGAAACAGATCATTTCTGTGCTTGTGCAAACCGTGTACAAATGATTAAGTGCTTCTTTTTTCTTTCATGCGTCATACAATACTCTCTTGAGAAAATGCTCACTTAGCCATGCAATATGAGGAACTAATTGGTTAAAGCCCACAAGCGCAGACCAATTAAGCAAGCGTCCAGCATGCCTGTCAAGCTTCACGCTTTGAGACGCTTTTGCTGTCCACAGGCCTCAGGTCAGTGCTGATATAAACGTTTTCTGCAATGCCAGGTCACCAGACACCAGCACAGAGCAGGCCCCTGGTTACCACGACAACAGTGCAACACACCGTGTGATTGAGAGGAAAATGTCAGCGAGCGGACTCTTTGTTGGGCACAGCAACCAATGAGGTTCGCTGCGGTCACTGACGTGAAACAACACTACACATCGAGCTCAAATGAACATGAATGGCCAAATGTTCCAAAGAAAAGATTAGTGCTTCAAAATGGTGATTAGGAAGAATGTCTCAATTAGTCAGAAATCATGGCTGAATCAAAAGAAAACGAAGCCTATAAATTTTTTTTAAAAAAAGTGATATTATTTATTACAGTGGTTCCTAAACCTGTCCTGGAGGACCACTAGCCCTGCATATTTTGTATGTCTCTCTATATCTGACACACTCATTTCAGGTCTTGCAGTCTCTACTAATGAGCTCATGAGTTAAATCAGGTGTGTTAGATGAGGGACACATACAAAATGAGCAGGGCTGGTGGTCCTCCAGGACAGGTTTAAGAACCACTGATTAATTATTATTTGGTGTAAAGCCTTAAAAATTTAAACAATTAACAAAAATATAAAACATGAAAATATACACACATTATTATACAATTTTGGTATGTAATAAATATATATTCATAATTGCATAATCATTTTTTATGCATATTATGCATTAAAAAAGTCTCTTTTGAACTAACTAATAATTTGCTTTAAAGTTGTCATGGCTTTTTTTAAAAATGTTATACTGTTGTCTGAGGTCAACTAATGACGTTCTTGTGGTTTTCACATTCAAAAACCTAACTAATAAGCAATAGGCTATTTTCTACACTGGTTTTGAGGCTCGCTCCTGAACGCTGGATCGGTCGATATATGCGCGAACACACAACACACACACACACACACACACACACACACACACACACACACACACACACACACACACACACACACACACACACACACACACGTGCGCAACCAGATCAATAAAGATTTTCTGCCGATGGGCGTACGTTTTGGTAGCCCGTCTGGAAAACTCACAGCCCCCGGACTATTATTATTACATATAAAAAATATATTTTACTCACATATGTTTGTTGCACCATTCCTGTCGAATCCAATATAAAAGGTACAACATTGTGTCTGCAAATCCAGCACTTGAGACTTGTTTACAAACGATTTCACCGTTAAATGAAGCGAACACACAAACGGTCTTCCCCATGTGAGCTGGAACTTCATTAAAAATAAATGTAGTATCACATATTCCGAATATTATGATCCGAAGGAAGCTTATGCAGCGACTGTTTTCTTCCACAATATCTTGCTATCTTCTTCCACATGTTTATTGCTGCTGGCTAGCGAGCTGATCAGCTCCATGATTGGGTGGATAAGGCGACTGAATTACACATTCTGTAGAGGCGTGTTTCGTAGCGCTATGACGTAAGAATGAAGCTTACGACTGATTTCTGGGCCTGGTATCTATAAAAGCTTTTCTTTAACTAAAAAGGAAGTTTTCAGCTCTGAAACTTACAGGATATTCTTATATTACCATGACTGTTAATATATAAAAATCTCAAGGGAAAGTTGATTTCTCAGTTCATCACCCTTTTAAACAATGAAGAATGAATTATCACAATTTAAAGATTCAAAGAGTGAAGCCCTGTTAAATCAGTATAAATTAAAGTGTAAAGTCAGAAAGTGTATAAAGATTTAAAAATGTATATATTCTAAAAAATGTATTTTGCACAATATAATACTTTTTTAGTAACTAATAAATATATACAAAATTTCATAATGAAAATGCATTATGTAGGGCATTAAAATACGTTTTTATTCATTTTAGGAGGTGGATATTCAACCATCTTTATGATGAGAGAAATGTTCCTTTATCTTTAATGTGTATGTCATAAAGACATTTGTTCCTCCACCCCCAAGAAAGGACGAGTGCTAACCATTATGTCTCCTTATTTACCTAAATGTGTGGTTTTCCTTGCTTTACCCGAGGCAATTAAGCCACGAGTTGACTTTGAAACAGAGTAGACTTGAGCATCAATGCATCTGTGGTGGAAATACTAGATTTTCGTGTCAATGCGTGTCCAGCACAGCAAAAAATAGACTCGATCGCCGTACTGCTGTATACGCACCGCTCCTGGAAAGCACTGTCGGACCGCATCTGCGTCCAGTGTGAAAACTCTAACCGGCTAACATGGGTACGGAAAAAAAATTGCACCACACATGCACTGCAAACGGAGTATGTGTTAAAGGGTAACTAAACCCTAGAACAACTTTTTTTAGTTAATGATCTGCAAGAATGGAGGTTTATTATTATTGTTCATTGAGTCGAGTAAATGTTTTGACAGTTGGGTTTAAAGTGTTTAAATTCTATAATATATGGTGTAAAAACGTCTTAGTGCTGCCCTCTTAAGGTTGAACGGTGGCTACTGCAGTTGAATTTTCCTATTGGACGTTATGGTACTTCGTTACGTAGGTTTGTACTTCCAACGGCTCACTACCACCCCCCTGGCGGGAACTCACAACGCCCCTGGCGCGAGCTCACCACGCCCCTGGTATAAAAGCATCCTGTTTCAGTTCAAAACCTCTGTAGCGAGTCAGGAGTTGTAATTGCGAGTATAGAAAATTATCAGGATAGCATATATTATCATCTAGTTAGCACAGCCATTTGTATAGTTATTTAGATTAATTCGTGTAGCCTAGTTAGTTAATTAGCATAGTTGTTAGTGTAACATTGTTAGAAGTTCTCTTCACTTGCTTTCAACATACTAATTAAGAAAATACAGATATATAATGCAGTTGTAAGTACATGTTTAGCTTTTCTTCTGATATTTTTGCCGCCTGTCATGTCTACAGATAATTTTCATACTTCAGACGCTTTCAGACAAACCCTGACACGCAAATGGTTGCCGTGGTAACAAACAACAAATCCGTAACGTGCTAGACTGCTGGCGTATGTAGTCTAACTTTTATTTAATGCATGAGGAATACAAAACTAATGTCCTCACTCCAGTCACTATCCATCTTTGCGAGTCTGACAACTGTCAAACAAGTTGTCACTACGGGTCTCAGGTGCACCCCAGAAATGACGGGAAGCTTCACAACATCATTTCAGTCGCGTCGCAAAGTGGATCTCCACCGTTCACTGCTGTCAGGACTTTACCAAATCATACCAAAGAAGTGTGTTTTTGACGGAGCGGTCCCAGCGATAAAGGTTCGGTCCTGCTTTGGAAGCAGCCGGTGAGTAAAACTGCTTCAAATGTCTGTGCTGTCGGCTCGTCGCGTGAGTAAACATCAGTAAACGACACGATCGCGTGCTTCGTCATTCAAATGCGCTAACGGACTCCATTGTTGTTCTATGTATAACGTTACACTAGTCTGACGTGCAAAACCGTTTTGCTTGCTACTGCTATGGTTTAGTCGCATACAATAGTCCATAAACCGAATCATGTCCTCATAAACTGCGAGTAAACACACACAAATGTTGACAGGCCACTAAATACAGTGCATACCACAGAGACGGACGTCCTGCTGTTGCTGTTTCACCTGTTCAATTTATTTCAGCCTCCGAATGATTCTGGATCATATATCTATTAGCTGAGATCGATAGCCATGGGCTTCTCCACGCTTGAAGACGTCACTGCTTTGTGCACATTCGTCATTCTTTAGCTCCGCCCACACGATACGCCTCCAGGCGCTGGGTTTTTTCCGGAAAGACTCGGTACAGCCCATATTTCTTTTATAAATATAATAAAACTAAAGACTTTTCGGAGATATGAAGGATGCAATACTACTCTATAGGTACTCAAGATTGACATGAGATTGACTGAAACTGAGTGTTTCACCCCCCCTTTAAACTACTCCTATGATAACTGCACACCTACAATAAAGGCATATTTCTCCCAGTTTAGTTAGTTTTGACATTCTATAATAATAAAAATAAGAATAAGAATTCAACCGTTTTTTTTGTTTTTGTTTTTTTGCTCGAGAATGCAACCGTTAATGCAATTACAACTTAACGTTTGATAACCTTTGATAAAGTATGAGGTTTTTGTATGAAAAGGATTTTCATTTGAGTGTAGAGCAACATTCAAAGCATGCACCTCCGGGTTCTTGTGTGGTCTTGAGCTATCAGCCTATCATTTAAAGGCTATTTTAATAATACGCAGGACACTTTGATTTGGGAGACAGAATAAAAACACAAGAATATAATTGTAAATATTTATTTAAACCTGCAATCATACGCAGTTAAAAAGCTTAATCTCATTCATTCATATTTTTACTATCATAGAACGTTGACAACTTTTAGAAATTTGATGAAATATGCCTTTTCTGTGTGCAGTTGTTATAGGAGTAGTTTAAGCTTAAAGGGTTAGTTCACCCAAAAATAAAAATTCTGTCATTAATTACTTACCCTAATGTCGTTTGACACCTGTTAGAACAATGCTTTAAATGTTATGAATCAGCGTATCGATTCATGATTCGGATCGCGTGTCAAACAGCTAAACTGCAGAAATCACGTGACATTGGCGATCCGAATCATTATTCGATACACTGATTCATAACGTTCAAGTCTTTGTTTTGAAATCGGCCCAGCACTATATAAGTCGTTATTTCTGGGGGTTTTTGCGCACAAAAACACAAAAACTATTCTGGTGTCTTCATAAAATGATTGTAGAGCCGCTGTAGTGAGATGGGCTTTGTAACGACGTCTTTAGTGCCTTTATGGGTCCTGAGAGAGGAAATGACATTGGTGTCAATGAAGGCCTTTCTGAGCCATCGGATTTCAACAAAAATAGCTTTCCTATAGCTCAAACAGTAGAGCATGGCGCTAGCAACGCCAAGGTCATGGGTTCGATTCCTAGGGAAAGCAAGAATTGACTAAATGTAAAATATGTACCTTGAATGCAATGTAAGTCGCTTTGGATAAAAGCGTCTGCCAAATGCATAAATGTAAATGTAATGTAAATGTAAAAATATCTTCATTTGTGTTCCGAAGATGAACGGAGGTCTTACGGGTGTCGAACGACATTAGGGTAATGTAACCCTTTAAATTCTTTTAACGTTATTACCTGTTTGAAATAATGCATAAAACAAAATCCAATCTGAGGCGCTCACGCTAATAATTTCTGTTCTACTCGCCTGTATTAGTCTTCCTGCCCATGACAGGGGCTCATGGATATTCATGCAAGCTTCACCCATTGTAACCAAATATTTCAGGGGCCGAATATATTGTAACATCGGCTGTGTCTGTTCTTTAATTTGCATGTCGTCAGTAGATCAAGCACAGAGGAGGAGGAGGAGGAGGAGGAGGAGGAGGAGGAGGAGGAGGAGGAGGAGGAGGAGGAGGAGGAGGAGGAGGAAGAGGAATAGGAAGAAGAAGAAGAAGAAGAAGAAGAAGAAGAAGAAGAAGAAGAAGAAGAAGAAGAAGAAGAAGAAGGTACTTTCCGTAGCTCAAGGTCTACATTGCACAATTACAGTACATTTAGACACCTACATATACAACTATATATACACATCACATAATACATATAATTGCATAATCCAAAATGCTTGTTGAATAGATATGTTTTTAACTGGGACTTAAATGCACCCACAGATGAGATATTTCGTAGTGTAAGAGGCAGCGAATTCCATAATTGAGGAGCATTTATAATAAATGACTTTCCACCAACAGTAGACAAACAGAAACGAGGGAAGGACAACAAACCAAGTTCAGCTTATTGACAGACAGATATTGGGGAGCAAGACCATTTAATGCTTTGAACGTTAGAAGCAATACTTTAAAGTGTATACGTGATGCTACAGGTAGCCAGTGAAGGTCATGAAGCAGAGGAGTAGTGTGAGCAGAGCGCCTAGTGGAGGTGAGAACTCTGGCTGCTGAGTTTTGAACATACTGTAATCTTGCGCTAAGTTTTTTGGGAAGACCAAGAAGTAAGGCATTGCAATAGTTCAGACGTGAAGTGATTAGCGTGAATTAAGGTATCAGCTATAGTGAAGATCGGAGATGAGAATATTACGACGATGGAAAAAAGAGTTTTTAACAAGAGAAGAAATGTGAGGGCAAAAAGATAGATTTGAATCGAATAAAACACCAAGTTTATGAATCAATGACGAAGGCTTAATGTGAGTTCCATGAACATCCAAAGACTGGTTCATCCTTTTGACTGTGGCAGTAGAATCAATCAATAATATCTCAGTTTTCTTATCATTCAATTTAAGGAAATTCCGGGACATCCAATACTTGATGTCCCTGATACATGCAGTGAGTGAGTCAGGCAGAGATGGCCTGTCAGAGCTGGTGGTGAGGTAGATTTGAATATCATTAGCATAGCAGTGGAACTGAAGTCCATGCCAATATGCCCTGTTTAGTAAATCTGGCCCTTAGTATGTTTTACTCATGCACAGTAAGGTGATTTAAGCATTTTCAGATGTTTCAGTGTGGATGAGCAACTTTTGGAAAACGCTTGAAAAAAAAAAAAAAAAAACGTTTTCAAATATATCTGGATTAATGTAGCCCCAACCTAAGCCCTGAGTTTCCTCAGTTCTGTGTTCGGTCTCGTTTGCGTTTATGTTGGAAGTGGGTGTTCATTATTAGATTGTGAAATAAAGAATTTCTGTTTATTCTCCAGCATTGTGTGCTCATTACAGCCACACAACCCTAACAATATCATTAACTCAGGAGATTTGATCAGTAAATAAACATGACATTTTACATGGAGCACAGACAAAAACAGTGTCCTGCCGGCTGTATCATTTGTCACAAACAAAAACAACTTAATAACGATTGAATATCCGCCAGGTAAGACTTCTAAACACGTTTGATGTTCAGTTTCACATCAGGAAAGCCATCTTTATATCATGCCGAGGGGGAGACAGCAGCTTGAACTGTAAACACGTAATGAGATTTCTGTCCCTCCTGCAGCGCCGAACACATTACTGTCTGCCGAACTGAGGCCCGTGCCCCCTCAGATTTTTAGAGCCATTGGATTTTAAATGTGAAAACTTTCTTCCATAAAATTAGCTCCCATTGGGTGCCTCTTTTTTTTAAAAGAAGAAATAAAAAGGTGCATGACGCTCCTGGTTTGCCATCTGTACTCAACCTCGGCTCACGTTTTTGTTATCTCTCAATTCAAAGCCGTTTCTTCCCCTCCTCCTCCCTCATTTTCATCCCCCACTCTAATCATTTTGTCTTCTTTCACCATTTTCTCGTTCTTATTATTGTGGAAAGTGTCAGTCCGTGATTAGAGCCACACATGGTGTGTCTTTTGTGTTGTACATAATCACCTGACACTGGCTGACAAGGATCTAACCGCACTACAATCCCCAATCACCCATCTCCAGCTTTAAAGCAGCCATCTGTGCTGCCTAAAGCAGAGGACATGCAGTAAATGTTCAAGCAAAATGCTATAATTCATCACAGAACATTTTCAATAGACCCAAAGGCTCTTGTGATTCTGTTGCAGTTGAGACAGAAGACCCATGTAAGTCAATGATTCATGACAACATAATGGTCTTTGCGGGAAAAAAGATTACACAAGAATAAGCTGGTTTAACTTGCATTCACATGGTTTAGGTCTCCCAACATTGCTAAGCTAGTGTTTAGCTGGTTTGGCTGGTCTCAAAAGTGTTCAAAAAAGGGGGTTATCTTGCTTCTGCCAGACTACCTATGCAACTTACAGAAAAAGTGTAACTAAGTGTTTTGACCTGAGAGAGACGTTACACTTTCTTCGTAAGTTGAATACGGAAGGCAGTCTGCTGGAAGCTAGATATTTTACTTTATAACGTTAAATATGGATATTTTTCTTATACAAATGCATTGCTTCATTCTGAAGGTCGTTATTAAACCCCGGAGCCATTCGGAGTATACGTTTATGATGGATGGATGCTCTTTTTGAGCTTCAAACTCAATGGACCCCAACAGTCACTGCCATTATAAAGCTTGGAAGCGTCAGGATATTTATTAATATAACTCTGATTGTGTTCAACAGAAAGAAGAAAGCCATAAAAACCTAGGATGGCTTGAGGGTGAGTAAATCATGGGGTCATTTTCATTTTAAAGTGAACTAATCATTTAAGTGCTACTTACGAGTCGCTGTCCGTTTTTAAAGAGCTGAAATGTCGCCTTATAGAATGGCTCGCAATTGTAGCACAGCTTGTATTTTAAAATGTTAAACCTATATATCATTTGCTACAAGGGAAAACATATAAGCACATAGGCAGTCATACAAATAAACAAAAACCAAAAAAACAATCTGGAAGGATATTGCTACAAAACTAACTGCAACAAGGGGCATTAAGAGATCAGGGAAGGAGGTCAGGAATACGTGGCAGGATTTTGCAAGCCTCAAGGGCACTGCAGAGGACAATCATTAATAAAACAGGTGCTGTGCCCAATAAATCCCCCCTTCTTACACTGAAAGAAGAAAAGGCACTGTCAATACTTGGCACAAGTGCTTCAGATGGGATTTGTGGTGGTATTGCCCTCCATGGAGGAGTAGGGATGCCTCAACCTGAATCTGAGTCAGGTCCATCATAGTCTCACGTAGCCAGGCCTTCAGACTCATGACAGAAGGTCTGGACTCCACTTAAGCTTTTTATCCAAGATGTCCGTGCAGATCGGCAGTGCGTCTATACATGATTAATTCAAGAATGTTGTGCAAGTTTACTGCAACACTCTCAGAAAAAAGGTACAGTTCTGTCACTGGGGCGGTACCCTAAAGTACAAAAGTGAAAAGGTACATCTTTGTAGCTTACTCACCCCTAAATGGTACATAGTAGTACCTTAAAGGTACATATTAGTACCTTTTCAGTTTTGTACCTTAGGGTACCACCCCAGTGACAGCAATGTACCTTTTTTTCTGACAGTGAACAATGGAGCCACAAACTTCATATAATTGTGAAAATCCAGCGTTTATTTGATCCTGGTAAGCGCTCATTGGCTCTGTCCCAAATGGCACACTTCATATGCACTTTTGGTCTTGTGAACTTACAATGGCTGTCATTTTAGGTCTCAGATATGCGGTCGATATGCGCACTTTTACAGAGCCTGACCTGAATCAAGCTCTGCAGCTGACTACTTCTTGACAGTCAAATCAGCATTACATTATAAAAGTGCGGACTCGTAGGTATACCAAGGCCATTGTCACAGTTATTAACTTGGTGGCGTTCTTCTAAAGAATGGAGTACAAACGTTTCGCGGGACATCCTGTAGAATTCAACCAATCAGATGACAACTTCAAAACTCCTGAAGTGTTTCCAGAAAAGTGTGCCATATTCACCCAACAGTCCGTGGGCATGTCTGAGGCTGAGACTAGATCCATCATGCTCACAGGAGCAATTAGGTTCACCTCTAATTGGCAGACACCTACCATCTCCCAAACCTCCCAACACCCCACCCATTGCCCAGAAATCTTCAATTGTCATACTACAGCCACAAGACTTAAGTGGTTTGAGAAGGTCTGTGGTTGTAGTCAGGACTAAAAACGATGTCCTAATGTCAGAAAATGTCTTTAACATGCCAATGAGAGGGACAAGAACTTTCAGCAGCAGCTCACTGACCTCAAGAAGACCAAGCTCGCTTTAGTAGAGAGGAGATTGGCACTGGAGGAGATGAGGTTTGCAAGGCCCTCCATTCCAGTGCCAATTATCCTGCCAGATGATTCAGGTAATATTGTTTAATGTTGTTAACCATGACTAATTATACGTTTTAATCTCTTGTGCAACATGAAATAATATTTTCCATATGAAGTAAGTACTCATCCCATTGTGCAATGTCTTTTGCAAATCCTGGGGAACAAACAACAAACTCAAATCAATAAAAGCGCACTAATCAACTTCAGAGCACTAGTTCTACACTTCTAAAAGATTCTTCTAAAGATTTTAAAATACTACATAGGCTTACGATGCTTTTGGGAAACCACCCTGTTAGGTTTGGGTCAGTAGAATAAGTTGACATGTACACTCTGGGTTAAAAACAACCCAAGTTGAAAATGGACAAATCCAGCAATTGGGTTGTTTTGTGAAAACATTTAACCACACTGCTGGGTTAAAACAACCCATTCACTGGGTTAAAACAACCCAGTTGTTGGGTTAATTTATTTTCAAACCAACTTGGGTTGTTTTTAACCCAGCATTTTTTAAGTTACTTAAAAAAGCATTCAAATATAGTGTTAGTAGATATAAAGCAGACAGTCTCTAATAACTGGTAGTTGAAATGTATTTGCAAAGTTACTTATAGTTAGTAGAATGTCTAAAGTGAACCAATGAAATAAAGTGTTCCAAATAATTGTATTAACAAGGACGAGATGTCAGTCAGCCAAACACATCAGTCAGCATCGGTGACTAATGCCTTGCAAAAAACAAACTTATTTGTAATGCTGAATATAACTTTAGATGTTAACACATGTTCTCAGCGCTGCTTGTTTATGTGCAGGCTATAAGGAGCCTGTCATGATATCTGTCAGAATCATGGGGTTCACAGTTCTCCTGCCAAACATCAGCCCAGCACAGCCTCAGATTCTGGCAACACACCGGCATCAATTCAGTGGAAAAGGGATGGCAGAGATCGGTTGATTACCCTTGAATTAAAATATTACTTCTAAATGTTACAGTTGTTTTTCTGAAATGTTTGTTAAACGACTTTAAATGTAGTTATGCACAAATAAAAACTGTATGAAATGTGCTGTGTTAAAACTGTATTCATCTAAAATAAAGAACGTGCCTTGTTTTCACATGCCTGTCCTGTCTCGTGTGAACATGTGTGTTTTGTCAGTGTGACCATGTGCTTCTGTCATTGTTTGATTCCTCCGCTCTTGTTATCTCATTATTGGTTTCATTTGCCCCACCTGTGTTCCTTCATACCCTGCCTGATTTCTTCCCTTCTATAAGCTCCTTGTGTTTGTCAGTCTTTGTTGGATCGTTGTTGTGTCTACGTCTCCCGTTTCTGTTTTAGGTTGCATTTACACTGCAGGTCTTGATGCACAGTTCCGATTATGTGATTATATCCGATTTTTTTTGACAACCCGCTTACGTCATCCTTTCAAAAGCGCCCCGTATCCGATATTTGCATTTACACTCTACACTGGCAAAACAGCCCAAGACGTTCTTAACCGGTGGAAGGAAGTAAAACAGCGCGGTAAGCAATGGACACAGACAAAATGATTGCACAATGTTTTGCTGTCTGCACTGTTCCACACATCTTTAAAGTTGGTAAAACATTTCTCTCTTAAGGCGGAGAAAAAGAGGAGAGCCCTTGACGGGGTTGCCAGGTTTTCACAACAAAACCCGCCCAATTGCAACTCAAAACTGTGTTAAAGTAGACCTATTCTGCATGAAAACTGTGGACTTGGCAACACTGATCGCAGTTTGTGTCCACCTGAGTTGACGTCATTCGCCCCCGTCTTTTTTTCAATGACATACGACTCGCATTTACTGGGGAATATCCGATTTGACCGCTTACATGGCAGACGCTAATGCACGCATCCGAATCATATCGGATTTATTATCACATATGAGTGAGGCCTGAATCCGATCTGAGGATATCGGAATTCATCCGTTGTTTTACTGCTTACACGAATTGGGTCACTTGAACCATGCAGTGTAAATGGGGCCTTAAGCCTAGTTCAGACTGCACGATTTTCAAACTCGTCGGGTCACAGCTCTATTCACACTGCATGACTATCTGGGGTATCATTCAGTCACTGCTGTGTTCACACTGCACGATGGTTTGACGACAGAGGAGTTCACACTGCATGACTGAACAAGAGGAAGAATCGCCGACAACTCTCTCGCTCTCCGGTGTGCAAACTACTTTCCCAAACACACGTGCGATGTGACAAGTAAACAACGCGAGATCACACGTGCGTCAGATTTGTTGGAATTTTTATTTTATTTTATTTACTTTTTTGGAATTGTTATTAAAAATGATAAACTGCACAAAGTTTGCTTCAAATTGTATGTGCGCTGATTTGTGGAGAAAAAGAAAAAAGATTATGGCGGAAGAAATTGTTGGAGAGACAGAGGGAGCCAGGATTGTGTTCTGCAAAGACAGTTTGAGGTAAATAAATAATTATTTAATGTGCTGCTGCTGTGGCTGGATGTGCAAATGTTTGGCCTTTGTTTCTGTTTGATAGAACTGTAAATATATCTATTAAAATACTGAAATTCTGCTTTATAACTCCTCCCTGAACCTCCTGCTGCCCTGTATCTCACTCTCTCATTGGCTGTCGGTGTAATTTTCAGTCAGAACATAGTTCACACAGCAGGAGTTTGAATCGCCGACAGGTCCAGATATTTAGCATGCCAAATATCTCACCGGCGTCGGCGACTCGTCGGCGATTCTCTCTGATCGCGTCTTTGATTATTCATACTGCGTGATTGTCACTCGCGTGCACGAGCACCGATTTGCCTGTGATCTCGGGCATTTGTCGGCGATTTCACAAAACCTGTCGGCGACTCAAAATCGGGGCAAAAATCGGGCAGTGTGAACTAGGCTTTAGTTGTGGTTGTTTTTTTCTGATTATGTGCCCCCAAAAAAATCCCTCTCCCCACCCCCCCAGGCCATTTACTTTCAAATAGAAATCAATGTTAATGTAGAAAACTGTTCTAAATGTGGAAATAAAAATCGAAATGTTTAATAATAATAAAAGCATTTATGCATTTATTAAATGTCTAACCAAAGGTTTAAACTCACATTTTAGTTTTGTCCAAATTGAGTTATTTTCAGTCTATATGCTCCCTATCTAGGCATCATAGGGCATCCACTGACATTAAGTCTGTTTTAAACAGCAAACAGCAAAATTATGATTGCTAAGAGCAATCCCGTAAACAAGAGAAGTGTTTGCTAAAAAGCATTTTAATTGAAGGTACTGAAAAATATAGATCAGTCTATATTTGTGTGTGCTATTTTTGAGGTTTCATTTCCGTTAATTAACATGTATTTGCAAAATTACTTATAGTAAGTAGAGTGTCTAAAGTGGACCATCAAAATTAAGTGTTATCAAATATTTACAGCAAAGTAAAGACTTTTGCCATCATATTTAATAAAATCATAATACCAGCTTACACTTGGAAAGTAAATGTCTGCTCATTTTCCTTCTCCCTAACTATTTAATGTGCTGCAGGGATAAAGACAAGAGATAAATTAGAGCTAAAACATTTTGATCCCATTAAAAGGTTAGGGAGAAAAGAAAAAGTTGGAGCTGGTGTGAGTATTAGGATTTTATGAAATATGATGGCCTAAAGTAGCATGGCATTTAAAGCGACGCTGTACGAATGAACACTGAGCGCGAACACCAGCTGTACATGCTAATGTCATCAGAACAACGCTTTGAAGTCTCTCCAGAAGATCACAGCTGACAAACAGGATCACAGGTGTGTCCTACATAATGGCTCTCAATTAGCATTTACAAGAACACAATTATTCCGCCTTCTTCACAGCACAAGCTGAAAACTGCAAACTATTTTTTAAATACATTTTAACTGTAGTGACATGATCCTGTATACAAGTGAACCGTGACAAGGCAAGAGCCTAAAATGGGTCCTAAATAAATTATTATTATTATTTCTAAATTTAACAATAGTCTCTCTTTAAATTCATGAGTTTTAATTTAAACTTTCATTTTCTAGTTAATAATTACACTTGTGGAGTTATTTGCATTTATTTGAATTTCAATGCAATTTATTTTCTACGTCCTTACATTCAATTATGTTGAATTAAATTGTAATTATAAAGACATTTTTGATTCAGTTGTTGGGTAGGCCTACTTTAGTTTGTACATAACCTTATATTATATAAATGGTCAATGATGGAGAGACTCAAGAAGAAGAGACAACAAGTAGAATGAGACAGGACGTTTCTAAATGGATAGTTGATGAATTTATGTATCTGATGTGGAGTTAACTTTCTTCAAGTCATCAAATAGCATATTCTGATAATCTTAAATCGCTTGTGTGGGAACTGTTGTAAGATCCTTCAGAGCCAAAGAATATCTTCTGCATGAAGACAGAACAGGTATAGTTTAGTTTAATTATGGTTATAACTTATGTTGTCATTTTGCATTTATACCATGCTATTTCATTTGCGTTACATACCGTATTGCAATAAATGTGAAAAGACGGCTGCGACAGCTTGAGCAGACTCATAAATGTGTACGACTACAACTCTTCCTCTTCTCAAAATGGCCATTGTTGCGTGTTCTCAGGGGCGGGGCTTATGTCAATTTTAGGGTTAGTGATGTCACAAACCCATGCATAAGTTTGTTGTAGTCCCTACCAGCAGTTTGTTGCAGTCCTTAAAAAGCATTTCTTTAAAATAAAATATATCCCTTTGCTTTGAACGTTATAACATTGCAGATATTGTTTATTCTCAAACAGCAACATTGCACACTAGCTAAAGTTAAAAAAGTGAAATCATAATCAAGCACCGTTTTAAAGCCTGCAGCCATCTCTTATAAAGATAGTCTTTCCTCAGCAGTCCTGCTGCTGCCTCCTGAACTGCACTAAAACATCTGTCAATGATACATTCTTGTGCTGACATCCAGCAATTTCCCTCCAAAAGTCAGGTATGAAGAAACAAAAACTAAATTTAATTATACACACAAAAAGACACCAAATGCTGTAATATCCACCAATTCAAGAGTCTGACACATGCTCTCAGTTGATGCAATCAATCAGTGTGATATAAACACTGCACTCAGACAGCTGCAGGGAAATGTGTGAGAGTGTTCAGTGAGAGATTGAATCGCAGAATCTGGAGAGTCATGCGGATGACAGATATCAAAGCTTACAGAGCATTAGACGACAAATTTTCCACACGAGCAAAAGTATTGTTGTTCAGAATATTAGCATGGCTGTGATTCGGCCATAGGCACAAAGCAAACCGAATATACAGTGGGGCAAAAAAGTATTTAGTCAGGCACCAATAGGCAAGTTCTCCCACTTAAAAAGATGAGAGAGGCCTGCAATTTTCATCATTGGTACACTTCAACTATGAGCGACAGAATGAGAAAAAAATCCAGAAAATCACATTGTCTGATTTTTAAAGAATTTATTTGCAAATTATGGTGGACAATAAGTATTTGGTCAATAACAAAAGTTCATCTCAATACTTTGTTATATACTCTTTGTTGGCAATGACAGAGGTCAAAAGTTTTACACACTGTACACTGTTGCTGCTAGTTTGGCCCATTCCTCCATGCAGATCTCCTCTAGAGCAGTGATGTTTTAATAATAATAATTAGTTACATTTATATAGCGCTTTTTCTGGATCAACGGCAGCCATATTGTGCCAGAACACTCACCACATACCAGCTGATTGGTGGAGAGGAGAGTGATTAAGCCAATCAGGAGAGGGATGATTAGAAGGCCATGATGGACAGAGGCCCATGGGCAAAGTTTGGCCAGGATGCCAGGGTTACACCCAAAACATTTCACAATATTTTGGGGGTGTCGCTGGGCAACACAGATTTTCAACTCCCTCCAAAGATTTTCTATAGGGTTAAGATCTGGAGACTGGCTAGGCGACTCCACGACCTTGAAATGCTTCTCACGAAGCCACTCCCTCGTTGTCCGGGTGGTGTGTTTGGGATCATTGTCATGCTGAAAGACCCAGCCACGTTTCATCTTCAATGCCCTTGCTGATGGAATGAGGTTTTTACTCAAAATCTCACGGTACATGGCCCCATTCATTCTTTTATTTACACGATCAGTCCTGGTTCCTTTGCAGAAAAACAGCCCCAAAGCATGATGTTTCCACCCCCATGCTTCACAGTAGGTATGGTGCAACTCAGCATTCTTTCTCCACCAAACACGACAAGTTGAATTTTTACTAAGAAGTTCTATTTTAGTTTCATCTGACCATATGACATTCTCCCAGTCCTCTTCTGCATCATCCAAATGCTCTCTAGCTAACTTCAGACATGCCCGGAGATGTACTGGCTTAAGCAGGGGCACACGTTTGCCACTGCAGGATTTGAGACCCTGGTGGCGTAGTGTTAGTGATGGTAGCCTTTGTTACTTTGGTCTAGAATCCTGCAACGGGTAGGGTACCCGCGGATACCCACATAAAAGTGGCTAAAACGGGGGGATTGTGACCTTCCTAAAATTCCCAGGTTTAATGAATTTGGATATGAAGGGCGGATAATGAGCTTTTTTTTCTCATTCTGTCTCTCATAGTTGAAGTGTACCTATGATGAAAATTGCAGCCCTCTCTAATCTTTTTAAGTGGGAGAACTTGCACAACTGGTGGCTGACTAAATACTTTTTTTTGCCAAACTGTAGTTTGATAGTACAAATCTACTGCAAGTGTGCTATTGATTTTATATTAACTAAACAAGAAATTATAATCTATATAATTAGAGAGCCGACCTGGAACAGTTTATACAACTGGAGTGGAGTGACATTAACCTACCAGCTCAAAAGCCTGCTTCTTGCTTCAGTTCAGCGCCACACACATAATCTGGGACAGCATAAAAGTGATGAACCATGAACACATAAAAGTGGAGGGATTCTAAGAGTGAGTAAAAGTCATTCTCTTGTTTTGGGAAAAAATAACTCAAAATTAAGAGTTTTTGCTTAAAATAAGCAGATATATTACAGATATATTATCAGATACTTCGTTTTTTAAGAATTTTTAGATGTTTAGACTAGAAACAAGACAAAAATACAAAGTACGAAAAGCATTTTTTACAGTGAACCTTTTAGGGTTTCCAAATACGTATGGCCGATAGAACCTTTTCTTCTAAGAGTGTATAGTGTAGTATGATATCGTATGATATAGTATAGTAAGATAAAGTATGATAAAGTATAGTACAGTATAGTATGATATTGTATAGTATAGTACGCTATCAGTACAGTACATTACAGTACAGTACAGTACAGTATAGTATAACATGGTGTGGTGTGGTATCGTATAGTATAGTATAGTTTACACCTGAGAAATTCGCTTTCAACAACAACAAAAATTTGAAATATAAAAAAGTTAACACTTTATTTTACAGTCCTGTTCTCCTTTTACATACTATGTATGTATTATAGTAATTGCAATAACTGGGTAATAACTAGGTACTAATCATGAACCTACCCCTAAACCTAACCTTAACCCATGTAGTTATCTTACATTACCAGTACTTTCTTAAGTAAGTAAAGTGTAATGTTTAAAGTGCAACGGCTTCAATCGTAGCCTTTATATTAAGTGTTACAGAAGAGGATTAGGGCTAAGCAATAATAAAAAGTAAAAATATCTCAAGATTAAAGTCATTATAATGTGAGATTAAACTAGTTACATTTTGAGGAAATACAATGTTGAGAATAAATACCTGCATGCAATACTTTCTGTATTTACATCTATAATTACTGTTGACCCTTCCCTTACACCTTAAAGGGGTGGTAAAACATTCTTTCGAAGGCTTGATTGTGTTTGTGGGGTGCACTGTAACGTGTTCATGCTTCGTTTAAAAAAAAAAAAACATTATTTTTCAAATATTTTACCTTTATTCTACACTGCTCTGTCTCTCCTTGTAAAAACGGTCTGATGGTTTCCGGGTTCTATGAAGCCGGTCCCTCAAAAATATGCCATAGGCTCAGATTGGTTAGCTGTGTTCTGATTCTCTAAGTGCCTAGTGCACGTATTTCAGAAACCCCTTACCTTTACTGGTAGTCTGTAAAGACTGCGGATCTATAGTGATCGCCACTGAATGGCACCTTTTGTATTTTTAAAACGATTATAGCCAACTATCTGTCGCAAGAACTATTAACCCAAAATGAACACTAAACATTGGCTTTGCTATAGTAGCCAAATCAAACACAGAACCTGTTTAGCATGCCTGTAGATAAACAAGCATGTAGATAAACATTATAAGCGCTAATAAGAATAATTTACACTAATTCCAAGCAAATTCGCTGTTGAGATTTAAAAAAGTTTGTAACGTTAGGTGTTTGTCGGATAACGTTAAGTATGAATAAGCATTTAACAAACTGGTTTGCAGAGCCAAACAGCATTGTCATTTGTTTACTTCCTTGCTACAATATACAATTAACAACTATTAGAGGAAAACACATCTACAAAAAATAAATCCTACTTACAGCTTGTGGCCCGTTTTTAAAGTTGGAACTGCTCCATCTTTCAGGACAAGACGTTGTGCGAATCCTGCATTGAACTCGCAAAGATTGTGTAAGCTTTCCTCCATAAAATGTGCAGAACACAGAGCGAGATTAGGGTAATAATTATGAGGGACCGAGTTAAAAATACATTTTAACCATTGATCCCTAACTCCCCCATCCCTAGGAAGGCTGAACAAAGTGGACCTGCAATCCAGATGAAAATAACAGTATTCGGTCGGCATTGCGGCACAAACTCTCCAGCCTACAAACAACTCTTCTCCACAGCAATAAAAAATGGCCTAGCCTCCCTTATTTAATATTCTCGGAGGAGGGGTTTATGTATTTTAAACATTAATATTGGGGCTGGTGATGTCAGCAACCCTGGAGGAATGTTTGTAGTCCCTACCGGCCATTCGCTGTATTCCTTAGGAATTTAATTTTTTAAAAGCAAATATCTCCCTTTGCTTTAAACTTTGAACGTTGTAACTTTGCATATGTTGTTTATGCTCAAACAGCAACATTACACACTAGCTACACTGAAAAAATAAAACCCTTGGATCAACTTAAAAAAATTGAAGTAATCGATCACACGAAATATTTTACATTGACTCAAGTAAATAATTTAATTTAGTTTAATTTGAAAAGTTTAAATCCATGCAACCACTTTTTAAAGGTTGATCAAACTAATTATTTTAGATTGGAACAAACTAATTATTTTAAATTGGATCAAACTAACAAATCATTATTTTATGTTGGGATAAACTAATTATTTAAATTAAAACAAAGTAATATTTATAGGCCAAAGTAAATTAATTATTTTAGGTTGTCTCAAATTAAGATGTCATTATTTAAAATGTATAATCAAAACAAAAAAAAGCTTTTAAAACATTTTGATCAATGACTATCATAACACTTTCCTTTAGAACACATTTATATTTATTGTTCAATGAACATGTTCACATGTATGAAGAACAGTCTGCTTCACACAAAAATACAAATTTGTTACAAATAATCAAATCACCACTCGATGACATCACATTAGTAGTAATATTAAATTAGGAATGTTTGTCCTGACAACACAGTTCGCCATAAAACATCCTAAAATACAATTAAAATATTAAGATACAAATGTATTTCATGTCCATAAATGTATATGATGAACAGTCTCTTTCAGCTGAACACCAGAGACAAATCCTGGAACTGCTCCTCAGACAGTGAACAGTGATCACTGCATCAGTTTCTGATACAGAGCTGTAAGCTCTACATTTAAAGGGTTAGTTTACCCAAAAATAAAAATTCTGTCATTAATCACTTATCCTCATGTTGTTCGACACTCGTGAGACCTCTGTTCATCTTCGGAACACAATTGAAGATATTTTAGTTGAAATCCGATGGCTCAGACAGGCCTTTAATGACACCAATGTCATTTCTCTCTCTTAAGACCCATAAAGAGTTCTGATTGGGCCAGCGCTTCCCGTGATGTGATTGGACAGCAGCTTAGCGCACTTTGCCCGGAAAGGTCCCGCCTCTTACCATAACGGGGCGATGCAAGCGCTGAATGCGCGCTCTTCTCCACGTAGGAGAGCAACGAGACCACGCCCCCTATTTTGTGTGTTCTTGTGGGTGGAGGGTTAGTCAACAAACGGTTCTAGTGACGTCATTACAGCAGGAAGTGCAGCGGTGTAGTCCAAACCGGCTGTTCGCTGTAGGCTTTGAAAGGGAACTTCTGTTAAATAAAATATCTCGCTTGGCATTGAACTTTGAGCTTTATAATTTTACAGGTATTATTTATGCTCTAACAGCAACATTTCACACTAACTAAAGTTTGAAAGATGGAATTGCGAAGAACGGGACCTTTAATGACAGAATATTCGTTTTTGGGCGAACTAAACCTTTAAATATAACCTATTTGTATGCAATATAGCAAGCAGGTTCCGGACAATTTTAATGTCTTTTGGTGGATGAAGAGGATCCTCTTTCCCAGTGATAAAGATCGTTTGCTCCAGTTCTTCAATCTCATTTTCCTGCATAAAAAAGAAAGAGAAAATAAGTACATTATAGTTTCAGAACTCTCCCATTTTCAGCTCTTACACACTCTAAACTGAACTTGAATAGGCGCGTGACGAGTGAGAGCAAAGCGAGGCCGGTAAGTAATTGGATGATCAGTGCCAACTGCACGTCACACTGGTCTCAGAGCTTTCACAGAGGAGTGAAGGGAGAATAAAAGGAGGAGCGACGACAGTGAAGGAAGAGAGAGGACCAGGCATGGATTTTACATAGCATATAGGTGTTAAGTCATTTGCAAATGGATTCCTTTGGACACACTTATTTTGACAGTGTTCCAGGGAAGACAAGGAAAAAAAAGATTGTTTTAGTACGTCTGGACATGGTCTAAGTGTTCACAGCTCAAAATTCAGCATCAAAGATTTCTCATAAATAGTGTTAAAATCTCATCTTGTGAGCTGAGTTTCTCATCACACCCCTATTTATTAAAAGTGGCTAGGAAAACCTAGACTATGACCATGTTAGTCTGTAGGTGTTATTTGTGTGAGGAAGTGAGAGAGATGCCCTTACCTGGTATTCTTTGAAAAGGTGCGCAAAAGGTTCGCCGAGGTAGATCAGAGATTTGAGGATGCATTCTCTTCTGATGGTGATGTCTGCAGTCTGAGTAAGAACAATAACTATGAATTAAAATTAAACAATTACAAAAAAAAAAAAAAACACTATTCAGCCATGGATCCCACTGATTATCAAATTCATAGATACCTCATCTAAAACCTGCAATGTCCTGGTGGACTCCTCCCTTGCTCCTGATGACCTCCAACAGTTTGGTGGAGTGCTTGTCCAACTGCACCAAGAACTTGTAATCCAACTTGTCACCAAAGGAACTGTTGTAATTCGCATGAACTTAAATTGATCTTAAAAGTAGAGCATACAGAAATAAGTTTAGAAGATGGTGAACACAAAACAGAATCCCCAGCACAACCGTACTAAATTACAACAACAACAACTCATTAGTGAATCAACAGTTAGGTCTAAAAATGTGGAATGCCAGGGTATGGCAAATGCCATACGTAAACGAGTAGTCGTGTGCCCATTCTATTCTCTGCTATATGCCGACCTAAAACATTCACTTTTATAAAATCATCATCAAAGCAGTCCATATGTGACATCAGTTAGTTAATTCGAATCTCGAAGCATCGAAAATACATTTTGGTCCAAGTATCACAAAAACTATGACTTTCAATCTATGACGTGTTCCTCAAAAAAAGATTAAAATGGTTCATGAATCAGTGAATTAATCAATGATTCGGATCGCCAATGTCACGTGATTTCAGCAGTTCGGATCGCGTGTCGAACTCCCAAACTGCTGAAATCACGTGACATTGGCGATCCGAATCATTGATCAATTCACTGATTCACGAACCGTTTTAATCTTTTTTTAGGAACACGAAAGAGAAGACAATGCTGAATAAAGTCTTTTTGATATTTTTGGACCAAAATGTATTTTCGATGCTTCAAGAGAATCTAATCAACCAACTGATGTCACATATGGACTACTTTGATTATGTTTTTATTAGCTTTCTGGAAATGGACAGTAAAGTGGGCATTGACTGCATATGCTCTGGGACTAAAATATAAAATATCTTAAACTGTGTGTGAAGATGGAGGTCTTAAAAGTAAGGAACGACATTAGGGTGAGGAGTTAATGACATTAATTTCATTTTTGGGTGAACTAACCCTTTAAGAGCTGGAATAGAGTGTGGCCCCTTTAAGAGCTGCGAGTTTCACTATTGAACTGCCGGTATTTTGTGTGTGTGTGGAACTGTGCCGCGATTCACGCAAACTGTGAGAAACACAGACTCGGGAGCACTCTTTTTCAGAAAAGTAACCTGCTTATTCGTTTTAGGCGATTGTAATTTATTTAGTTCAATACTGTAAGCAGTGATGGTGTTAATGATTTACCTCAGATATATGAGCAAGCGCTTCAGCGCGCTCGGACTGCAGAGTGCTCAGCGAAAAAACACACTTTTCTTTTGAACTGGAGTCTAAAAAAAGATAAGCAGAAAATATTGTAGCTTATATAGGCTATAACTGCACTTGTTTCGAGAAATGTTATTGTTATAACTCTTTCCCTTGACACGGTCAATGCCCCCACAAAATGAATTTAGACAGTTTGCATGCATTTAGGTTATTACTCACCCGCCCAATGAGGGGCTAAAATAACCGAACGTTATAGTTTGAATGAAGATTACGAACATTTCGAGTGCTATCTTAAAAGTTAATTTACACGCTATCAAGCGTTAGCGCTGAAATTACGGCCAGACTCAAGTCCCGTCAGATATACGTGAGGTAAAAACGTTAACGGTAGACAAAGTTTCTCTTACCTTATCAATGTTCCTCCTAGTTCTGTCTCGGAGCCTGGCTGGATGGGTCTGACGTCCGTTGAAATGTAACGTTATCGTCACGGCCACCGCTCAAGTTCGTGCTGTGTTCTTCTCAGACAGTTCTCAACTTCTCAGACTTTTTTTTTTTTTTGAACCACAGAGAGCGGGATCTGCAAGTCAACAATGCGCATGTGCAAATCCTGCTTAATCTAAAAAAAATGCTCTGATCAAATTAATAAATTCAGTTTAATGTCCCGCTGCCCATTTACATTCTATCAATGTAAAAAAATGGATTGAACCATAAATCTAAGCTAAAATGTTTACTTGACATGAAAAAATTAAAAAAATTAAGCTATTTCAATGAGAAAATACACATTAAACGAACAACACTAAAGTTATACTTTTTTCAGTGTAAGTGACATGAGTGAATCAAACTCCTCCCAAAGGAAGGGAGACTTTAATTCTCTCTGGCGAGTGACTTGATTTGATTCACTCACCAAAACCAATTTTTCTCTTGCAGTTGGCACTTTGCTGAGTGTTTATTTTGGACCCTGTTAACACTGTTGCTGAAAACTGCAATCCATGGACTCTGAGGTTGAAGACTACTTTTATGTCTGACATTAAATTTAGTATTTCATACATATAATGAATACTATTTGTATTTTATAAGGTATCTAGTTAAAGACTGATCAGCTAATTAAAATATTTTGTTAAATAAAAAAATAAAAATGTATCAATTTCAGACAATTTGTAATATACACTAAATTGCCAAAAGTACTGGGACATTCCTCCAAATCATTGAATTCAGGTGTTCCAATCACTCCCATGGCCACAGGTGTATAAATCAAGCACTAGGTATGCAGACACGTCTACACACATTTGTGAAAGAATGGGTCGCTCTCAGGAGCTCAGTGAACTCAAGCGTGGTACCGTGATGGGTTGCCACCTGTGCAATAAGACCATTCGTGAAATGTATTCTCTACTAAATATTCCATGCTCAACTGTACACAGTGGAAGTAATTGGGAACAACAGCAACTCATAACCACGTAAAATCACATAACGGGGGTCAGCTCATGCTGAGGGAGACAGTGTGCAGAAGTCTGCAACTTTCTTCAGAGTCAATAGCTACAGACCTGCAAACTTCTAGTGACCTTCATATTTGCTAAAACAGTGCGTAGAGAGCTTCATGGAATGGGTTTCCATGGCCGAGCAGCTCATCCAAGCCTTTCATCACCAAGTGCAATAAAAAGCGTGGGATGCAGTGGTGTAAAGCAGCCGCCACTGGACTCTAGAGCAGTGGAGACGTGTTCCCTGGAGTGACCAATCACGCTTCTCTGTCTGGCAATTTGATGGATGAGCCTGGGTTTGGCGGTTGTCAGGAAAATGGTACTTGCCTGACAGCACTGTACCAAGTGTAAAGTTTGGTGGAAAGAGGATTATGGTGTGGGATTGTTTTTAAGGGGTTGGCGTTAGCCCCTTAGTTCCAGTGAAAGGAACTTTTAATGCTTCAGCATACCAAGACATTTTTGACAATTTCATGCTCCCAACTTTGCGGGGACAGTTTTGGGATGGCCCGTTCCTGTCCCAACATGACTGCACACCAGTTCACAAAGTGTTGGTCCATAAAGACATGGATGGGTGTGTAGGAACTTGACTGGCCTGCTCAGAGTCCTGACCTCAACCTGACTGAACACCTTTGGGATGAATTAGAGCGGAGACTGAGAACCAGGCCTTCTCGTCCGACATCAGTGGCTGACCTCACAAATGGGCTTCTAGAGGAATGGTCAAAAATTCCCATAAACCTTGTGGAAAGCCTAGAGTTTAAGCTGTTATACCTGCAAAGGGTGGGTCAACTACATATTAAACCCTCTGGATTAGTAATGGGATGTCATTAAAGTTCATGTGCATGTAAAGGCAGACATCCCAAAACTTTTGGCAATATAGTGTAGGTCCCAAACAGACCTCTTCTTTAAACACACAGTATTCCTGACAGTTAAAATGTACCCATATAAAGAAGAACTCTTACTAGTAATACAATACAAACAAGCTGAATTTTAAAGCAGTGATATCACTTTGAAGTGTGCTTATAGACTGGTTTATTATATATCTTTTTTTTTTCCCACAGGGCTAATTGTAACACGCATACTTCTTGGCTTTAATTGGATATATTGAGCTAGACTTGCTGCTCAATATTCATGGTACATTGCCAGATTTCACAAGAAAAAACAAGCAACCAGAATAAGTGGCTTGACTTACCAAAATATGTTCTGTAACAACGAAAGCAAAGTAAATAAAAATTAAATATAGCAGGAAGCCAGTGGAAAATCAACCTCATTAATTATTCAAACCCCAGTGCATGATGGGAACACCAGTATGAGAAAAGTTGAGTAGTTTTACTTAATTTTATAACATTGATATGTACGCTATTGACATTTCTACAAGCTTGTATTGAGTATCAATATAGAATTTATTTATTTATTATTATTCTTGCCTGAACTTTCTCATGTAGAAAATACATTTGTTTTTTCTGTAGTATTTACTACACCACAGAATCATTTTCATCAGTGCAGGAAATTAGGCCAAAACATTAATGCGGTCAACCGCCAGAGTACAGTACGTCACTTCTCAGACATTTCACAACCTGACAAACGCTGATTGAACATGTTCAATCTATTAAACAAGCAAAACCCAACGAAGCGTCCATCATGTTCATTGTCAACAATGCAATAGTTCTAAGAGACACATACACAGCTTGATAAAACATGGCCACAGACTGTGCCGCTCTGCAGGGTTTCACAGAGGGAGGGTGTCTGACTGTGTAGGAAGAACAGAACAACATAAACCAGCCGTAATCAAAGCAGAGAAATGTACCAGAGCCGGACAGCCCACCCGTCATCTGATGGTCTGAGACAGCAGCTGATCAAATGCAGAAATAGAGGTTGGCGTGCGTCTTCTTTTTTAAATATCTCCAAGCTTTCAAAGGGCTTCTGGGAATTAGATTTTCAGGGATTATGAGGAGGTAAATGTATTGCTTGGCTGATGACAGCAATCTAAAGAGAAATCACTCTGACAGAGCATAACGAATGTGTTTCAAACCCAGCTACTGTTGAAATGATAAATGACGTGAAAGTCAACAATAAATTAAAAATAAATTACATCTGAAATGGTTTTGCACCCACATTTTTGATTTACATTACCATTTTTCACCTTAGAATTAAATGAGCCATTTTTTGATCAGCTACTATTCCCTTTAAAACTAAGGCAGGCAATGTTTTTCATAAACACTTTTTATCATACAGGTTGAAACTCTCTTCACATCCTGATAGAAATCAATAAGGCTACGATCACACTGCAAGCTTGATACTAATGTATTGCTTAAATATATTTGGCTGAGTTTAAACAGGCACAAATAATCCGATTTTTTTACTCACATCTGACACAGTTGGGAATTTGTTCCACAATTGTAACCCAAGCGGCAACCTCCTACGGTCTCTCTTGAAGCGGAAGCGACTTTAACTGCAATTCATCGACTGGCCACTAGAGACAGGCTCCAGAAGGAGCAGAATCTCATTGAGCCCCATGCTAAAATGCCCAACTTTACAGCAGAAAAAAACATGTTTACATACTAATACAAATTGTGGTTTTGGTCTATACGGCTAATTTTGCCCTTCATGACAACTGTGAGGGTGTGATCGTTTTGTGACTCATTCATTTACATTATATAAAGCTCTGCATAATTAAGGGTGTGGTCCCTTTGAGTGACAGGTGGATTTCCGTTTGTCTGCTGTCTATAGTTGGTCATTGCATCACCTCAGCTCCACCCACGCCTCGCCTCTTTGGCCATTAAGCGGGTGACGAGCGATGACGCACTGGCAAATTGGCAACAGCCAGCTCGACCTTACTTTACGCTTCAGTACTGCTCTTCAGAATCCTATGGGTGACGTCACAGACACTGTAATTAAACCAACAAGCATCACTATTAGGCTACTCACTCACACTCTCGCAACTGTCTTGATATCTTTAGCTATTTTTACCCAAAATTATTTTTTTTCTGGTTGACTGACTACTATTGAGACTAATTTTCAGTAATCAAAAAGCATGTCTAATTCATTGAAATCATGAAACGCATACAATTTAACAACAATTTATTAAAAGATGAACAAAAATTACATCTTTAGGGTGTTTTTTTTTTTTTCTCAAATTCTGTTTGATTTTTACCAAATTCTGTTTTTCTGGCAATCAAATGAAGACGTAAAACATTAATTTACTTTTCTTTTGATCATATTAGACAAACAAACTGTTTTTCAAAGTGCTGCACAAAAAAATATGTTTTAATAATAATTTATTATTATTATTATCATTATTATTATCATTATTATTAAATTGAGATGTGAAATTCTACTTTTATTTTGGGTTGCCATGAAGACCTTTGAGAGTCTGTGTGTTTATGATATAACAATAAAATTAAATAAAAAAGTATTTGTGTGTGTGTGTGTGTGTGTGTGTGTGTGTGTGTGTGTGTGTGTGTGTGTGTGTGTGTGTGTGTGTGTGTGTGTGTGTGTGTGTGTATGTGTGTGTGTGTGTGTGTGTGTGTGTGTGTGTGTGTGTGTGTGTGTGTTTAAGGTATATTAAACCACAGTATCTATCAAAAGTGGTCCAACGAAGGAACAGTGCTGAACCGGCCAAGGCTCATTGATGCACGTAGGGAGCGAAGGCTAGCCCATGTGATCTGATCAAACAGGTGAGCTACCGTAGCTCAAATTGCTCAAGTAGTTAATGCTGGTTCTGATAGAAAGGTTGTCATAATACACAGTGCATTACAGTTTGTTGCATTTGGGGCTGCATAGCCACACAGACTAATCAGGGTGCCCATGCTGAAACTTGTCCACTGTCGAAAGCACCAACAGTGGGTACGTGAGCATCTGAACTGGACCATGGAGCAATGGAAGAAAGTGGACTGGTTTGATGAATCAAGTTTTCTTCATGTGGATGGCCGGGTGTATGTGTGTCGCAAACTAGGGGAACACATGGCACCAGGATGCATTTTGGGAAGAAGTCAAGTCGGCAGATGCAGTATGATGCACTGGGCAATGTTCTGCTGTGAAACCTTGGGTCCTGCCATCCATGTGGATGTTAATTTGACACGTACCACCTGCCTAAACATTGTTGCAAACCATGTACAACCTTTCATGGAATTGCTATTCCCTAGTGGCTGTGGGTCTTTCAGCAGAATAATACGCCTTGACACAAAGCAAATATGGTACAGGAATGGTTTGAGGAGCACAACTACGAGTTTGAGGTGTTTAAATTACTCCAAATTACTCAGATCTTAATCCAATCAAGCATCTGTGGGATGTGCTGAACAAGTCCAATTCATGGAGGCCCCACCTCACAACTTACAGGACTTAAACCCTCTGCTGCTAACATCTTGGTGCAAGATACCACAGCACACCTTCAGGGGTCTAGTGGAGTCCATGACTCAAAGGTTCAGGATTTATGCCTTTATATGGCAACACTATCAACAACGAAATGAACCTGCAGCAGTCAGGTGGTACAAGTCAGAGCATTTACAAGGTGAGTTACAGAATATGAAAACTTTGAGTTCTAAAAATATCCTAAAGAAGTTGTGTATGTTTATTATTATTGTAATGTTATGTGCTTTGAGACATGAGGTAATTTAAAGGTTGGGTGTGTGCTATCTGGTAACCGTTGTTGGTATTTCAAATCACCAAAACAAACACGCCCCTACCCCCAAAAGGGTCTCGCCCATATTTTGATAGCGCCGCCCCACACATACGTGAACCCAGAGGCATCAACGGCTATGGCAGAATCTCTGTGTATCTAATCCAGGTCGAATATTCAATGAAAAAGTCATCCCTTCTATCACAAAAACACAAACCGTTCTTGTGAACAACTCGATAGTACACGAGCAAGACAGTCCAACTAATGAACATATTACAATTATGACAAGATTAGAGTTACAGCAATCACAAAAACACACACAAACCGTTCTCATGAACAACTCGATAGTACACAAGCACACAGTCCAGCTAAACACAGATTACAATTATGACAAGATTAGAGTCATAGCGATCACAAAAACACACACAAACCATTCTTGTAAACAAATCGATAGTACACAAGCACACAGTTCAGCTAACGACATATTACAATTCTGACAAGATTAGAGATAGCGATCAAACTGTTCTAATGAACAACTCCATAGAACACAAGCACGACAGTCCAGAAGGACATATTACAATTATGACTGGATAAGGGTTATAGATCATGAAAAGAGTAAGCAAACATATATTATCTTACTTGTCGGAGACATTGTGTGAGCTGATGCTTGAAGCACACAGTGATTAGATTTAGATGCTCCATACGGTGTGGAAATGAACGGGTCTTTATCATCGCTGAAGTGAGACACAATACGATCGCAAATGGACTAACAAGCGAAAATGACACACGAGCATAGTGAAGCAGCATATTTTAGGCTAGTTCTCGGCTAATGTCCGTCATGTGTGACTCGTTTGTTTTGAATAATGACATGCACAGAGCGAGAGGGAGCGCTCTTCTCACCATCAATAGTAGACACGCCCTTACCTGCTGATTGGCTACAAGTTTGTTATTCCACTCAGCCCGTGTCCTTTTTCTAAAACGGTTTTGAAATAACACTTATCCCACCTTAAGCCGCCTTTCCACTGCACACGACAAACGACCGCCGTCGGACCGGAAGTCATTCATTTCCAATGGAGAGTCGTACAGGGATTGCGTGGGGTGCCGACCATATGCGAATGCGGAATTTACGGATCCGATTTGAGCTTCGGATGCGTTCAAATATTTGAACTTGAGCGGCTACACCGTATGCGACACGCCGACCGGATGTGATGTATTCCAATGTTGTCCAATCAAATCAGTGTGCGCGCAAGTTGAGAATTATTATTCTTTTTGTTTATCAGGTTTTATTTTGTTTTACAACCTTTTTAAAAATGCATAATAGATGAATATTAAATTATATATTTTTCTAAATAAATCTGCCGAATGGGTCGGGGTCAGCCGGTTATTGAAACACACACACACACACCATCATTATATTCAATGTGTGAATAAGAGTAAACGGTGTTATTTAGTGCTGATATTAGATAGGTCAGCGGCCGCTGTCTGGCTCTTGTGTAACGATCGCTGCGCCGCTCGTGTGTGTGTGTGTCTGTGAGAGTGAATCACAGTTCACCTTAGTAGTTTATGTGATCTAGTTTACTAGATTGAGGCGGCTGGTCCGGTCCTATGGCTGTTGGAAGAATAAACAGATCAGAGAATACAAAAAAATAAAAACACTTAAAAGACGCAGTGTGTCGTCATGTTTTTGTCTACCGTATATGAGAAGGTTGCGATATGATTCTAGAGAAGTATACAAATGAGACCGCAAGATCTCTCCCATGTTGCCGTGTACGATCATAATAACATTTCCGTGCGACTGCCACTAGGGGGCAAACTCCGACAGTCGTGTCCGAATGTCGTGTGCAGTGGAAAGGCGGCTTAAAAGGCCTTCTCTCGTAACTCTTTGCAGACTCTGCTCTGGAAGGCTCTCGCTGTCTATTGATTACGTATTCTATTGTATATAAATCCGCTCTGTTACAATTCAGTGTAACAAGGTGTGTTTAAAGTGTCTTAACGTGAAATGTACACATTCAGATGAGTATGATACTTTTACATACTGTAGCAATTTGATTATGCTTATGAAAACGCTGTCTCTTACCTCCTCAAGCGCCCACAAGGAGTCTACAAGAGGCTTGATCTTCTTTTGGTCGTAGAGAGAAAGAAGTTTTTGCACCGCTTTCTTGACTCGGCTGCAACCCCCCTGCTTGAAGAGGAGATTAAGGAGCGAGAATCCGGCCATGACTTTATTCTCCTCATAGAGTTTGATAGGGTTCACCTTCTCAACCTGCCACCACTGGGAGACAAAGAGCAAATTTAACAATGACAAATGAGCACCAAATCTTTAAAACATCTTTAGACCAACACTTAATATGTTTACATGTTATGGAAAATAGATATCAAACTCTACTCACAGACTTAGCAAAACTGAAGAAACTTTTTGTCTCTCCCGTCACCATGTTTGATGAACCTGGAAATATGTTCACAAAAGTACATTTTAACAGTGTGTAAGGTTTCTTAAAGATGATATATGAACTTTCTTCTATCCCTACCTAACCATGTAAAGCCTGACATATGATATCATATATTTTTATATGGAACTGAAAATGGTTTAATGAACCTTTAGACAGAATTATATGGGGAAAGAAACCAGAAATATGCAATTTGGCACAGATGTTGATATTTATATGACCAAAAAGTAAGACATAATATAAAATAATGTAATAATATGATATAGTGCAATATAGATCAATGATTTAAATAACAGTATAAGAGTACTTACACAAGATGCATATCAAAATTTTAGTCATCACTCTATATCTGCCAATAATGTATTTGTAAGATGATATTTAAATGTTTTATGAGCAAAGCTGAAGAAAGCGAAAGGCTTCTTCACTAATGCAATATAATGATGATTGAGAGTTGAACAAACAAGCGTTCTTCAAAAGCCTGATGGACCGTATTTGATACTCACATTTTAATATTTTTCTATAAAAAAATGATGCACAGATAATCAATTACACTGAAGTTGCTTCAGTCCAATAAGTTTTGATCTTGGAATATTACTAAAATATAAAAGATATTCTAACATTTAGTTTGTGAATATCATTAAAGATTCCACAGCAAAAAGACACACAAACCACAACCTGAAGGGGGACATTTTAAGAATAATACTAAAAAACCTTTTAAAAGACTTGCTAAAAAGTGTTAACTATCAATTGGTCGACAGACGGCATGTAGTAAAATGTGCAGGGGCGCCTTAAGAACCCAGAAGCCCCTGGCTTATGGCATTAGGGTAGTTGTTAATAATTATATTTATTAAAATGATTAAATGGAGGCCTTAATGGGAAAATAAAGCCCTCCCTACACCTACCCCTAACCTTCACCGATTATTAAACACTCTTTAGACACTTTATTTCCACTTTTTGACAATTTCTTAATTTTTATTGAAAATAAATGCCTTTCCAATCCGATATGCGATGGGAAAAGGGATGACAGTGAGTTCGGCAAAAGGAAGCGATCTGTGAAGAAACGCAAAAAGTGCCCTAAAAACCAAGATTTGTATACTACTCAGAGTAGCAAAAACCAGAAAAAGGGGGAAAAAAGATAAGTAGAGGAGGAAGAGTTTAGAGGGTTTTTTTAAATGATAAGATTAAATGCTCATGGAAGAGATGAGTTTTTACCTGTCTTTTGAATGAAGCAAGTGATTCTGTCGTGTGTATGGAGGACGGAAGATCGTTCCACCAACCAGGAACAATGAATGAAAAAGTTCTGGAGAGGGATTTCATGCCTCTCTGTGATGGTACCACAAGCCTCTGCTCGTTAGCGAAGCGAAGGCTTCTGGTGTGGGTGTAGACTTGTAGGAGTGAGTCGAAGTAAGCGGGTGCTGAGCTTGTGGAAGATCCATAAGCAAGAGTCAGAGCTTTGAATTCGATCCGAGTGGTAGCCAATGCCGAGAGATGAAAAGAGGTGTGACATGAGCCATTTTGGACATGAGCCAAGCACTGCAACATGCAGTGCTTGCGTTTAAATAATGAAATCGTAGCCTTTTAAAGTTTAATTATGACATTTAATAAGTAATATTGTGAGTCCTGTTTTTTCCATCCCCAGATTCAAAACCTCTTCACTTTAAAACTGAGACTAAAGCAGCACCGATGGAACACAGTGACCAGATCTGGAGCATTACGAAATCACAGATTATATCCGCGTTGTCCAGTCCAGTTCAGACAGCAGTTCTTCACCAAAAATTCGTTTGCGAGTCATGAATTTCTAGAATGATGTAGTCACTGCTGCAAATTCTCATAAATACAAATATAAGCCTATTTGAAAAATCAAGCATTATGCGTTAGTTCAGGCAGGCCATGTAGTCAAGCTCCGCTATCAGCTAATTGACAAAACTGCAACCCCACCAATATCAGCTGATCTGATTCCTATGCACTTAAATGGTAACTGTAAAACTCTCAAAGCCTTACAGTCTAGTCTGCCTTCTTGGCTGCTTCCACTGCATGCTGCTCCTCTACCCCAGCTCCTCCATGAAGGTGTCATGAACTGACTTTTTTAATATTTTTTTTTACTGTTGTCTGAGGTCATCTAATGACATTTATGTGGTTTTTAAATTCAAAAACATCATAACTAATAAGTAATAGGCTATTTTCTACACTGGTTTTAAGGCTCTCTCCTGAATGCTGGGTTTGGATGGACGTGACGCACTGGAGACTTGGAAGTAAACGCCCAAGGCTAGGATTGAATAAGATTTGCAGATTTAATGAGCTTCAGCTCCTGTCATATCTATGCCACTCTCAGTTCAGATTGCATGAGGGAGGGATTGATTTGAAAGCGGCAACCGGAATGATTCTCTCACAGGGCTCGTAAACATATTTATCTAACAAGCACAATGATTTATTTCTCATCAACCCGCGATTGATTGTAATATTATTTTTGTATTACCTGGCCTGCACGATCGGTGGATATAAGTGCGAACTGATCAGACCCAGATTAAGAAAGGAATATTATTTCACCATTTGAGATTCACCGGCCTGCTGACAGGTCTATGTTTGGTAGCCCGTCTGGAAAACACACAGCCCCGGGACTACTATTGCATATAAAAAAGACGTTTAACTCACATAAGTGTGTTGCACCATTCCTGTCGGATCCAATTTAGAAGGCACAACATTTTTTAATGTGTTTTAATCTCAAACTTGTTTGAGACTTGTTTACAAACGATTCTGCAGTGAAATGAAGCGAATAGCGTACAAGTCTTACCCACGTGAGCTGGAACTTCATTGAAAATATATTACACATTCACACAATCACACATAAAGTATCACACATTCGTAATATTAGGATCCGAAGGAAGCTTATGAAGCGAATGTGTTCTTCCACAATATCTTGCTATCTTCTTCCACATGTTTATTGCTGTTGGCTAGCGTGATTCGAACAGCTCCATGAGTCGGTGGGCGGGGCGACTGAATTACACATGCTTATTATTCAGTAGAGGCGTGTTTCGTCAGTCGATGACGTCAGGATGAAGCACACAATCGTTCCGAGTCCTGGTGTCTATAAAAGCTTTTCTTTGACTAACAAGGAAGTTTTCAGCTCTGAAATTTACAGGATAATCTTATATTTCCATGACCTGTTATATGTCATTCTGTTGTCATTGACACATGCTCTGTTCTCATTGGGGGATTTATGCTGCCCTCCCAGTTAAAAAAAAAAAGAGTGGTTGTCCCCAGAAGCTGCCGGTGTTCCCAGTCTTGGCTTTTCATGGAGCTCAAGAAAAGTATGGGGAATTTAGAACAGAGCCCTAGTGTAAATTTTTTTACAAAATATGCCAATAAAAATGTGTTCTATGGTGTTTTTGACTTAAGTGGACCTGACTGAAATATCATTTTCGTGCAGCCAGTAGGCCCCTCCCCCCTGGGCCTCAGCCCATAGAAGCCTGTGCGTTAATGCACCCCTGGTTGTGTGCAACAGGTTTTTCAGCAAAGTTTTGATCATGTTCATAATTTAGAGGCCTTAGAAATGTGCATATCAAATATGATTCAGTAGGCCTTATAGGGTTAATAAGCAGAGTAAGTTCATAGGTTGATTTTCCTTACTTAGGTTGATAAGTCTCTCTGGAGCTTTAAAATCATTGCATTGTTTGGGCATCCCAACAAACCCCCCACAACAAAATCCATCTGTTTAACTGAACAATGGCAGATGAGATGCATTCAGCAAACATCTTTGAAAACAAGCATTATATTTGCAGGTGCAAGTGGCTCAGAAATTAAGCAATCAGGCATGATTAAAGATGTAAAAAGATACAGAGAAAAGTCTTGGCATTTGAAGCAATAAAACATGGCACTATTACAGCTATGCCAATTGGCTCTTATTAATAGGCTCCATCCAGAATTATGATGCCTGATTCATTCTTTTGGCAGTAATGTGTTTTTAAACATAACTTTTACATTATCTCTGCTGCATCCCTCTTAATTAAATATTCCTAATGGACCAGCAAGCTGAGGGAATTGGAGTAATTAAAGATGCAGGCATTATCTTTTATATGAATTAACCTCAATTTGCTGTTAGCCACCTACAACGTGACACTTTCAAATGAGGGTCAGGAGGTCAAAAATTGCTATGCAAAATATTGCATGAAGCAATAGTTACCAAAAATGAAAGTTCTGTCATCATCTTTCATCACAGTTTAATGAAGTATGCAAATGAGTCAATAACTTGTTTGTTCATTAAACACAGCTGTCATGGATTTAGAAGAATTAGAAAATAGTGCATGAGGCAAATCGACCCTTGTGAAAAAGACCTAGATGTAGTGAATATGCACTTGTCGTGTACTTCAAATTTTTGAAAGTATAAAGTATAACATAAATATAACTTGGATCCTGAGATTACAAGAGAGTACATTTTCATGACTATGTTTCTTAACTTAAGTAATTTTTTAAAAGTACGCTTTGTAATAATAATGTCAAATTAAAAGTTGTACTTTAAAGTACATTTTAAATCACTATGTTTCAATAATCGGTAACACTTTAGTTTAGGGTCCAATTCTCACTATTAACATGCATATTATTTTGATATTGGCTGTTTATTATTACTTATAAAGCACATATTAATGCCTTATTCTACATGAGCATATTCTAACATCCCTTAATCCTACATAATATCTAAACTACCGCACTAACTATTAATAAGCAGTAATTAGGATTGTATTGATGCAAAAGTCATAGTTCATAGTTGATAGTGAGAATTCAACCCTAATCTAAAGTGTGACCCAAAAATCTTTTGCAGTGCTTAAAAATAGTTAAAAGAAAATGTTCATGCATGCTTTTTATTAAGTATTATATACTTGAGGAGGAAAGAAACACCACAATTTTAGACCCAGAGTGAGCAAAAATACGCAATTTGCTGCAGTTGCTGGCCAAAAAGTAAAATATTTTAGTTATATTTAGTACTATAAAAGTATGCTAAAATTTACTTTTTTTTAAAAGAGGTACTTTTTGTCCCTGGTCACTCAATGCTTTTAAAGGGATAGTTCACACCAAAATGAAAATTACCCCATGATTTATTCACCATCACGTCATCCTAGGTGTATATTCTTCTTTCAGATGGATAAAATCTGAGTTATATAAAAAAAATGTCCTGGCTCTTTCAAGCTTTATAATGGCAGTGAATGACAGCACAAAATTTGAAGCTCAAAAAAGTGCCTCTTATCCATCATAAAAGTAATCCATAGGGCTCCAGGGGTTAATAAAGACCGTTTGAAGTGAATTTATGGTTTTTTTTAGCCTGGATGCCAGCCGAACTTAGCCCCGCCCACAAATTGTTTAGGTCGGGCAGTTCGGTCTGGCATCGCTCCATAGAGGAGTAATTATCTCCGAACAGAAACTGTTCAGACCAATGAAATCATCAGGGCGGGCTTCAGACGATGACGGACAGATGATCAACAGTAATGTAATCATCACGTCATCAAAGGGGCTTGGATTATATTTGTTCGAATTCTAAACGGAGAGCTTGTTTGTGTATGCATTCACCTTCACTATTTCTCTCAGAAATGATGATCATGTTGGGTAAGTACTCTGTGTATCATTATATTATTTTATTTTTTAACAACACCGGCAAAGATTGTGTATTCCAGCCTGATTTCAGCGCGCGTGCAGACAGGGTTGCCAAGTTTTACAACAAAGCCCGCCAACTACTAGACCTAAACAATAGCTTTAGGGGGTTAAATGACGTTTGGGGGGTAAAATGTATGTTATTTTGGCAGGGTTGCCTGCTAAAATTCGCAC
Source organism: Pseudorasbora parva (assembly GCF_024679245.1). Lineage (NCBI taxonomy): Eukaryota > Metazoa > Chordata > Actinopteri > Cypriniformes > Gobionidae > Pseudorasbora > Pseudorasbora parva. Next base: position 6,032,998 of record NC_090172.1, on the reverse strand, counting down.
TCATGGGTCTATATATCACATAATAGTCGCTTCAACCCGCGGACATAGAAAACAACCCGCGGAAAAAAACGCGGACTTGGCAACACAGTGCAGTTGAACTCTGTTGCCATTTGAATGACAATGCGTCGCTTTGTTGCTCTGATTGGTTGTAGGTCTGTCCAATTGATGTCTTTCCTGGTTCGGTTGAAACACGCCCCATAATCACAGCCCAATGGAGCATCAGACTCATATTCTGACTAGAATTGAGTATGACCACGTCAGGCTAGATTTTTGTAAGAAAAATATAATATTTACACTTAAAGCAAAATATCTACCTTCCACCAGACCACCTTCTGTATTCAACTTAAGAAAAAAGTGTAACTGCCGCAAGTTACGCTTTGAACTGCGTTACACTTTCTGCGTAAATAAAATATGGAAGGTGGTCTGGAGGAAGCTAGATATTTTACTTTATTAAGTTTTTAATATGGATATTTTTCTTACAGAAACCCATTGATTCACTTCAGAAGGCCTTTATTAACCCCCCGGAGCTGTGTGGAGTATGTTTATAATGAATGGATACACTTTTATGAGCTTGGATTAGCCAGGACATTTTTTTATATAACTCTGATTGTATTTGTCTAAAAGAAGAATGTCATATACACCTAGGATGGCATGAGGGTGAGTAAATCATGGTTGGGTGAATAAACCCTTTAATAACAAAAAAAAAAAGAGCATTTTTGAATATTCTTCAAAAAAATCTTCTTTTGTGGGTAAAAAAAACGGGTTTAGGGCATTTTGGGACCCACGGTCCCTTTTTTATATATATCCTCAAAATGTTTAATTAATTTCAGTGCTGTGAGAATTCTTGGTGTGTACAAACCATACAGGATGTACGTTCCCATGGGCTTGAGCAAAGTTAGGCCTTTTCCTGTGTTCTCTCCACACAAACTGTCCAGTACAATATCTACTCCTTCTGGAGATATCCTGCAGGGAAAAAAACGAAACAAAAATAATAATAATTAACGATACTTTTATTTTCAAGCCCTGGCAAGTTACTTAAACAAGACCCTATACAATTTTGAAACCATAAAAATATCAAACATCTGTCATTTTTTCAGTATCACAGCTGATAAGTAATGAGAGGCATGGGCTCTAATGCATTCCTGTCTTCATGGTGCTTAGACCGCCTACAAGGCTTAACCAGTAGGAGGTCTTGTGATGCCCGGGGTCCTGCCTATTGTGGAAGAGAGACCAACCTGAGACCAATTTAATTTTGGTTTGCCCCTAATCCTGAAAAGAATGTGTCCTAATCTCCTCTCTCATTCTCAGTTTACGTGAATTTGTTTTAGCATAAATGTGTTAGAATAACAGTTACACTTTATTTTAGAGAACGTGTACTTACAGTGTAGTTATCAAAAAAAAAGTACTGATAAATATAAGGTCACTACATGGGTTAGGGTTAGGTTCAGGGTAAACACCTAGTTATTACCCAGTTATTGTAATTTCTATAATAAGTACATAGTATGTACTTGCGAAAAAGGACTGTAAAATAAAATTCTATCAGAATAACACTAACAAAAAGTATCAAGTACTACCATAGTTTTCTGGAGATGAACCATTGTTTTACAGATGATAACTGGCCCCCTGGCTAAACCTGGTTCCTCCCAATGTTTTTTGTTCAAGTAGTACAGTAAATCGAAAGATTGTTGTATAATAACACTGAAACAAACATTTTTCTTCAGAGAAATATATTATAATTTGAACATGAAAAACAAATGCAAACAATGCAACAAGTTGTGACCAACAAACCGTGAAATAAGATATACTGAGGCTACACGCATGGGCGGCTATTTTCATAAACGGACATTTTAAGCTCTCCGCAAATAATCTTCTCAAACACAAATTGAGGAAAATATACTGAGTGAAAGCAGTGTAAAACACAAACTACATACAAATAGATAAATATACTGACTTTTGTGTGCTGTGCTATGTGAGAGAGTGCTTTGCAAGCGTTTATTTCTGTTTGTTTTCATGCACGCAAATTCACACCCACTTTCACATTGATTTTTCAGAGAAATATGTAATTGGTGGTTCAAAAGACCAAAAACTGCGTTTATTGGTTGTATGACAGTTTCAACAAATCTTGGCACGGGGGTGGGACTAATTATATAAAAATACTTTTTGTTTGGCTCAGGGGACCAACCCACATGTGTTTCCTTGACAAATCAATGCTGCATATTTTGATTTCACATATCCACGCTGACTACGGAGCCTCTGAATGATCAATTACGAGAAATGTTTAATATTATCTCATAATGTGGCAGCAGGTTTATTAGGCTGCTGTCACTTTAAGACCTGACGCACTGATCCATTATACTGTTGCACATGCGTTTTCTTTCTCAACTGTTTATGTACACTTAAAACATAACTGATTGTGTGTATTTGACTGTTTAAGTTTAATAATCAGTGAAAAAGAACTGTTAAGTACTGAGATGAGGGGTTATGTGTGCACACTTTGGGTTTGAGCACAGAATCTGCAGGAATTAGTAAAATTATGTGCAGTACACACAATCTCACACCAATCCCATCCCAAATTCAAGCCCTGTAACACCAATAATATTCATGAGGAGCAAATGAAGTGAGGGAGTGAGTAGAGGCGGGTTTGTGTGTCACTCGTTGACAGAGAGATGAAAGAAAGAGAAAGGGTAGCTGGAGCTGTGTCTATTCTGCAGGAAAATGAGTACTGGGAGTGTTTCAGATATTTCAGTACTGATGTGTCGAAAAATCTATATTTTTGACAAAACTACATTGCACTTTTTAAAAGACTAACATTTTTTATGCAGTATGTTGAAGGTTCCCTGCCAGTCAAAACCGTTTTTACTTGTATATTTAAAATATGTTAGGTCCATATGTGTTTGTGTTATGTCGTGAATGTGTAAATAAACTGCTGCCTCCTCTATCGCCCAAGCCACTGAATATAAATAAGAGGAGAAATCAGGCCATTTACAAAAGCTGGTCAGTCTGACGTGGTGTTGCCTGGACTCATTAGCATTCATGAGCTCGCCCAGTTGAGACTGCGCCCACAGAATTCGTCTAGCTCAGTGACAGTTTTAGTATATAGCAAGGATGTCTGAACGTCATAATATATATGGCAATATATCTGAAAAAGCCATTTCTGCAGCAATTCCAGACGACAAAAAACAAAGTTCTTCTACTTGAGCAGGGTAAAGGATGCTGATAGCCAAGCTCTCATTGGCTAGCTGTTAGCCAATAAAAAGAGTCAAGCAGCTTAGCTTGTTGAATATTAATGAGAACTGGCGCAAGTCACTACATCTGAGTCTGCAGGCTTTCTATACCACGCCAGCATGGCTTGAAACAAAGTAAGCAAGGCAATTTTTTCTCAAAAAAATGTTACAGAGTCCATGGTAGAACATCTGACATTACCACAAAATTAATCAAAGTGTGGCAGGGCATCTTTAAATTAGTTTCTTTGTGCGTGTTACCTTGTTACCGTCAGTGCATAATACATTATATATTATTATCCACTGTTTATTCACAATCAGTCACCACTTACATTAAAGGGCAGATTTACTAAAAAGAGCAAATTAGTGTGATAGCGCAATTCCAAAAAAGCACAGATGGGAGAGGAGAGTTCTCACGTGATCTACTGAAGACGCACAAATAAAAAAGAATACAGATGCAGCCGGATCATTTTCATAATGACCAACACAGTCTACTAAGAGCAGTGCAAATTAGCATATCTGCTTTTTTGAGCCGGTGAATAATGGCTGCAAACACCAGTAAATTGATTAGCGCAAACTTTAGCATGATTCATCTAAATACTCTCTCCTAAATTTAGTATGTGAAAGTGAAACTCCTACAAATGCATATGCAATTAGATCAGGCGCAAAATTAAAGGCACAATATGTAATGTTTCAGCATTAAAAATATAAAAGATCACTATATCTATGTTATATATTTTTTAAAGTTGTGTGTTTACATTATCCCGACAGTTCCAATTAACTTCTAAATCTAGAGAAATTTATATTTTAATTCGAAGACACGGACCGTGTCTTTATTTCCGTTATGTCGCCAGTCTTTCACGTCATATCCACGTTTGCGTCTTGCTTCCTGCGAACTCGGCGGAACCGCCAAACTCAAAGAGGAACACTGACAGACAGTATAAGGGGAACCCCCGTATAAAAAAGTCTGTATGATAATGGATCATGATTACTCTTTGCCTGTACGTTTTGCCAGCTCAACAAAGCGCAAACGTACGGGTGAAAAAAATGACCCAAGAAGATTTTGGGACAGTAGAAGAAGCAGGAGACGTGTAAACCTTGGAGAAGCCTTTGAAAGATGGCGAAATCTTCGTGACAAGCTGACTGCAGAGAGATGCTGATCTCGCTTGCGTTTTAATAAACAGGTCATTTAAGTAACCATTCAGCTAACATAATAATCATATAATCATAACATGCTGTATGTTTGCATATTGCATAGCGATCTTGACCACATTGAGACGCGTTTAGCTGAATACGTAACGTTATACATTTTGTATCGGCTTTTCAAACAGGCGGATTCTGTGTTTTTGGAGACTGAAACAGCTATTTTTTTAAAAACTGATTCAAAAGTATTTCTATCCGTATATTTGGTGACACGATGATGTCATGTGTAAAACGCAGATGGACTAGCTATTATTGGTTTTATATGTAGCTGGAGAAAGTAACGTTAGCTTCATAAGGTAATATGCCACTATCTTGGTCAATTAATATAAGGTGACCGTCACTTTTTTATCATATGTTAATACTAGCTACATATAATATTGATTTAATAATGATCTACTTATTCATATATCTCTGAGTTCCAAAATAAATGTTTATTAAAATGATTGATGAACGTGGGGAGCGACACAGCGCGTGTTCCAATAAACAACGTATTGCTGGTGCTGGTTCTCTCATTTACTATGTTTTATGTTGGTAATGATAAACTAAATTGAAATTTATTTCCTTATTGAAGAGTTGATATACAGAATGTTCGACAATCGCGGATGCCATGTCAACATATCTATAATTTGAGTAACTCAAATTATGATGCGCGGTTAATATGTCAACATAGCCTACCAACTTATAGGTATGTTGACATAGCGACCGCCCGCACAACATTCTGTCTCGCACATTATCTAACGTTACTGATAAGTTTGTTAAGTAACGGTAGCTTGCTGCTATTTCATTAGATTGACATTACATTAAGTGAAAAGCCGTAACTAAACTTAACAATAATAGAGATGTAATAACAATTACCTTGTCAGTGAACATGTTTTCTGCTGGAGATGCCAGATTCGCTGGTTGACAGCAGGTTGACAGTGGCAATAATGACAACAACTCCCATGAGCCCACGCACTTTCCCGACGTCATCAAAGTACGTCTGTTGTTATTATTTTGAATGAGTGACCCCTAGTGGCCAAAAGTTGCATACTGCACGTTTAACCCTGTCCACGTCTTTTCAGCAATAATTTATTTCTGCGTGTCTTTAGTAAATCCTGGCAGCAGTTTTTAAAGCCAAAAGAGCAGGCTGGAGCATGCTGTTAATAAATCTGACTCTAAATGTAATTAAATAACAATCATTCTAACATTTTGGTATTTTGTTTTGGGGTTTTTTGATGTTTTAATCAGTAGAGTAAAATTCTCTTTCACTTGCCCCTTCAAAAAAATCCACTTGTCCCGCACAAGTCCTATAAAGGTAACTTGCATTTTAGAACTACCATGGTGTTTGTTTTTACCATTACCCTACCATGGTCTTGCTACAATACTTTTTGGTGACAAAAATGCTTTACAAATAAGATTTCCACCGTGGAAATGGTTAGGCAACACCACATATAAATAATGGTTTCCTCAAATGTGTCGCGGTTAGCTCTGAATGAGTCAGTTGCTGCACATTTTCTGGCTTTGTTTGGTTGATCAGAAGGACGTACAGATGCCCCTCCCCATTCTACAACACACCACTTTCCCATCTGCTGGGTGTTGCCATGGGGACTGGAGCCACACAGGTCTAGAGGAGGTACTGGTGACGTCTGCCTTCTCAGACTCACACTGGCCTCCCAGTATGACTCATTTATTTTATATTCTCACCATCTAACTGTTTCTTTTTTGCCCCAACATCTACATAATGGCAACAACCGCATTTGTGCTTACTTCTTAACTTCTGGAACGTAGTCAAGGTTTCTGTCAAAGAGATGAGTGACCGAATGCTTTATGGCTTCGTGTTTGAAGGGCGAGGCGGTCCCAAACACAGTGACGTTGGGGACAGTGGAACAAAGCTGAGCGACTGCTTGACCCTAATGTGGAAAAAGAGGACAAACAGAACAGAATATGATTAATGGTTTATGTTACACACAGAACTTGTTTTTATATTCTACTGCGCTACTTTTCCATTATTTTGCGTGTAAACACGCTAGACAGACGTTTTTGACCCTTGTTACTTGCATTTTTTGCAGTGACTTGTACTTGAAGGATGATTTATACTCAATGTGTCTGCAAGTTTACTTGAGATTGCACTTAAAAAATGACCACTGCGGCCAGGGTTGGGAGGGTTACTTTATTTAAAAAGTATTCAGTAATGTAATCCAAGCAACACAATATGAAAGTAATGTAATCTGATTACTTTTGGATTCCTTTAAGGTCACATGTAAATAAAGTAAGTTTAAAAGCAATTTCAAAGCAATTTTATTTAACTGTGAATTTAAAATAAAAACTATTAAAACTAACCAATCCTCTCTTGTTTCAAAAACTAGAGAAAACACAGCCCTTTATAGCTTTATTTCCCGCTCAAAACGTACATATAATTGCGATCATACAAACTATGGGATTTTAAATCACAAGCAAACACAAAATTTTAGCTAACATGATTTTCATGCCAGTCCTACCTGTACATGTTAAAGTTGGATGTTCTTTGATAAAGAAAGTGTCTTCATAGCTGGAAGGCATGGTTTACGCTATACAACTATGATATTTTGTTGCTTTTTTTCCTCTTTGAAAACAAAATAACTGTAAAAGTTCCAGTCATGAAATTGCTTTTGAGTGGTGTGCACTGAATTTTTTTTTTTTACTTTCCACCGCTTCGCACAACTTTGAGGGAAATCTGGTCAAGGAGGTACGTCTTGCATGTGTAAATTAGTTAAATTTATAAAATGAGCCTATGATAGCAGAAATTAGCCCTTTTAATGAGGATAAAGGTCCATGTTTAATAAAAAAATTTACGAAATTAAATGAAAATGTTTAGTGAAATTAGAAAAGATTTAATTGTTGTTTATTTTGGTACATGTTCTCATATCCATACACGAACAGGCAAAACATTATAATAACATTGCTTTGGTTTCCCTTTTGCTGCCAAAACAGCCCTGATTAGTCGAGGCATGGACTACACTAGACCCCTGAAGGTGTGCTGTGGTATCTGGCTCCAAGACATTAGCAGCAGATCCCGGCTCCATGTGGGGCCTCCATGGATCAGACTGAGGTCTGGGGAATTTGGAGGCCAAAGTCAACACCATCACACCTGGAGAATTTAGGGAGCCTCTATGGTCCAGTTTGAGCAATTTGATCTCCAGTAGCTTGTCTGTTTGATCAGACCACACGGCCCAGCCTTCGCTTCACACGTGCATCAATGAGCCTTGGCCGCCCATGACCCTGTCTCCAGTTCTCCACTGTTCCTTCCTTGGAGCACTTTTGATAGATACTGACCACTGCAGACCGGGAACAGCCCACAAGAGCTGCAGTTTTGGAGATGCTCTGACCCAGTCGTCTAGACATCGTCATGTATATACTTTCCATTTTAAATGTCTGTGAAGGAGCTATGATGGCTCACTTTATGATATCACTTTGGCATTTGTTTTACACAAAGTAATGTATTTCCACTAAATTACTCTGGTGCCATTTCCGCCTGGATTTGGCCAACCCAAATTAAAAAGCTTCCCATACACACATACAGTGGTCTAGGTTCAAAATGTTGGTGTCATTTTACAGGAAACCCTTTAAAGTTACATAAAACACTGCTAAAAGTGATAAACATGTAAATATGTTGTGTAAGCTGTAATTACCCCCCTAAAAAATTAGCCGCTTTTTTTTTTTTTATATATATATAAATTCATTTTTGAAAGTGTGTAACTCAGGCCCTGTGTGCACTAGGACCCTGCAGACACTTTGGCCTGCTTCCAGCATGTATAATTAATTTAATGACACTGGAATATTGCATTTATATCATTGTATATGGTGGTGGTTGTGGTGGGGGGGAGATGCAGGGGAGGGGGTGGGGGAGGGGTTTCTTCTCCCAAAAAATGGCCCTGGAGTGTAAAAGATTAAATCCTTACGTTTGCCCATTTTCCCTGTTTCTAAACACATCAACTTTGAGGTCAACATTTTCACTTGCTGCCTAATATATCCCACCCACTAACAGGTGCTGTGATAAAGAGATATTCAGTGTTATTCACTTCATAATGTTCATAATGTTATGCCTGATCTGTGTATATTTTGTTCTACTGTCACAAGAAATAATCACACAGGGGTTTACTGGGTTTTACACAATTCTTTTGTATAATAAAAACAAACATTGTCACATGTGTAACTTACAACTTCTCACCGCTGATCCATGATGGCTCAGAGGACAATTTTTCAAGAGTGAACTTACCGAACATCCAAAACAATGCAGTATGCTGGGCTAAATGCTCTCGTTGTATGTGCGTAGCCCTATTTTGACCAGCTGAGAACTCGTGAAGAGCTTATAGAAAACAAAACAGATGTGTTTCTGACGCCTGTACTGAACTGTGATGGGCAACATCATCCATGACTATGATGAGAAAACAGGTATGCTTGAGCATACTGTCCTTTTTAGGATTGCATTTTGTGACCCACGCCAGAGTTTGTTTGGAAGTGGACAGAGTCCCATATTTTTAGGTGTCTCGGTGCTCTTGTTTAGTGCACAGCAGGGTTCAGACGGCAGCATTCACACTTCTACAAATGAACCGCACTAACATGCCAAAATGTAATCGCACTAACGTTTTAATCGAAACAAACATGCCAAATGTGCACACACCCTTTAAATAATTTTGATCATATTCCTCCAAAAGCCACATAATGAGGATATAAATTTGCATTGTTTAAATGCCTGTTCACACCAATGATAACTCTTATGATAAAAGTATTGTTCAACACATTATTCTGAATGTCCACATCACAACTATAACGGACTATAACACTATAACGTTTAAATGACATTCAGAATGGTTTTTTTCCCATTGACAGCCAAAAAGAATCCACCAGACTTTAAAGGTCCCGTTCTTCGTGTGTTTTCGAAGCTTTGATTATGTTTACAGTGTGCAATATAACATGAGTTCATGTTTCGCATGTAAAAAAACACAGTATTTTTCACACAATTTACTTATCTGTACAGCGCTGTTTCCTCTGTCCTAAAAACGGCCTGATGATTTCCTTGTTCTATGAAGTCCCTCCTTCAGAAACACGTAACGAGTTCTGATTGGGCCAGCGCTTCCCGTGTTGTGATTGGACAGCAGTTTAGCGCACTTTGCCCGGAAAGGTCCCGCCTCTTACCATAACGGGGAGATGCAAGCGCTGAATGTGCTCTTCTCCCCGTGGGAGAGCAATGAGACCACGCCCCCTATTTTGCGTGTTCTTGTGGGCGGAGGGTTTGTCAACAAACGGTTCTAGTGACGTCATTCCTGAAGGAAGTGCAGGGCTGTAGTCCAAACCGGCCGTTCGCTGTAGGCTTTGAAAGGGAACTTCTGTTAAATAAAAGATCTCGCTTGGCATTGAACTTTGAGCTTTATAATTTTACAGGTATTATTTATGCTCTAACAGCAACATTACACACTAAGTAAAGTTTGAAAGATGGAATCGCGAAGAACGGGACCTTTAAAGACCTCAAGCATTTGAAGAGAGAGACAACAAAACTGCAAAGCAATATTAGAATAAACAGAACGATAGCGTCGCTGGTGTGGACGCTTATGTTTTTCTCGTTATAGTTATCATCCTTGATGTGAACGGGCCTTAAAGGTTTAGTTCACCTAAATATGAAAATTCTGTCATTAATTCCTCACCCTGATGTCATTGGACAACTGTAAGACCTCAGTTCATCTTCAGAACACAAATGAAGATATTTTTGTTGAAATCCGATGGCTCAGAAAGGCCTTCATTGACACCAATGTCATTTCCTCTCTCAAGACCCATAAAGGCACTAAAGACGTCGTTACAAAGCCCATCTCACTACAGCAGCTCTACAATCATTTTATAAAGCCAAGAGAATAGGTTTTTTGCACAAAAATAAACTAAATAATGACTTATATAGTGATGGGCCGATTTCAAAACAAAGAATCGAACGGTTATGAATCAGCGTATCGATTCATGATTCGGATCGCCAATGTTACGTGATTTCAGCCGTTTGGCAGTTTGACACGCGATCCGATGAATCGATGCGCTGATTCATAACCGTTCAAATCTTTGTTTTGAAATCGGCCCATCAATATATAAGTCGTTATTTAGTTTATTTTTGCGCACAAAAACTATTCTCGTGGCTTCATAAAATGATTGTAGAGCCGCTGTAGTGAGATGGGCTTTGTAACGACGTCTTTAGTGCCTTTATGGGTCCTGAGAGAGGAAATGACATTGGTGTCAATGAAGGCCTTTCTGAGCCATCGAATTTCAACACAAATATCTTCATTTGTGTTCCGAAGATGAACGGAGGTCTTACGGGTGTCGAGCAACATTAGGGTAAATAATTATTGACAGAATTTTCCTTTTTGGGTGAACTAACCCTTTAACCTGTGAAGCTAAACAGCAATAAGGGCTCAGATATGTTTGTGTCCAAATTCCAATTTTTGTATAAGCTAAAATAAACATCAATATCTGCTACTTCAAAGTTTCTTTACTAGTCATATCGTTCAAAGCAACAGACTTACCACCCCACCTCCTGCTGAGTGAACTAATACAGACATCCCCTCCTGGAGATTGGCCACTTCAAACAGCATCATGTAGGCAGCCACAAAGTTCATCGAGAAGGCAGCCGCCTCTGGGAATGTCATGTCGTCTGGGATCTTATACACGAAATCCAACGGTGTGCAAACCACCTCTGCCCAAGCATTGTAATTTACAAAGGCCATTACTCTGTCACCTATCTGAAAGAAGAAGAAAAAAACACGTTGTTAAACTTGAATGTGCTAATGTTAAAAGCATATAATGCCAGGTCTTATTCTTTTCCAGCTCAAACAATGAATCATTTTTTCATGCCAAGTAACAAATCTTTCCCACCACCCGAAGAACGATACGTTAATAAAGATCCAAGCTCCATTATGAAAAAAAAAAATTACTGTTAATACTGGCCATCATCGTCTGAAATTCCTGAATCAGTGCACAACCAACATATTAGCATGAAAACATTTCTGCACATACCTCAAAGCCTTGGGTGTTTTCTCCCACATTCTCAACGATCCCAGAACACTCAAATCCAGGCACAAGAGGCGTTTTTGGAGGATTATCAATATTTCCTTGTCGTACCATAAGATCAAGAAAGTTCAGTCCACTGTAAAATTAAACAATCGAGATAATGTAATATTTAATTCTAGTTCATTTAATCAAAAATATAATATCAGAAAGTGTGCTGAAATGCCCCTATTTGATCAAATGTGCTGAAATGCACCTATTTGAGTATATGACTCTTGTAGAATCTGTGTAAATGTGATTAAGTTTAACAAAAGTATTTATAAGTATTTATAAACTTTTCATCCAAAATGCATGTTATTTTTTATTTAGTACTGTCCCGAATAAGCTAATGTTTACATAAAACATTTTTTAGTTTTATTCCACAACACAAAAAAGCTGAATTTATTGCAATTACCCAGTTCAAAAGTGTACACCCCCGATTCTTAATACTGTGTGTCGTTCCCTTATGGTCCACGGCTGTGTGTGTGTTTTGTGATGGTTGTTCTCAAGTCTCTTGTTTGTCCTAAGCAGATAAACTGACCAACATTCCTCAGAAAAATCCTCAAGGTCCTGCAACTTCTTCAGTTTCCCAGCATCTTTTGCATATTTCAACCCTCACCAGCAGTGACTGTATGATCTTTTCACACTGAGGACAACTGAGGAACTCAAACACAACTATTAAAGAAGGTTCAACTTCAAACATTCACTGATGCTCCAGAAGAAAACGTGTGTAATTTTTTTGGGAGATATGTGAAGGTCAATGTATATTGTACTTCATTTGTCTACCGGGTATCTTCTGTTGCTTCTGAAGGGCAGTACTAAATGAAAAAATACTAAATGAAAAAATTAATAAATTCAGCTTTTTTTTGTCTTGTGGACTATATGTAAACATCTTTTATGTCAAATATCTTATTCAGGACAAAATAAAAAAGAACTTGCATTTTGTATTATGATCCCGCTTACTTTGTTAAAAATTTTAATATTTTTACAGATTCTGCAAGGGGTTCAGTATCTGTCAAAAATTATACATATATAGTTACACACACACATTATATATATATATATATATATATATATATATATATATATATATATATATATATATATATATATATATATATATATATATATATATATATATATATATATATATACACACACACTTTTATTAAGCAAGGCCGCAAAAGTATTAGGCATGCCTTGATAAAAACAAAAAAATGTATTATTAAATGAGCACCAACAATAATTGATAGTAATTAAGCAGCAAATCATCATATTAGAAGATTTCTGAAGGATCATGTGACACTAAATAGCTACTGGAGTAATGATGCTGAAAATTCAGCTTTGGTCACAGGAATAAATTATATTTTAAAATATATTAAAACAGAAAACAGCTATTTTAAAGTGTATTTATATTACAATATTACTGGTTTTACTGTATATTTGATCAAAATAAACTTTTTTCAAAAACGTTATATATAAAATATTTTTTAAATAATGTTTATTCACATTTAATAGTTTTATAATACAATTTATCACCATTTTAATATACTAAACTTTAAATGTCCCATTTAAGCCAAGCACAACAGGAACCAACCATATGGATTAGTTTGTGTTACAAAACTGTTATATACTGTTTAGTTTATTATTTAATAGTTATAAACCAAAGTAAACCTTAAAAAGGGTAATGTTTCAAGTTTTTTTCTGGTTTGAAATCTCTATACGTCAGAGGAATAAAAAAAAACACTCGTAGCCTACACTGATTTACTTACATCTGCGTCTAACCTCCAAAACCACCAAGATTCATATCGTACTCTGTTTTAAATCCTAGATGAATAACTAATAGGGTATGTATTTAGGCACCTGCTCTTGCTGCAACATGTTGCTGCTGTTGCCAGTCGTGCGCAGTCTCAGATATGCCATATGTGGCATTTTCACAAAGAATACATAAATGCATGACTATTTAAGCAGAAATATTTACCATGCTTTCACGCGAATTTTGACTTCTCCTTCTTGAGGCTCTGGCATTGGTTTCTTGGTGACTTTGAGTTTGTTTAGACCACCAAAGCCCGTCAGAACAACAGCCCTCATTTCTTTTGGATCTACTACCGTAGAAACGGGATTCTCCGGCTCCTTCTGGTCTATCATTTGCTCGGTCTCTTCCGCAATCTCAGTGCCTTCCTTTGCCATGTCTGAAGATGATATGAACAGCCTAACGGTCTGCTGAAGCCCTGCTGGAAACTGCGCTCTCTCCTGCCGCACCATCCACTAGCGATGTCCGAATCCTTCTTTTGAACGGATCATTCAAACCGATTCGCACAGCATTTTTGAATCATTTGACTGTTAAGGAGAACATGGGGCAATATAGTAGACATTTTTAGAGATAAGTAGTATTTAACTACATATGTAGGCACCAACCAAAGGTTTTTACCGTAAAATGGTCTTCGGTAAACACTTTTAAGTGGCTGAGGCGAGTCGATATATCAGTTCTTATCTTGAACAGACTCGCTGAAAAAAGACACTGTATGCGCTTTATTCGTAAATACAATAATAAACAGCAATATCTAACTAAACATTTACGTCGATAAAAAGAATTACGCCGAGACAAATCGATGAATCACGATTTGAACCACTGAACCGAGCTACCCGAACGAACCAATTCATCGAAATATAATCTGATTGAATCCTTTAATCCACACTGGAAAGCCAAAGCATAATGTCACATACGGTACCCAAATAAACTACAGTACCGTAAAACTAGCAATAGCATACGTAATGTAGCAAAGTTTGAGGGGAAGAAGAGCTCAAATAAGTATTACAGGAGACAAAAAATAGTGCACCTAGCTGTATAGTAGGCCTAATCAATTGTAGATACAATTCAAAACACCACGTTTAACTCTTTCGTGTTAAAAATGACAATGTGAAAAATGGTTTCTGTAGAACCTACTATTGCATATGGATTTGGTCATTTATAAAGTACAAGCAGCAAATCAATTACATAATAATAAATAATTGGAATACTTGTCTCTGAATACAATCAATTTTGCGCCACTCAAACTTGTGATATAAAGGAAATGAAGATCAAGGAAGTGATATATTTAATAGATCAACAGACCTAATGACAGAACAGAAAAAAACAGATGACTTACAAAGATACTTCAAGTGCAATTTTAGATAAACAACGAACTATGACTGAAGATTCAAACAATCCACACGCCTTTTTTTCTTGCACACTCATTTACTGGCAAAAACAATATTATTACATTCTTTTATTTTGTGCGTTTGCAGCATCTGAGAACCATACCTTGTATATATTTTATACAGCTTTTATTCATAAAATCTATCAAGTATTTCCCTGTCACTGTGATTATTTATTTCAAAAGCAGACAGACAGATGTGTGTGATACAATATTGTAGTGAGACGGCAGACTGACGCGATGTGAGGATGATGCTGAGAAGCTCCTACTTTCTAGGAACATCAGTGAATATGCGTAGACCGTGCATGGCTTTAATCTCGTCTTTAAGAGCCTGTTGAAAAACAAACCACATATAATTTACACTGAATATTCTTTTAAAGTGCCCTATTATGGTATTTTAAAGGGGGGTGAAATGCTTTTTTTCATGCATACTGAGCTTTTTACACTGTTAAAGACTTGGTTTCCCGTCATAAACATGGACAAAGTTTCAAAAAAATAAGTTGGACGTTTGATGGAGTATTTCTGTGTCAAAAATACTCCTTCCGGTTTCTCACAAGTTTCGGAGAGTTTTTTTCGAGTATGGGTCCGCTTGACGTCACAGACCTGCAAACTGGACTGTGACGTCAAGCGGACCCATACTCGGGGACAACTTTGTCTATGTTAAGGATGGGATTCCAAGTCTTTAACAGTGTAAAAAGCTCAACCCCCCAAATAAATGCTATTTTATATATATATATATATATATATATATATATATATATATATATATATATATATATATATATATATATATATATATATATATATGCAGTAAAAAATGTAATACAATGAAATAATATTCTGATGTACATCATCTGTTTGCTAAATGAATATATAGTAAAGTGTAATTTATTTCTGTGATCAAAGCTGATTTTATCAGATAATATACTGTACATTGCAGCATCACCTCATTTCTCAGTGTCTAAAACAGTTGGATTAAGGATTCAGTCTCTCTAAACGCCTCCTTTCCGAGAGCTTCCTCTGATCTGATTGGCCAGATGGCCCAGTCTGTTGTGATTAATTAACAGGTTAGAAACTTAACTGCCATTACCACATCTGAGTTTCAGCTCTGGCTCTTCCTCAGCACTTGATACACAGAGATATGAACAGTTATGGCGGTATAACTGTATCAATCCCATTTTTTGGAAGTGCTTCAAACTGGGTTCAATTCTCTATCAACTATTAACAAGTTGCTTATTATCATACATATTACTAGGATATTGGCTGTTCATTAGCACTTATAAAGCACATATTAATGCATTATTCTGCATGACCATATTCTACATCCCATAATCCTACCCAATACCTAAACTAAACAACTACCCTAACTATTAATAAGTAGAAATTAGGAGTTTATTGAGGTAACTTGAGTTAAAGTTGAGCGAGTGGTTCTCTAAGCTTGTGTGAGTTTTTGGTCAAGTGGGCAGTTTTGAATTTAATTGTTTGGGTAAAAATTGCTTTAGGTGGGTGGACAAAACTCGGGCTGGTTTGGGGTCAGTTTGGCAGTTTTCAATACTCTGCTCACCGCAGAGTGTTGACGTCAGCGACGAGCACATACTTTTAGCCAATCAGCGATCAGCAGGCAGACGTGATCATTCATGACAGCTTTAGCGTGATAGATTGTAGCTGGAAATTCAAGTGAGATCTATGCCAAAGTGGCATAAATATACAGTAAATTATGTAAAGTAAAGAGTGGGAGAGTGACTCAACTCTCAAAACATGGATTACACCTGTGACTTGAAGACTCTTTATAAATATAACTAACTGTGAGAGCACAGCTGAATGATTTGAATTAAAATTCAAGGGACTATACGTATATGGGAGTATATGACTTGTCCATCATCATGTGCACTGATCAGGACATCTGCAACTTTTAAACCGCCCAGACTGCGCTCTACTCGTCTCGACAGCTGCTGTTTGAATCAATGATTCATCCGATTAGACTGCGTTAAGTCAAGTCATGTTCTACAAATATGAACTTCATGAAAGACGTAGTGAAATTCTTTCTGAAGTTAAAGCACAACACAAAGGTAAGCTCATTGTTGTTGTCATTCATTTTTTGTTGTCAGATTATCGTACAGTATGTATCAACACTTTGGTGTGCGTATCAACTATGTGAAATGCTGACATACTGCTGACATTAAGATTTATTATACATGTGTTTTCCCGAAAGATAGTCATCGGTTCATTTCTTGTTTGCCATTTTGACAGTTTCCCCTTGACATGTTAATTTGCTCTTCTTTTTTTTATGCATTTGACCTATTTTGATTAGTTTTTGTGTTGTCATCATAATTTTATTTTAAGAAGATAAAAAGAGTGCTTATAAACATTGACATAGCAGTAAAATTATATCAAATTATTTTGGCATTTACGTTTTGTGTGGGTTTTGGTGAGCTTATGGGCTGGTAATTGTAGGGTGAATGGTGAAGAGTTACATTCAAGCTATTTTAAGGAATGAAGAGGGGGTTTTGCACAGAAAAAAACAATTAAAAATGTAAATTTGGTTAAAGAAAAGTGTCAAGGGATACAATTATTGACTTACTGTGGGACTTTAAGTAGAAAAGATGCTGTCAAATTATATTATTTTTATATATATATATATATATATATATATATATATATATATATATATATATATATTTTTTTTTTTTTTTTTTTTTTTTTTTTTTATTAAGGGTGCAATGATACCCTCATATTATGATGCTGAACTCACAATGCTGGGGAGAAGGACATATATGATTACGGACAGTTGAATCCATGTCTGGATCTACATGGAATTCACAAAGTGTTTCAGTCTGATTTTAAATTCCTACATAGCACAGAAACTGCACTGTTGAAGGTTTTGTAGCATGAAGACTTGTTACGTGCTACTGACTCGGGAGACAATTTTAATTATTCTAGATCTTTCGGCTGCATTCAATACAGTAGACCATAAGATCTTGATCACACACTTAGAACAATGTGTTGGGATTAAGTGTACTGTGTTGGGAAGGTTTAGATCCTATTTGTCTGAAAGAACTTCAGTTTGTCTCTTCGCTGCTTCTTCCATGTCTGGGGTCCCCCGGGGCTCCATTTTGGGCCCTATTTTGTTCTCCCTATATATGCTGCCATTAGGACACATTCTGAGGAAATATGGTATATCTTTTTTATTGTTATGCAGACAATATGCAAATGTATCTGCCGCTGAAACGAATAGATACTTGCTCTCTAGCCCCCTATTGCAATGTCTTGAGGAAATTAAGGCCTGGATGACACTAAATTTCCTTAGTTTTAATGAACATAAAACAGAGGTTATGCTGTTTACACCAGGACTCACATATGAGTCATTAGATTTGGACCTTGGTGAGCTGAGTCCACTTGTGAAGGCCTATGCAAAACAAATTTTATCAAACATGCCTTTTTTTTATTGCGATATATTGTCACAGGATATATATTGTTACACACCTAATATAGAGTGTATACATATTATGTATACTGTTATTTTTTATTTAACTCACCTGATTAACTAACTGGTGCTGTTGTACTGTTCTCTTTCCTCTAAACTCGTCAGACTCGATGTGAATTTCATACATTGCACCACAGCCCCCTGAAATGAGCCCAAATATATTACTGCACATTACCTAACGGTCTAAAAACATAAGATCAGATCTGCAGCTTCATTCACAGTCAGGACTCACCTGATATATCCACAACCTTGAGTGCCGAAGCCTGAGGAAACTTCTCCTTTAACACTTGCGCGATTCGCACCTCTCCATCAGTCAGACTGGACGAGGACCGCGCGATTACATTTCGACACAACGTTTGAGTCTAAAGACAAAAGGAAACATGTCAGCTTACGGTATACGATTACATTATGTAACAATGTGACAATGCAACTTCAGCTCACAAACGAATCTCTCACATAAACACTACTGTATGTGACTATCATAGTGACGTATATAGCAAGATTCACATATTTACGTTGTATCTGAAGGCTCTGAGAAGAGACATGTTGGTGTCAGACCGTTCCTCGATTCATCAAAATATTATTCAATATAAATATAGCCTATGTTACGCTGAAAACGCACTTGACAAAGTCATGTCCTGTTCAATTCCAGCGCTCGTCTCCGGAATATGTCGTCATCATCACGCATACGTTCTCGTCTCTGGCGCCCCCTGGTGATCCCCGGGTGATCCAAATGGCGGAGATTCGAATCGTCCTATTGATTCGATTCTTTTAAATCAATTCCCAAAAAATATTCATACTGGCTGGTTCAGTAAGGTGACAAGATTTCTTATTTTGGACAATAATAGTGAAGTAGTTTTACTTTCTACTTAAGAAAACTTACACTTTTCTCTCACACATTGCAAGTAAAGAAAGCTTTTAGTTCACTACACTCCAACGCATAATGTAGCCTATAGGCTGTCCTTACTTACTGCACTATATTTCATAACAAAATACCATTTTTTTTACTTTTGTACTTTCTTATGTTTCTCAGTTTTTCTCAGTTGCTATGGCTCAATTCTCGAATGAGACTTTTTTTTCTCTCAAAATATTAAGTTTATATCTCTGAAAAATTAGTTTCTTGTTCAAATCAGATTCGAATTTCTTATTGATTTAATAATCAAATTGTTTTGGCACGCATGCAAAAGAGTAAGTAAAATTGTGTACAATTTGCAAAATGACTAAACTTTATTTTTTTTGTGTGAGCCATTACATGCAAATCCTGTTGAAAAACCTAGCAGCCTATGCTGGTTAGGTATGTATTGAAGCTTGGTTAGGTATGGGGGGGGGGGGGGGGGGGTCAACTGGGAAATGATCCATTCAGTGTTTACAATCCATCACATATTTATTTATGACCCCCTTTCACCATCAGCACTGCCTTAATTCTATGTGGCATTGATTCAACAAGGTGCTGAAAGCATTCTTTATAAATGTTGGCACATATTGATAGGATAGTATCTTGCAGTTGATGGAGATTTGTGGGATGCACATCAAGGGCACGAAGCTCCTGTTCCTCCACATCCCAAAGATGCTCTATTGGGTTTAGATCTGGTGACTGTCGGGGCCATTTTAGTACAGTGAACTCATTGTCATGTTCAAGAAACCAATTTGAAATGAGCTTTGTGTCATGGTGCATTATCCTGCTGGAAGTAGCCATCAGAGGATGGGTACATGGTGGTCATAAAGGGATGGATATGGTCAGAAACAATGCTCAGGTAAGCCGTGGCATTTAAATGATGCCCAATTGGCACTAAGGAGCCTAAAGTGTGCCAAGAAAACATCACCCACACCATTACACCACCACCACCAGCCTGCACAAGGCATGATGAATCCATGCTCTCATTCTGTTTACGCCAAATTCTGACTCTACCATCTGAATGTCTCAACAGAAATCGAGACTCAGACAAGGCAACATTTTCCAGTTTTCATCTGTCCAATTTTGGTGAGCTTGTGCAAATTGTAGCCTCTTTTTCCTATTTATAGAGGAGATGAGTGGTACCCGGAGGGGTCTTCTGCTGTTGTAGCCCATACGCCTCAAGGTTATGCATGTTGTGGCTTCACAAATGCTTTGCTGCATACCTCAGTTGTAACGAGTGGTTATTTCAGTTAAAGTTGCTCTTCTATCAGCTTGAATCAGTTGGCCCATTCTCCTCTGACCTCGAGCATCAACAAGGCATTTTCGCCCACAGGAATGCCGCATACTGGATGTTTTTCCCTTTTCACACCATTCTTTGTAAACCCTAGAAATGGTTGTGTGTGAAAATCCCAGTAACTGAGCAGATTGTGAAATACTCAGACCGGCCCGTCTGGCACCAACAATCATGCCACGCTAAAAATTGCTTAAATCACCTTTCTTCCCAGTCAGTTTTTACCTATTGTGTGAATCTGTACAGTAAAAGCTCAGTGTGATCCACAAGAGCATTCAGACTTCAGAGAAAAACTGAAGTATTAAATGATATTCAATATGAAACATAGTGCAGTAAAACAATATCATGCTTCGATAAAGTACAGACACTTGAAAAACATACTGTTTCATACATGATTTAAGAAAATAAAGATGGGCCTGCCAATATCTTGTTTTTTTTAAATGCAAGGTAAGATTTATTGCTCATCAAACAACATGACTTGAATATATTAATAAAGAACAGCTACATGGTACATTATTTGGCCTCCAGTCAATTTTTTTAATATACAGTATTTTAAACCCCTTCAAAGTTCTGACACGATTCAAACACAAGCTAGCACCATTATTACAGAATAATAACTTCAGTTTATGATGGCTTTATGCCAGCAAAAATGACAATAACCACACACATTTGTTTGATATTACTAAATGCAATTAATGACCTTTCAAACAGTCATTTTTTTTACATGTATATATTATTCACAAACAAGCAAACAAAGCACAATGTGTAGAAACATTTTCACAGTTATTTATGGTCCACTGTACAGCTGTTAATACAGTACATTGACAACTTTCTAACCAGACCATCAAAATATCAACATTTACAGGACATTCTCCATCTCTGTCACTATGCCTTGACAGTTGGCAGACGTTAAACTCTTAGCTACTGTCTGGTATGAAGTAGCCATGCATGTCCATATGAATGTCTACATCTAAACAAGCACGAGCAACTTCTTTAAACGACTTGCCATCAAGCATCAGCAGAAAGCCACCCTCCCTTGGTTTGGCATTTATGATAACTGTCAGGACTACACCTAAAAATTAACAACAACAAAAAAAAGAGTTTAGTTAGAATGTATAAAGCATTACATTTAAACACCATTAACATTTAATTGAGGTGACAATTTCCTAAAACAGCTCAATCACAGTTTAAGGCGACTCATTTTGGAATTAGAACAAACTTCATATCTACTTCAAATGATTCATAATGAAAGCGGCAACTAACCATCATCTTCATCAACGGCATCAGGCCTGGGAATGAAAACGGGCTCTGATGCAAAACCGTCCTCTCCAGTCCACTCAATCTGCTGCTTTGTTTCAGCATCAAGCTTTACAATCTGTGAAGAACAGTCAGTGCTCAGTACTGATTCACAGAAATCATGTGCTCCTGTTGCTAGGCCATGGGTTTGATTGGGGAGTGCATTTACTGATATAATTTCTGCAAAGTATATAAATGTATAGTAAAAATGAAAAAGACCAATACCTTTGTGGCCACTGGGGATAGGTCCACACAACACATGTAAGAATATCTGTACTTCTTTCCATTGAAATTGTAATTAATTCTTGGAAGTTCCACACCTAAATGCAACTCATCAGTTTAGAGGTTAAACAAGTATTTAAAAAAAAAGTAACAAAACTGTGAGACAAACACAATGACAGACAGATACTGTACAATGACAGATAGACAGACAGACACGATGCCAGACAGGCACACCAACAAACAGACAGATAGCCTGAGACACAATGACAGACAGACACTGTACAATGAAAGACAGACACTTTACAATGACGGACAGACAGACAGGCAGACAGACAGACACTGTACAATGAAAGACAGACACTTTACAATGACGGACAGACAGACAATATTGACAATATTGAGACAATATTAATTTGACTGCTATATAAATCAACAGTTTTACAGGTAATGATGTTTATGCTCTGTGTCCACATAGAAAAAGTGGATTTATGAAGATTTTAATTAATTTCATAAAACTTGATGATGATGATCATCCGTTTGTTATACCTTTCCGACAACGTTAAGTCATCTCACCCAACAACCATGGCAATCTCCTTCTAGTGTCACTCATCCAGGCTCAGCTCAGGTGCCGGTCACGTGCACAGCCACATAAACAGAGTTTGCCCTTCCCCGACTGACTTTTACTTTCGGATGAGTGCCCAAATATGAAAGTGAATGAGGGTTTGCGATTTGTTTATCTAGAGCCCTATTCGGACTGAATTAGTTTAACATGGGGACGTGGGGGTAAAGTAATTATTACCAGAGGTTCTCTGTGATTTTAGTCCCGTCCGAATGTGCCATCTCGGTAATCATTACGGACAATGTCAGTAAAGATTACAGAGACTTTTACCTTCTGGAAAAAGGTCCGGAAAAATGACCTCGGGTAATACTAATCCCGTTCGAATAGACCTGCTGTAAAAATGTATGGTAAAATTCCGTCATTTCCTGTTTAAAAGTTAAAAAAAGCGCATTTTGCGACCTTGGAGGCGCTTGAAGCATTCGGTTGCGTTGTAGGTGGTGGGACAAATCTGTAGAAAATGTCCAGTATTTTCCGCATGTCATTTAAAGCAAAAAGAAGATCAAAAGCACTTATTAGAGGCACAACACTTATTTTAGCTCTAGGAAAGTGTCTATTACCAACACAGTCCAATCAGAATCGTTAGACTGGACCTAACTGTTTATTAAAACACACATATTGGAGACGGAGTTCAGACTGGCGCTCAGGTTGTGCGTTTGCTCACATTATAACGGTAACGTCATACGCACATGACGTCAAGGAGGTGCGTGAAGCGAGTTACTCCTCCCACTTCTGCTTGTTTTACTGAGATGTCTTATCCCGTGCAAGTTGGCCATTAATATTACAGATTCCTGAGGTAAAATGACTTTACCCCCATGTCCCCATGTTAATCTAATCCCGTCCGAATAGGGCTTAGGACTACACTACGTAAAATTCTGCATCCATTGTACGATTTTTTTAATTTATTTATTTCCACCTCGGAAGGGCAAAGTGAGTCGAGAAGGGCATCGGGACACACGCGCGCACACACACACACACACACACACACACACATATACCAGTATCATTAGCTTACCATCACAGAGAACCTCGCCCTGACACAGAACTTTCCCATCTTTCTCTATCACAGCACTTGCAGTCGTGTATTTAAGTTTGACCAGATCTTCACCTGTCTCACCCTGAGTGTCAAAGTAAAAATTCATCAGAGGCTTTCAGTACAACATCATAAAGTACATTTTCCATTAATGGAAATACCAGTGTTTGAATGGCAGCTTAAGAAAACAAACCCAACCACAACATACCTGTTCACTGAGTGGCAACACAAATCTTCTGAACTTGGGCTTGCAGTACACAGTATTTTTGCCCATCTGCTCCTTCAGCTTGTCCAGGTAAAACATATCATACAAGCTGTTGTCATCATAGGCGATCACATCAAAAACAACATGCCCATCATCTTCAAAGGCATTGACGTGATGGTAGACGGCCATCGCACCCGTGTAGAATTTGGTACCAACTTCCTTCTTTGTCTTTCGGTCAATAAGATGAATCAGGGTCTGATGAATATAAAAAGTAGGAGAGTTTAGAGATACAAAACAAATGCTCCAGCTGACCGAAGTGTGTTCCGATGTGCATTCTAATGTCGGAAAGAGTTCGTCCTTACGCTGTCCTCAGGGTGGAATTTCATGCAGCTGGCCCAGCTGACCCTCCTCAGGTAGGCTGTGGCCATTTTGATGATATCCAGCTTCAAAGGCTGTTCGATAAAGATGAAGTAGTTGTCAGTCATGCCAAAGCTGTGGTAATAACTGGGTGTGAGGAGAGAGCGGCAGGGCACGGTGCACATGACCTCAGCGTTTTTCAGTGGTGCAGCCCCATCAGGGCTACCTGATTAAAGAAACAATTGTTGGGGGTTGGTAGCTCTTAACATGTCATATAATTAGGGATAGCTATTCTAAACTCAGAGTAAGTGAATCTTTGTGCCTATCAATTGCTTTAATTTAAATCAAAGTTTTGAGTCTGTCAAGGTTAGACATGGGTAAAACATCAACAACCCCTACACACACTACTATGATCCAATAGCCTAGAAATCTAGACGCAGCCTAGCGGCAGCAAATTTAATCTGCCCGCGAGTGCCGTCTAGCAACTCTCAATATGCTTCTGAGCTGTAATCGCCTAACTCTTGCCGGGCCAATCACATTGTGTATAGAGTCGGTGGGCAGGGCCATAATGACTACGGCCGAGTTGCGTTTGCGTGCTTCTAGTAAACACAGAAACTGGCGAACTACGGCGGTCTTTCGAATCAGCTTTGACTGCGATTCTGGAAGACTTGGAGTTAAGCTTTTCTCTGAGAAAAGAACAAAGAACGGCACTGAAGTCACTCTTAAAAAGGGAAGATGTGTTCGGAGTTTTGCCGACCGGATACGGCGAATGTTTAATCTATCAACAAGCTCTGCTTCACCTTCGTTGCTCTGGTTGGTTGTAGCGCTATCCTATCGCGTGCAGAGGGAGTTTGAAAGACAACCGTTTATCCCGCCCCTCGGATTGAGCCGTCAATGGTGAGTTTCCAGACCAAACATCTTGATGTGGGTCTGGCTTGTCAGGCTAATGATCCAATGCTTTCTGAACTGCCATTTTCTCCAAAAATAACAAAAAATATGACTTTATTCAGCATTGTCTTCTCTTCCGCGTTTGTTTTCAAACCTCAAAGATTCAAACGGTTATGAATCAGCGTATTGATTCATGATTCGGATCGCCAATGTCACGTGATTTCAGCAGTTTGACACGCGATCCGAATCATGAATCAATACGCTGATTTATAACCGTTTGAATCTTTATTTGAGGTTTGAAAACAAACGCAGAAGACAATGCTGAATAAAGTCTTGTTTTTGTTATTTTTGGACCGAAAAGTATTTTCGGTGCTGCAAGAGATTCTAATTAACCCACTGATGTCACATTTGGACTACTTTGATGATGTTTTTATTCCCTTTCTGGACATGGACAGTATAGTATGGATAGGCGTCGTACTAAATATAAAATATCTTAAACTGTGTTCTGAAGATGAACGGAGGTCTTACGGGTGAGGAACGACATAAGGGTAAATCAGGCTGAGGGTGGCGTGTTCTGGCGGGAAAGTGGCTTCAATGCATACCCTCTAGGTATGCATTGAAATAAGTAGTTTTTAGCATGTTGCCATGCAGCTATGAGAACGGGTTGGCTGCTTACTGGTCAAAGTCAAAATTAGCTACTCCTAAATGCTCTATAAAATATGCAGGCTAGGTTAAGTTAAATACTTGGGGTTATGGATTGGAACAAACCCCTAAAATTAGCAATAGTAATGTGCATCGTGAAACAGAAATAACGGCAGCATACTTACTTCCTCCTGCAACCTTGAACAAAGTGTATTTGGTTTTGCCCCTCTCTGCAATGCATGTTCCCATACTGTAGCTGTTTCCCTCTTTATCATAATGCGTATGTGATGCCACAATATTTACAGGAAGGTATTTCAGGTAGTCCACCTAGAGAAAATAAGGCAACAATATTCTCTGAGAACAAGAAAACAGAAAATAGCATTTCAATCATAACTCTCAGAATAGTTTTAGCTGTTAATGTATTTGGTCTTGGAGGACTAGATCTGCTACGCTGCTGCAACAGAGCAGGTATGGACTTGTCGCTGTTTACACAAACACACACACACAGCTGTGAGCATGCAAGATATGCAGCTGCCGCATAAATAGACAAATATAAATCCTGTAACATATTTAAGCAGGTGGAGGGGTTAAAGGAACTCTGATAGCACTGAAGGACCTCCCTAAAGCAAACACTGAACCAGACTAGACTAGAACCAGACCAGAGCAAGAAATCTCATTCGCTTTAGATTCAGCAGAGGCCAGTCAGCTTGTGCGATGTGATAAATTATGTTATTGCCTGTGCCATGTGATCAGCCTGTGCCAACTAGACTTTCAAGACTAAACTAGATATTTTTACAAGCAGTATTTGTTACCTTTTCTTTGGTCTCTAAAGTGATGGGGTCAATTTTACGAATATAATTGGTTTCAGATGTAGCATGGTAGTCATTTCCATATTTGATTATGTTATTGGCACAGTTGTCAGTGAAGTCTGGGATGGTGTGGCTGAGGAAGGTGATCACTCTGAAAAGATTTAAAAAGAACAATTAAATGTACAAATAACTATGCTTATATACACACACACAAGCACGCATACACAGTACACATATACATACACAAATTTTCCCTGTTTACACTGAAGTCTCACAGCAGACACGCCCCTTATAACAAGGCATTCAAATAATAAGACTAAAATTTGAGCCTTTTATTTCTAATTGATGACATTTTTGATGTAAAATCATGCTAACATTATAAAAGTTCCCCCCAGGAAAATGTAAAAAACAATAAAATAATGCAGTTCTTCACCCCTTCAACATCTTATGAGCGATTTTAGAATTCCTACTCTTATGGTGTGTTTACACCAGACGCGAAGCAAACATTTGCATAGCGTTACTCACTCTATTTTACTCGAGGGATAACGGTTTTTCGCATCACTTGCGCAAATAAAAACATTGCACGATGAGGAGTGTTTTCACACACATCAACAACAACTTTTCTTTCTGCTGGAGATATAAATAACAACTATTGCTGCTCTACATCTGTACTGGAAGTCCTGAATACGCCAGAAAGAAAAAGATGTGTTCACACAGCATCATCCAAGAGGCGTCCGCAAATCTGTGAATTTCACCGTCTTATCCAGGAACTGCATCTGGATGACAGCCGTTTCCAGCACAACTTGAGGATGACAGGTGCCCAGTTTGTTAACCTGTCAAACCGGGCGTGTCAATAAGCACTTCACCGATTGGCTTGCGTGATAAAGCATCATGCAAATTTTCCGCTTGAGTTTAATATTGAGAAAATTGCAAGATTTGCGTCATTTGCGTCTTTGAATTGACTTTGTATGCAATCCACTCGTGCAAATAATTCAGTTTGTATTTGGTGTGAACACCATTATAGTCACTAGTTGAATTTTAACTGACTGTCTCATGTGCAACAAGGTTTTATAATATATTCAATTCTCTGTCATATTGATTAATTTGAGGTTGATCCATAAACATGCTTAACATCCATTAATAAGGGTCAAGCACTCAATTTGACATCCAGTAGTATACATCCCTATGACTAAATTAAAGATACAATATCACACAAAACAATAATTGAGGTGAGATTTCTTATCATTTAGGTTTCTGAATCTGATGCAGTAACATTACTCACTTGGAGAATATATTTTTGCAGGGGTCTGGGTACGCCATGGTCCCCATCTCTGACACCACTATTCTGTTGGCCTGCATGTTGGAGTTATAAGAGTCACCTCGAAGATATTTGCTCCTGTATGTTACCTCTCCTGAAAATTAAACATTAATATGAAGCACTGAGGTAACAAAGTATAAACCCAAATACAAGGCTGTAAAAGAGGACTGATGAAAGACCAACTGTGCAGCCTGTTTAAATAATATCATAGGCTTTTCTAGTAAAGTAAATACCTTTATTAATTGTGAAATTGTGCAAAAGTGCCATTCCATCAAACCAATGGTTGTATGAGGTCTCTCCCACTGAGAAAAGGCCGGGTCCATTGCGTATTAGCGTGCCCTGCAGCCATTCGGGAACCAAGCCTGCAGAGATGATGAAACATGTTTAAACTGGAGTTAAAGTGGAGACATTAGGTTTAATTTACTGATTATGTCCACTTCTTGGCCCAAACCATCTGCTATTAAAACCCTTTAAAGAGAGAAAATTGCTAAAGAGATCCTTCAAAAGCACGTGACTTAATCAGAACCATAAATAAAGACACTCTTTTAGGCACCTAAAACAAATAAACCATCTCTGTTATTTCAGCAATTTACAGCCAGCTCAAGCATTATTCTGGTTTACTACTGAAATTCAGTATAATGATTATACTAATATTGTATGTTTCTTTATGATAAACGAGGAGAAAATACAATCAGTCTTTAAGAGATTTCAATAAAAGCATCTGCCAAACGAATAAATGAAAGTGAAAATGTTCATAAAGATTTTTAGGGGTGAAATTCAAGCACTTTTATAGCACTTTCAGTCAGTGCAGCCGGTGTTTTTCAAAGTTCAGGAAGCGGTTTATAATAAACTATTCATTTTACTAATAAATAATTGAGTTGTCAAGACAAAATATAGTGATTAAAAGTTGAAGATGAATATTCAGATGCGTGCAAAAACAGCATGGGAAACTTTTATATGAATGGCAGGCCATAGGAAATATAATTTGTGCTCCTGCAAAAAGAAAAAATCTGCTATTGCATTACTTTCTAAAAGAGGACGAAAATAAAGAGATGGATTATGGCAGCTCTATCTGAAACCACATTACAGCCATGTTCACAAGTACATGTGCATATATTCAGGGAGCAACGGAAATGCCATTCAGCTGCAATGCCATTCTTGATAGTAAAAGAAAAACAACCATTTTAGCAATACAAATAAAAAGAAACTTGAAATTAAATCCAGAAAGTATGCTTGCATTATTTTACTGTATCAATTACATCGTTACACCAGTAGGTGGCAATAAGTGACTTAAAAATGTATTTGTAATTGAATCATTCGTTCAAAAGATTTTTTCAAACACACCAAATCATCCATTTTTTCAAAGTTTTTTATTTATTATTAATTCAGATTATTATTACTTTTTAAATCGACTACAGCAATTAACATTTTGTCAGAACCTCTAGTAAATTATGTTATTTTGTTTAGTTGTCTATTCAGAATCATGATTCATTAAAAATCATGTTTTTTTTTTTTAATCAAATTAAAAATATATTAATTGCTACTATTTTAGTCTTTTGGCTGATAAAGTAATTTAATACAAATATATGACGTGAATATAAAAACTGTGTCTTTGGTGATTTGGTCGAATGGAAATGACTAGGCAGGGTTATTGCAATGATGTATGCTCTAGTGTGTATTTTAATGTATACACACAGCAACCCTTTCACAAAGCAAATATTTGTTTTAAGTAAATGAGTTATTACTGTAGATTATGCCAGTGTCCATGTAACTCCAGCACTGGAACCCCAAGACGCATTGCAGAGATAGTATTCCACACGCTTGTGTTTATATGCAATTTCAGGTTGCCTTAATGGTGGTTAGGGCCAGATCATTAGAGCTGATCATTCACAGGCACTTTCTTGAGATAAAAAAAACATCCGTGACTCAATTTTTTAATAAACATTACTTACTGGACATTCTAATAAAAAAATAAAATAGCATTTCAAAGAAATCAAAAATCAAAGGTAGTCAAATTGGACTTGCACATTTCAAACCTTGAAAACACCAAACATTAAAATCAAGCATTTTCTAAACCATGTACAAATCCTGAGAGTAAATAGGAAGAAATCCAATGAAGGCACATAGAATATTAGACTGAAAAAATTATTCACTTTTCACCTGGAGACAATCAACAAGGTTTTATGACATCTGCTGAAATGTTGCTGTTTTTGTAGTTCAGTAGATTCTACACAAAAAATCAAGAGACTGGGTAATTATGTTTAAGGGCCTAAAGAAGCATGTAAAGTTTCATTCACTTTGGACTAAACATGCTGCTAAAAAAAGAAAAGAAAAAA
Source organism: Pseudorasbora parva (assembly GCF_024679245.1). Lineage (NCBI taxonomy): Eukaryota > Metazoa > Chordata > Actinopteri > Cypriniformes > Gobionidae > Pseudorasbora > Pseudorasbora parva. The sequence continues at coordinate 6,002,947 of NC_090172.1, read as the reverse complement.
TGACCAAGGATAATTTTGACATGAGAATTGCGAAGTGCAGCATGTTTTACATAATAATTTAATTTGCAATATTAATATATTTTAATAAAACCAACCTAAAGGCCTACATGTGTTTTGAGGGAAGAAACAGTTCCTTTAAAGGCTGGTATCTGGTATTTGCCATTTAATAAGCTATAAGAACAAAATTGATAATAAACAACACGCACTAAAATGTATTTTGTAACAAAATGTAGCATGTATCTGGCTCTAAAATATAACATACAAAATTGTGCATTTTGATTAATTGGGGTATTATTATTATTATTATTTTGTTGGTTATTTCTCTGATATTATATGGACAGAGGTATACCGTAGCTAATGTTTACAATATCACAGCGCTTTACCTCAGACGTGCTTCCTCTCATGAAAAATACATTAAAACTTTACAGCCAAGATACATGAATGTTTCGTGTTGCACGCTAAAGTTAGTTTAGTAGCTTAACTTACTTGGTTTACCATCAAGCAAACAGCAGAAACTCACTACAGGCGACTACTAGCTCCGTGCTTTTCTCCACCTACCTTTTACTTCAACTTTGATGGGCTCCGGATGTTCTTCCTTGTTTTTACCATAGTCGTACTGCATCTTTCACGCGTCGTCCAGCGTTTCTCCAAAGAAGTTATGAGTGGCATTCAGTGTTGAAACAAACAGATAAAGCTTCAGGCGGATGAAGACCCCGCCTCTCATGACACGACGTATAGACTCATCATGTTGAATGTGCTGCTAACTGCTAACTTCTCTTATTCTTATCTCCTCATCACTGCGTGGGCTCAGGATTGTTCTTCAAATGTAAACAAGTGCAAAATTGTATTCATCTAATTATAGAGATCACAGGTAAGTGTGCCCATCTGACCTAGTAAACATAAAACATGAGAGCTGCAGAATTATTAAATTAAAGAAAAGAAAATATATACCGAGTTTGCATTTGGATCGTCCTGTTTATTTAATTAAACTGAAGGACCATTAGCAAATAATAAGGTCAGTCAGGTGTATTAATTATTATTATATTTTTTTTTTTTTGTACTTCTTTTGTGCATTTTTTGTGCTGTTATCACAACATTTTGTTTTATTTGAATAGAAAGACAAGAGAGTCCAGTCATGAAGTAGTTTGCCTCAGGAAGGCTGACATGTTTAGATCATATGACTTACAGTGCTTTACTAACTTGATCTCAGTAATGTCCTATTATCAGTCATTTTTATGAATTAAAAAATGAATAGCGGTGAATTAAATATTTCTAAAATTAAATCATGAACTAAACCTTCAATGTTTAAAGTCACCATGAAATCAAAAATGACACCTTTTAATATTTCATTAAAACTACTTCCCCTCTTGCATTCACATTTCTCCTCAGGCATGAGGGCTGAGCAACTTGTCACATGGGATCGACCAATAGCAAACCACAACCATTCAATCAATTCCCCATAGAAAAAAATCAAGGCTTGCCCTACATTTTTTCTTGTTTTTCTTGCCCCATTGCACTCAGATAAATACGGTATATGGAAGCTTGTTTCTGCCTTGAAAAAAAAAAAAAAGTTAATTGCAACTTTTTATTTTACAATTCTGACTTTTTTTTCCCTTTACAATTGTGAACTTACTGTGAAGAATCGTGTGATATAAACTCAAAATTATAAGTGAAAAAAAATCAGAATTGTGAGATTCTCTATTTTCCCGTGGTGCTTCCATACGTCACAATATGGGAGAAAAACGTTTCAAGTTAATCCATGCTGGTACTTTATGTGTCAGTCCACGTGACTGCTGTAACCGCCAGCACAACATACGATAAACATCCATTTCAGTTTATTCATTATCATGATTAAAAATAATATGAACACATGAACACAAAGGGATCAATCTTTCTAGGGATTATGCTTTTAGCACAGCAACAGGAAACATGCTGAGTACATACATCTAGACCACCCATCCTGTGTCAACTCACTAAAACTATCAACTATATGTATGTGTATATTTCTATATATATATGTGTAAGTTGAAGAAAAAAAGCCTCAGAGCTAGTATGGCCAGTAATGCATCACAAATGATAGTCATGAGGTCAGCAACGTGTCTAAGCATGAGAGAAACAGATCTCAGTTTACACCGTTCCACATTTATTTCTTTGGAAAATTTTGTCTTTTCAAAATTCAAAATTTCAATTATGACAAGCATGTCATTTTAGCATGTTATTGAATATGGAGGTGTTAATGTTCTTGGTGGACTAGATCTGCTACGATGCTGCTGCTACAGAGTAAGTATGGACTTGCAGCCAATAGATACAGTTGCTGTGAGCATGTAAGATTTGCTGCTGTGGCATGAATATACATACATAAAACCTGTAGCAGATGTACGCAGCTGGAGCTGGGGGAGAGGTGGAAGTGAATCAGTTGGCCATATCTTGTACACAAATTCGGCACTGGGAAGGACAGTAAAGGACACTGGCTCGCTACACGTTGGGACACTGATGACTATATTTCTTGGCGACGTGATGGTGTCCTCATTGTACAACATTATTACTGGTATTTATGAATAACAGCAGAGCTGATATCTTTCTAACATTACTTTTAATATTATTTACAGTACATTATGATAAATACTTTGCTTGTTACATATACATGCAACATTTCAGCCCCCTCGGTAGAAATCGCGGTGGAAATCGCGTTCGCGGGGGCACTGTAGTGTGATCGAAAAGGGCACTTTCACTTTCAAAGGGGCAGGGTCTCAAGTGCCAAGCACAGGTTGTCCGAAAACGCCATGGCCCTTCCCATTACGAGCAGAAGTCACATCTGCGGTGACTAGCAAGGGTTTATGATGTCACCAACCCAGGAAGAAGCTTGTTGTAGTCCAAACCGGCTGCTTTTGTAGGCAATAAACTGCCATAACTTTAAAAGACAATATCTCGGTTTGCATTGAACTTTCAGTGCTGTAATTTTGTTGATACTGTTTATTCTCAAGCAGCAATATTAAAAAAAAAGTTAAAAAAGTGAAATCACATGCATCCACCCCTTTAAAATATCCTATTATTCACTCACCATCAAGCCATCCTATGTGTGTATGACTTTTTTCTTTCAGACAAATGTAATCAGAGAAAAAATGTCCTGGCTAATCCAAACTTTAAAATGGCAGTGAATGGAGGTTAAGATTTTGCAGGCCAAATAAGTGCATCACCCATCATAAAAGTGCTCCATACTTGTCTGGCTAACACCAGACCAGGCTCAATTTAAGACTGAATATTGGTCTGGGGAGTCTGCTCTGTATTTTCTACTGCACAAGAGGCGTGATCAACGAGCATTATTCAAATGACTCTGTAAGCAACTGGATAGTCCTTCATTTCAACCAATCAGACCACAAGAAGCGTGATCAATGGGCAACGACCCATCGCTTCTTTAAAACCCGCCAATAGCGCGCAAGGTGGATAAGCCAGTCTATGATTGGTTGCCGCAGAAGTGTAACAGAAACATTAGAAATGAATGTACAGGTTTACAGGTGAAATCAAATCACCGGCATATCAGGCTGGGTTTACCCAGTCTAGCTCCATACGGCTCCGGGGGTTACTAAAAGGCCACATAACAATCCCTCTTAAAGGTGCACTATCCAACTTTCCATCCACTGGAGGGCGCCTATTCAAAACAAATGCATAGTTTGATGACACCAAGTTTGAGCGCAGCATTTTGGGACATGTGGTCTTCACCTCACAGCCGGTGGAAAATAGGACTCGGGCAGAAATCACGTCCATGAATGCGGTTATTAACGTTACTGTAGTGTAAAGCAGAGCAGGACCGAGTGTTGTGGAGCTGAGCACGGATGCTGGAGCGATTGTTATACAAACACATGGCTCGCGAACACCGGGACTTTTATTATGACGGGACGGGACACAGTCGCTGGGCTCCTGCACTGATCCGCTCTCCCAGTTATGATTATGAGGTAATGCAGCTCTGTTTATCAAATTAGATAAATTTAAGTGTGTTGAAAATGATGTTATGACGTTACTCTTTCACACTGCTACACACGAGATACTTGTTCACACTGCTAAGAGTAAAGCGCTCCTGCAAAATAAAAAATGAAACCGAGGGTAACGCAGATATGACGCAATTGACAGTCGACTTCCTCAAACGCTATGCTGAAACGTCCCGGTCCTTAGTTAAAATAGCAATTTTCTCACAATTTACAAATAGTTGGAAACATTTGGGATATTGTAAGTACTCAACTGAACAAAATATATAACACTGGCCTAGTGGTTTTTGGATATTTTACTGCAAAAATACTACATAGTGCACCTTAATGGGTGCTACACCAACTTAAGGGGTGCTACAAATCATTTTGCCTTACAATGTATGTGCTGAAATGAAGACAGGAAAGTTTCTGTGGTTTCTATAGAAGTCTACGGTTCTTGACTCAATTGTAAAGAACCCTTTATGCTACAAAGTTCTATGTTAAGAAAGGTAAGAAATGCTTTATTGAATTTTTCCAACGGTTTACAGGCTGTTTAACTGATAAAGTGTATTTAAAATGAAATCGGAATTTAAAAAAAGTAATTTATCCTGTCAGGACCACTATCTTCAAAGATGATTGACAAGTACAGGTTGGCGGAATGGTTCTGTTTACTCTTTTTCTGATTAAACAGAACAGAGCCAACATAAATGTATTGCAGATTTCATTAATGCTCTTAATGATAATAATTTAATGTAACAACAACATAAATCAAGATAAACTGGAAGAGGAATATCAGAGGGCCAAGTCCGAGAGCACTGCGATAAAGCTGTTGATAATACTGAATTGACCATATATAGGGATATATGTCATTTCCTATAGGTATATGTGGATCGGCCAAGAGTCAGCTGATGCGAGCATGACTGACATGACCTGCCAGAACTAATGTTACACTTGATAGCCATAAAATGATTCCATAATGGGAACCCCTAAAAGTTTCTACTCTATATGTAAAGCACCTGATGGAAACCTTTATATAGAACCTTTTCTTCTAAGAGTTATTCAAAATGCTTTTTGGAAACATTACAGAATGGTATTTTCATGCAAATTCACATAACCATATTACAGAGGGGCAAAAAAGTATGTAGTCAGCCACCAATTGTGCAAGTTATCCCACTTAAAAATGATAAGAGAGGCCTGTCATTTTCATCATAGGTACACTTCAGCTATGAGAGACAGAATGAGAAATTAGAAGTTAAACAAAGTATAACTCAATACTTTGTTATATACCCTTTGTTGGCAATGACAGAGGTCAAATGTTGTTTTCTCTTAGTCACCACAAGGTTTTTACACACTGTTGCTGGTAGTTTGCATAGACAGTAAAAGAAATGGACACAGCGACCCCATAGACTTCAACGGCGAAAACTAAAGTCAATTAGAAGCACTCACTTCCTGATGGCTGAGCGTACTGCGCCGGCTCAGACTGAGCTTGACAATGTAGATGTGATGTAAGCAACCTGTCTGACAGCTGTAAGTCTTCTAGTAGTTGTGGAAAGTAAAATCTGAATCACGTTGTTTAAATGTTTTGTCCCGTTGCTTTTGGCTCACTATTGGGGTTCTCCCCATTCTTCTCCCTTGACTTTATCTGACTTTATCGGTTGCCCGGGCAGTGTTTTTAGGCTCATTGTCATGCTGAAAGACCCAGCCACATTTCATCTTCAATACCCTTGCTGATGGAATGAGGTTTTTACTCAAAATCTAATGATAAATGGCCCCATTCATTTTGTCCTTTATACGGATCAGTCGTCCAGGTCCCTTTGCAGAAAAATAGCCCCAAAGCATGATGTTTCCACCCCCATGCTTCACAGTAGGTATGGTGCATCTCAGCATTCTTTCTCCTCCAAACATGACAAGTGTAGTTTTTACCAAAAAGTTATATTTTATTTTCATGTAACCATATGACATTCTCTCAGTCCTCTTCTGGATCATCCAAATGCTCTCTAGCAAACTTCAGATGGGCCCAGACATGTACTGGCTTAAGCAGGGGGACACATCTGACACTGCAGGATTTGTGTCGTGTGTTACTTATGGTAGCCTTTGTTACTTTGGTCCCAGCTCTCTGCAGGTCATCCACTAGTTACCCCGTGTGGTTCTGGGATTTTTGCTCACTGTACTTGTGATCATTTTGACTCCACTGGTGGAGATCTTGGGTGGAGCCCCAGATCGAGGGAGATTATCAGTGGTCTTATATGTCATCATTTTCTAATAATTGCTCCCACAGTTGATTTATTCACACCAAGCTGCTTACCTATTGCAGAGTCAGTCTTCCCAGCCAGGTGCAGGTCTACAATTTAGTTTCTGGAGTCCTTTGACAGCTCTTTGGTCTTGGCCATAGTGGAGTTTGGAGTCTGACTGTTTGAGGTTGTGGACAGGTGTCTTTTATACTGATAACGAGTTCAAACAGGTGTCATGAATACAGGTATTGAGTGAAGGACAGAGGAGCCTCTAAAAGAAGAGGTTGCAGGTCTGTGAGAACCAGAAATCTTGCTTTTTTTTAGGTGACCAAATACTTATTTTCCACCACAGTTTGCAAATAAATTCTTAAAAAATCAAACAATGTGATTTATTCTCATTCTGTCTCTTATATTTGAAGTGTACCTATGATGAAAATTACAGACCTCTCTCATCTTTTTAAGTGGGAGAACTTGCACAATTGGTGGCTGACTAAATACTTTTTTTGCCCCACTGTATATCATTCACTGATATGTTAATACACCAGCCTTCTTCTTGACCTTCAAAATGTACTGATAACCACCATGAAAATACAGATAGTGAAATAAGGCCACATGATCACTGCACTGAAAGGTCATAAAAATGGGCCTTTTCAAGAGCCATGGCCATATGCAGACCGAAGAGGAAGAAGACTTTGAATCAATTTGCACCGCATGAGAGCCACTACGCTAACCTTTAAGCTTCAACAGAGTTTGCTGTTTTGAAAATAATTTCATAGAATGCATGCAGTGATGCTGCTCATTTCTCTGTAGCTGCCTTTGTTTTTATTACTGGAACTGGAACAGAGTTCAGTGCATTTTACAATAACGGACTCTGTGCAATAAGGACCTTTTGTGTTACATTGTCCTATACATATATCACAAAAGATCATTAAGCCCATTATTGCATAACCCGATTCCAAAAAAATGGGACACTGTACAAATTGTGAATAAAAAAAGGAATGCAATAATTTGCAAATCTCATAAACTTATATTTTATTCACAATAGAATATAGATAACATATCAAATGTTGAAAGTGAGACATTTTAAAATGTCATGCCAAATATTGGCTCATTTTGGATTTCATGAGAGCTACACATTAGATGTACAATAAGATGCCGGGAAAAGTTAAATGTACATATAAGGAACAGCTGGAGGACCAATTTGAAACTTATTAGGTCAATTGGCAACATGATTGGGTATAAAAAGAGCCTCTCAGAGTGGCAGTGTTTCTCAGAAGTCAAGATGGGCAGAGGGTCACCAATTCACTCAATGCTGCGACGAAAAATAGTGGAGCAGAAAAATCAGAAAGGAGTTTAAAAATTGCAAAGAGTTTGAGGTTATCATCATCTACAGTGCATAATATCATCCACAGATTCAGAGAATCTGGAATAATCTCTGTGCTGATCTTCGGGCCCTTAGACAGCACTGCATCACATACAGGAATGCTACTGTACTGGAAATCACAACATGGGCTCAGGAATACTTCCAGAAATTGTTGGTGAACACAATCCACCGTGCCATTGGCCATTGCCGCCTAAAACTCTATAGGTCAAAAAAGAAGCCATGTCTAAACATTATCCAGAAGCGCAGGCATTTTATCAGGGTCAAGGCTAATATCAAATGGACTGTGGCAAAGTGGAAAACTGTTCAGTGGTCAGACGAATCAAAGTTCTTTTTGGAAAACTGGGATGCCATGTCATCTGGACTAAAAGAGGACAAGGACAACCCAAGTTGTTATCAGTGCTCAGTTCAGAAGCCCGCATCTCTGATGGTATGGGGTTCATGAGTGTGTGTGGCATGGGCAACTTACACATCTGGAAAGGCACCATCAATGCTGAAAGGTATATACAAGTTCTAGAATAGCATATGCTCCCAACCAGACGTTGTCTCTTTCAGGGACGATATGTTTTCCAACATGACAATGCCAGACATACTGCATCAATTACAACATCATGGCTGCGTAGAAGAAGGATCCGAGTACTGAAATGGCCAGCCTGCAGTCCAGATCTTTCACCAATAGAAAACATCATAAAGAGGAAGATGCGACAAAGAAGACCTAAGACAGTTGAGCAACTAGAAGCCTGTATTAGACAAGAATGGGACAACATTCCTATTCCTAAACTTGAGCAACTTGTCTCCTCAGTCACAAGACGTTTGCAGACTGTTATAAAAAGAAGAGGGGATGCCACACAGTGGTAAACATGGCCTTGTCCCAACTTTTTTTGTGTTGACGCAATTAAATTTAAAATATACTTATTTTCCCCTTAAAATTATAGATTTTCTCAGTTTAAACATTTGATATGTCATCTGTGTTGTATTCTGAATAAAAATATTGAAATTTCCACATCATTGCATTCTGTTTTTATAAAAAAAAATATGTACAGTGTCCCAAATTTTTTGGAATCGGATTTTTATATATATAAAATCAATTATTAGTTATGAGTCTCATTATATAGTATTGAGAACATATGTTTTTACATTGCATTATTTATTTTTGTCAGTTTAATGACATTTAAGTGGATATGACTTAAACATCCAAGCTTCTTGTGCTTAATTTTGAGCCAGCAACTTTTTTCTAAAGTGTTTTGTTGGACATTGGTTTAAAAAAATGTAAATATTACATTTTTTAAATGTTACAACTTGTTACAAACACATAACATTCCCAGAATGTTTAAGTGAAGTTTTATTAACTAATTTCGGGAGGAGCACTAACAGATAATTAAACAACAGAGCCGTCAGCTAATCAAACCTAATTAACAAGGGGAGCACGGCAGATAATTAAACCTAATTAAACACAGGTGAAGCATGGTAAGCTAATCAAACTAATCAACGATAAGAGGTGTACTTATACTACAGATTTACCTCCTCTCGTTGACCATTTTTATTTTAGCATCCCTCCACCGCCCCATCTCCTCACTTCAATTTAATAAACTCTCATCAGATGCCATCACAATCCATAAAACATTACAGTCTAGTTATAGAATATCTTTATCACGGGGGGGAGGGGGACAGCACGCCAAATACGCATAATCTTTACTCTGATTTAATTTGATGTAAGTGGGAACTTGTGAAATAATGATAAAAGGGGTTTCCATAATGTTCGCATAGCAAAGAAAACCTGTCATAACTTAAAGGGAACGTTAGCAAAACTGTTATAGAAGGCTTTTTTAATAATAGTTTGTAGTGAAACACATTCTTCCATTCCAATAACTGTGGTAAAAATTAATACATCAAAATGCACAATCCTCAAACCCAAATAGGGCTCACTTAGGGCCAGGACAAAGGAGACAACACAATTTATGGCAACATGTCAACCATCAGGTCTTAGCGAACTAAGGTCCAACTCTATATAGACCACAGGGGATCAGTGCACACCCCATAATAATAATAAAAAGAAATCAAAAGAAAAATCTCAACTGTTTTCAATATATTTTATATTTATGTGTAATTATTTATGTGTAGTCATTTTAATTATTTATGTGTAGTCATTTGCTGGTATTATTTAAATTTAAGACTTCTGTATTAAACTTTAACTTTAGTATTGTCTTTTTTTACTGCCCTTATCTTTTTTAAGATAAGATAGTGCTTTTGAGAAGACCAAAGCAGAGTATGTACTGTATAACCTCATAGTTTTTATTATTCATAAAATGAATCCATTTGTATGAAAAGATCCCACGCCATATATCACAGCTTGCATGACACAATAAATATTGATGTTTAATAATCCTGCACTAAGTTCTTGAACATCGCTCCCACTGAGCCATTTAGAGTTTGGTGACACGAATAACTTGTTAAATGAATAATATCTCAAATTATGTGGCTTGCTGAGGACAGATGTGCAATACTTTTACCCAGTGAGACTTTTACACTAAACTTAACCACCAAATAGTGATGGCCTGGCTACTACCACACATATGCGAATGAAATATGCCATTGGCCAGATTTGTGATTAGAAACTATTGTAAATAGTTATCCAAACTGTACATTGCTCTTTCTGAACTTTACTCTCAACATTAGTCCAAAGTCATTGCATATCAGAAGTAATTGCCTGCTCTTTATTCTTTGGATAAGATGTCACAGACATTAAAACATAAAGGGGATTCCTGGAATGTGTTAAAGCTGAAGGATGAATGTTAATCTATTGTATTATGAAAAGTAGGCTACCTACAAACAAGAAGGTATGGATGTACCTCCACATGGACAGATTTATAAATGATTGTATTGTTAATGCCATATAATCAACTCTAATCACACTCATGATTGGTCACTTGGTGGCAGTGTAGTCTTTAGAAACACATAACAGATAAAAAATATAGGCTTTATACATTTTTTTCTGACAATTTCAAGAGTCTGGATGTTTAATATGAATAATGCTTGAGGTTTTACAAATTCCATAATATGTGATTTTATTGTACAAAACAAAAATAAAAAACATTAATTTACTGCATTTAAAGCAGTTCTATAATTAAAACTTCAGGTTTAGATTTTTTTTATAAACAAGAATTATATTAGCAATATACAGCTGCTGGTCATATAATTAGAATATCATCAAAAGTGTATTTATTTCCCTAATTCCATTCAAAAAGTGAAACTTGATTATTATTTATATTCATTACACATAGACTGATGTATTTAAAATGTTTATTTATTTTAATGTTGATGATTATATCTGACAACTAAGGAAAATCCCAAATTCAGTTTCTCAGAAAAAGACTAATATAAAGAAAGAATTTTTAGAAATTTTGGCCAACTGAAAAGTATGAACATGAAAAATATGAGCATTTACAGCACTCAATACTTAAAGCTACACTGTGTAACTTTTTTAGTTTATTCTTAGCTAAAAACACTTAGTTCTTTCAAAAATATATGTGCTCATTAATGTATATTTACTTCTTTCAAGTAATAATGTATTCTCGTAAGTTTATAATATACCATTGAAAATACATACGGGTGAGGGGTTCGGATGGCGGTAGCCTGCTCCTCCATCTTGAAAGTATGTTAGCCAAAGAGGGACATACCCGTAAATTCAAGCTTCGCCTTTCGCGTTTTAACACTCGATGGCACCGTGTTGAATGTGAAGAGGGGGATTGCTTGAGCTCTGCTATATGATGATGGAGGATCACTCTTATTCTCGAGGATATTTGCCAGAGTCGCCAAGGAAGCGGAAAGGAGAATTAAGACAGCAATGCAACGAGCAAATCAACAAGACAAAAGTAAATATTGGAGTGGCCTTTCCAAGATGGAAAGAGCTCATGAGGAGCAACGATTTTAAAAAGGACGCCGACGTTGCCTGCTTTCTTCTCGACAGGTAATATTAATTCAGCCTATTTGTGTATATTGGAAGTTTTATTGTTGCGTGGCTAATTATATCATGGTGTGCTGTGCATAACACAACAACGACATCTAGGATAGTTTTCCTCGCGTCAATGATGAAAAAGTATTGTTTACCTTATAACATAAATCCGTGTTCTATGATGGATAACATGAGATTAATATTTTAATTGTATTATAATTTGTAGGCTATATATGTAGGCACTTTAAATTTTAGTTATTTTTCATTTATTTTACTGTATAAACAATTAATGTGGTCTAATCTGATAATGCAAGTGTAAATTAGCTGTTTCTAAGCAAGACTTTCACATCTGTACTGTAATCTGATATAGCCTACAATGTAAACTTTGCCTTACGCTAGTGATGTCGTACAATATACAGAATAACGATAGCACTGATAAAAGTTACTTTACTAAGATTAGCTTGCATTCGTCTGGGAACCTGATAGCTGATGTTAGCAATGAAATGGTAAAACAAATATAACGAAAAGGTAAAACTATTATTCATTTTACATAGATTAATTTAATCATAGATCATTTGGCAAATTAAATAACTGCAAATTATAATAATTTTCAAAAGTAGGCTAACCTCATCACTTGAAGCAACACTCACCGAAGAGGTCGAACTGGAAGCCATGACTAAATCGGCCACCGTAGGAGTTGAAACGAAATCGAAATTGAGAGGAACAGAAAATATTATTCACTGGATGGTCATATACCTTTTCACCGCTAGATGGGGGAAAATATCACACAGTGTAGCTTTAATTGGGGCTCATTTTGCCTGAATTACTGCAGCAATGCGGCGTGGCATGGAGTCGATCAGTCTGTGGCACTGCACAGGTATTATGAGAGCCCATGTTGCTCTGATAATGACCTTCAGCTCTTTTGCATTGTTTGTTCTGGCATATCGCATCTTCCTCTTCACAATACCCAGGTCAGGCGAGTTTGCTGGCCAATTAAGAACAGGGATACCATGGTCCTTAAACCAGGTACTGGTAACTTTGGCACAGTGTGCAGGTGCCAAGTCCTGTTGGAAAATTAAATCTGCATCTCCATAAAGTTTTTTTAGCAGCAGGGAGCATGAAGTGCTCTAAAACTTCCTGGTATACGACTGCGTTGACCTTGGACCTCAGAAAACACAGTGGACCAACACCAGCAGATGACATGGCACCCCAAACCATCACTGACTGTGGAAACTTTACACTGGACCTCAAGCAATGTGGATTGTGTGCCTCTCCTCTCTTCCTCCAGACACTGTGACCCTGATTTCCAAAGGAAATGCAAAATTTACTTTCATCAGAGAACATAACTTTGGACCACTCAGCAGTCCCTTTTGTATTTAGCCCAGGCGAGACGCTTCTGACGCTGTCTGTTGTTCAAGAGTGGCTTGACACAAGGAATGCGACAGCTGAAACCCATGTCTTGCACATGTTTCACAATCCTCTCCAGAGTGAGTTTATCCTTATTGCTTGTACATTTTTTTCTACCACATCTTTTCCCTTCTTCGCCTCTCTTTTAATGTGCTTGGGCACAGAGCTCTGTGAACAGCCAGCCTCTTTTGCAATGTCCTTTTGTGTCTTGCCCACCTTGTGCAGTGTCATTGTATTTTGAACACCTGTCAAGTCTATAGTCTATAAGCAGTCTTCCCCATGATTTTGTAGCCCACCAAACTAGACTGTGAGACCATTTAAAGGCCTTTGCAGGTGTTTTGAGTTATTTAGCTGATTAGAGTGTGGCACCAGGTGTCTTGAACCTTTTCACAATATTCTAATTTTCTGAGATACTGAATTTAGGAATTTCTCTACATATAAAAACTTTTTTGAAATTATGTTTATATATATATATATATATATATATATATATATATATATATATATATATATATATATATATATATATATATATATATATATATATATATATATATATATATATATAAATGATTACATAGAAACAATTTTAATGTAGGATCTGTATTCAGTATATGTGAGTAATTGGGACACTGAAACATATACAGAGCTAACGATACATAGTGCCAGGTTTATTAATTGGTTAGATTAGGAATGATAAATGTCACATATTAACAAATTAAGATCCACTCAATTGTCACAAACAATTTTAATATAATCATGTTACAATGTAACAATAGCCTGTTTTACAGAATGTCTGTAAAAATATAATACAATTCACAATAATGAAATAATGTTCAATAATGTAATATACAGATTACTCTACAGTATATACTTGTCTTTCTTCTTATATTTCCAACATATATTTCTACAAAAATAAACAAATTATTCTTTAAATCCTACATTATCTAATAAATGGGTTGGTGCATAACATTTTAGGTAGACTTCTCATGGATGAAAAGCCCATGCAGGTCCATATGAATAGCAGCATCAATGGTAGCGCGGCCGATCTCTTTAAATGACTTAGCATCCAGGACCACAAGGAAAGGTGGCTTTTGGGGATTGAATGAAACCACAGAGGAAAGGATAATACCTGAAAATTAAGACAATTCACTTACTTTATGCTTTGTCAAGACAGCATTATTACAAAAGCTTTGTTCTGAGCTCCCTAATCATTATGAGATCTCATATCTGACTAATTTGGAAGTTTCAGTCACATCTACCAGCTGAAGTGCCCCTAATCTCCACCAGAGGCCACTCCTCCTGACTCCTGGGTCTTCCCATTATGGACTTCATTTCCCAGTATCCACAGTCTGTTCTCATGATTGTGTGATTTTCTTCAGCTGTGTGTTTACCCTTGTTAAAGTCTGCCTATTTAAGTCCTGTGTTTTCATTCTCACTTTGCTTTCTCGTCTTGTTTTGTGATACACTGCTATTCTAAGACCCTGTCCCTTCCCCTTCTCTGAGTGATCCTATCCTATCCTATCCTATCCTATCCTATCCTATCCTATCCTATCCTATCCTATCCTATCCTATCCTATCCTATCCTATCATTCCCGTCCCTGAGTGCCTGTATCCTATCCTGTCCTATCAAATCATTTCCTTTCCTTTCCTGGATAGTACCAAGTACCTGTCCTTTCCTATCCTATCCTTCATATCACTCTCTTCTTTTCCCTGAGTATCTTTATCCTATCCTATCCTATCCTATCCTATCCTATCCTATCCTATCCTATCCTTCCCTGAGTGCCTGTATTCTTCCCTTTCCTTCCCTTCCTTCCGTGCCCCATCATATCCTTTCCAATCATTCTATTCCCTTCTATGAGTACCTGTATCATATCCTTCCCTTCCACTTCCTACCAAGTGCCTCTATTTCCCCCCTTCCCTCCGTGTCTCTATCCTATCATTCCCTTCCCTCCACTGAGTGCCTGTATCCTATCCTATCCTATCCTATCCTATCCTATCCTATCCTATCCTATCCTATCCTATCCTATCCTATCCTTCCATTCCCTTCCCTGAGAGCCTGTATCCTATCCTATCCTATCCTATCCTATCCTATCCTATCCTATCCTATCCTATCCTTCTGCCCATTTTCCAGGATATCCTTGTTTGCCTTTATTTTTAGACTCTAACATGCATTTGGATTGTTCGCTATATGGTTTTGACCCTATGCCTGTTTTATGGATTACGATTCTGGATTGTCCCAGAATCAGAATCTGAATAAAGCTGCATTTGGATCTTCAACCCAAGTCTCTAAGCAGTTTGTGAAACCCATCTTCTTGTGCCACACAATTTTAACACAGAAGAATCAGCAATTGCAATTGATCTTAAAAGAGTTCACTCATGACAACACTCTAATGAGTTTAAGCATGTTAATGTATTTGGTCTTGGTAGACTAAATCTGCTGCACTGCTTCAGAGTAAGTATGGACTTGCTACTGCCAAGATAAACACAGACACACTGTTGTGAGCATGTAAGATATGCTGCTGCTACTGCATAGACATACATAAATCAAGTTCTGTCATGTGTTGCCCTAATGTGTTTTTGTGTCATGTCATTGGTTGATTGGTTAATCAGTGTTGACAGGTGTTCCTTGTCTTGTCATTAGTCCTTTTCTGCGTCCCAATTCACCCCATTATATTACGACCTAAAAGTATGTACTCTTTTTGTGAAGAAAAAGTACATACTTTTGAGTGTGTAACAGAAAAGTATGCAAGCTTTGGGACATACTACTTCATCATCTTTAACAGACTCTGCCTCTTAGTTACGTTCATCCTATCACTGTTTAACTGCCCTGTCAATCATCATCAGATTCGTCACAGTTCTAGGGCTGGGTATTGTTCAAAATCGTTCTTAATCCAGTGCCAATTTCGATACCTCAGTTTGGATACCGGTTCCTAACAATACTTTTTTTGATACCATATGCAACCGACTAGCAGCACAAGCTAACATACATAAAGTGGGGTCAATTGTTATGGGGATGCAGTTGGTTTAAATAGTGAAATTACACTTATCTGTCAAGTATTTCCCCAAGCACAATTGTCCCCCGCCCCTTCTCCTTCGCTGGCCTGCACTCACACTTGCACTTAACGTACCAGGCCGCACGTTTGCGTCATTCATGATACAAATTTTTGTTTTGAAGAAGAACAGAAGAAAAGAGCTTTCACTAATAGACTGCCTAATAGATTTGTAATTTATGCCACACAGCAATTTTCACTTGACTGCACTGCACGTATCAGAAGATTATTATGGAGAGAGCTGACTTTGATGGAGGAATTTACAGCTTTACTCGCAAACTACAATTCATGTTAATCAATAAGGTGAGAACCAGGACCGTTATAAACCTAAATATATACTTGATTTAATCAAAAAGTGTATCTAAGAAGTAATAGTTTGGTGTTTGCTGTCGTAATGATAACAGTAGCGCACAGCTGTTCCGTGGTCTAGCGCAGTTAGCGCTCACACTGCATGCGAACTGTGCTCTGGCCCAACCGATCCGCGTTCTGGCCCAACCGAAACCGCGCTCTGGCCCATACGATCTGCGCTCTGGCCCAACTGAACCACGCTCTGGCCCAACCGATCCGCGCTCGGGCCCAACCGATCCGCTCTCTGGCTCAACCGAACCGCGCTCTGGCCCAACCGAAACACACTCTGGCCCAACCGAACCACGCTTTGGCCCACCCGAAACCTCGCTCTGGCCCAACCAAACTGCGCTCTGGCCCAACCGAACCACGCTCTGGCCCACCCAAAACCTCGCTCTGGCCCAACCAAACTGCGCTCTGGCCCAACCGAACCACGCTCTGGCCCACCCAAAACCTCGCTCTGGCCCAACCAAACTGCGCTCTGGCCCAACCGAACCATGCTCTGGCCCACCCGAAACCTCGCTCTGGCCCAACCGAACCGCGCTCTGGCCCAACCGAAACCGCTCTCTGGCCCACCCAATCCACGCTCTGGCCCAACCGAACCGCGCTCTGGCCCAACCGAACCGCATTCTGGCCCAACCGAACCGCGCTCTGGCCCAACCGAACCGCGCTCTGGCCCAAACGATCCGCGCTCTGGCCCAACCGATCCGTGCTCTGGCCCAACCGAACCGCGCTTTGGCCCAACCGAAACCGCACTTAGGCCCAACCGATCCGCGCTCTAGCCCAATCGAACTGCGCTCTAGCCCAATCGAACTGCGCTCTGGCCCAACCGAACCGCGCTCTGGCCCAGCCGAACTATATTCGAAGCGGGCCAGGGCCGGCCAAATAAACCGTGCCAGGGCATGAACTGAGCGCTCACACTTATCAAACGATCAGGGCTTTGGGGCTCAAAAGCGCTCGGGCACAGTTCAGAGCACCTAGTGTGAGTACACCGTCGCCTTTGGTTGCAATACTCTTATCGCATATGCTGCACTTTGCTGACTCGGCATCCACTTTTATAAAGTTTAGCCACACTTTAGACCTCTTTGGCATTGTAAAACGATGGGGTAGAATACATAAGAAAAAACAACTACACTTGTGTTGTGTCTGTGACAGCAAGTCATGTGGTGGTGGACAGCCAATCACCGATGCTTTAGGAAAAAGTAGGCCATCCGGATATCTCTGGAATACTCTTTTCAGCATACTATGGTTTGGGACATACTAATTCTATTTTTGAATACTATTTAGTATGGATAATATGCGAATTGGGACGCAGGTATTTAAGCCCTCATGTTTGTCATGGTCTTTGTCTTGGATTGATGTTGTAACCACTGTTGGTGAGTTTCTGCTATAGTCGAGTCTGTTTATGTCTGTCAAGTTTAGCCAAGCCATGTCTTTGTTTTATGTTTTGGGATCTTTTGTTAAATAAAAGCTGCACTTGGGTTCTTTAACTTGCCTTCAGTGGACTAAATGTTACACAGATTGCATGTGAAGGAACTACATAATTATTTTTAAATCTTTTGTTCTTTCTGTCTGCATTATGTATGTTGATGTCCAATATTTCCATAAAATACTCACCATCATCTTCTTCAACAGCACCTGGAGATGCCACAAACACTGGCTCGGATGGGTAACATTCCTCCTCCATCCACACTGTATGTGTCCTGGTAACTATGTCCACTTTTGCGATCTATACAACAAGAGACACTATTGCTAAATTGTTGCATTTTTTGCAGAAAATGTCAATGCGGTCTTATAGCTTAACTGGCTAACAAGGTTCAAATAAATGCAAATGTCCAGAATGCTAGAAATATTTACCTTGCTTGGATAGGGCGACCACTCCACCCTGGTGCCAAAGAAGTACCTGTACTTCTTGCTGTTGAATTTGTAGTTGATACCTGGTAATTCTAAGCCTGTGATCATACAAGCAACATATGTCAACATGAGAGAGAGAAAAAAAGCTCAAAGAACGATCAAGTTCTGAATTTAGGACTCACCCTCAAAAATAGTGTCAGGGGTGCAGTAGAGTGAGCCGTCCTGCTGCAACACTGCTGTGGCTGTTGTGTCCTGCAGCTTGACCAGGTTAGTGTCTGATGGAGTTTCCTGATATCATGAGAGAAAAGATTGTCTTATGACATATCAAATCAAAGACTTTATGCAGCACTCATATCACTAAGAATGGGAGAAAGTCATCACATGAGCCAAGAGTCAAAAAGCCAATTGGTACAGTCTTCGCATCACTGCAGCCTTTAGAGGCTGTGGCTTCAAATATAGGGCTTATTTTTGCCTGTGACGGTCATTAGTGTGACTATATTTTATGAGGAATTTGCACACCAGCTGTTTCGGGGGTTGCCTAGAATCTTCTTAAAAAAAAAAAGACGCAACACTGTTACTTTCTAAACTAAAAAAAACGTCAACCAAAAAAGGCAGCGCGGTGCGCCTTACATTTTCGAACCTGAACTATGTGTTCTGTGTGATTGGGGCTTTAGTTTAAAAAAAAGGGTGTGTTCATATAGCAAGTTTGACAAGTCCCCAAGTTTGGTGCCATTTTTAAAATTCAAAATATAACTTTTTAGTCCCATAAGGTAAAAGCTTGGGTCAGTGCAAACCCTCTTTTGGCATTAAACTACTGTTTTTCTTAAGATACGCAGTGATGAATTAGCGCTGAAAAGGCATGGACAGGGTTATTTTTGCGGCTGATCTTATTGCATATGCATTTGTAGGAGTTTCCCTTTTAGACGCAAAATTTATGGGAAGAGAGTATTTAAATTAATAATGCGAGGTGATTTACTAAGGTTTTTGTTCTCGTCAATTTACTGGTGTTTGCGGCATTATTTAGCATCCAAAAAAGCACCTCTTAAACCTCGACTTGGGTGCTCCTGGTAGATTGTGTTGATTATTATGGAAATGATCCAGCTGCATCTGTGTTTTTGAGCGTCGTCCGTAGATCAAGCACAGAACTACTATCAGCGCTTTTTTGGAATTGCGCTTTCATGCTAATTTAGTAAATCTGTTTAGTAGCTGTTTGTAAATCTGTCCTTAAGTGTTGAGACACACACTTATAAAGCATTGGCTGGTTTAGACTGAAAAATTCTTTTGATTTGAGAAATGATTTTAGCATGTAAAAACTACATTTTTGACACAGTTGTTGTATGATTTAATTGGTAATTTCAAATATAAAATTTAAATGAACAGCTTTGGAGAATTGGCTGTTTCCCCATTCAAAGAGATATAGGAGCTGTATTTGAAATAGCTGCCCGAGAGGCATTTCAAAGATGGCCGCCGAGTGAAATTGAGATACTTTGAAGATTTTTTTTTGTCCCACTATGGAAGTCAATGGCCACCGTCTGGTACCAAACATTCTTGAAAATATCTTCTTTTGTGTTCAACAGAAGAAAGAAACTCATACAGGTTTGGAACAACTTACGAATAAGTAAATGATGACAAAATATTTGGGTGAATTTTGATCAACTCTAAGTGCATATGAAATCTGAAATGTGGTCACAATTTAGTTTGATTCCATCCATTGTTTCTGATACAATTCATAATTTATGGAAAAATACTTAATATTTCCTGTTTTACCTTGTCTATGTTGAGAGGAAGGACAAACCGCTGGCATGTTGGTTGAGAAAAGTCCTTGTTGGTCTCTATAAAGTCTGCAACATCTTGCTTCATGTTTTGTATATAAAACATTTCGTACAGATTGCTGTCCTGGTATGTAATCAAGTCAAAGACGACATGGCCATCTTCCTCATAAGCATTAATGTGATGGAAGACAACAAATGGGTCTGCGTAGTACTTCGTGCTCACGGTTTTCCCAGTCTTCTTATTAACCAGATGGATCAGTGTCTATGTGGTGATAAAGACCAACAGTTGTTAGACTATTTTAGACAGTTATTGAAGCATTTAAATTAATGGATAAAGTCTTATTTTAGTTAAAAAAAAAAAAAAAGGCAGAATAAATTTTGCTCACAATGTCATCTTTGTCGAATTTCAGGCAACTGCCCCAGTTGACATCTCTGAAGTAAGCCGTGGCCAGTTTGAGGATATCCAGCTTGAAGGCCTGCTCCACAAAGATAATGTAGTTCTCCGTCATGCCAAAGCTGTGGAAGTAGCTTGGATACAAAGAGGAGCGGAAAGGAATGGCGCAAACTTGTTCCAACTTCCCGAGGGCTGGCTTCTTCTCTTTATCTGCAATAACAATTGTATACATTGTGTAGGTGTTCATTCTGAAATATGGCCCATCTACAGTATTCCTCACTTAGGGCCGCGGTCACACTAGTAATCCTTGGCTGTTGAAACAGACAAAAAGCGTTTTTGTTTGTTAGTTTTGAAATGAATGTACTAAATTTGTTTCTATAATATTTTCTTTAATATTTATTCTTTAAAATGTTGTATTATGAGTGGATTTCATTTTTCAGGCTATCACCAGATCAAGCTCAATTTAAGATTGATCATTGGTCTGGGGAGTCTGCTCTGTATTTCTACTGCACAAAAGGTGTGATCAACGAGCATTATTCAAATGACTTGATTAAGGGCGTGTCCACTTTGAGTGACAGGTGGATAGCCATTTATCTGCTGTCTGTCAGTCATTGGGTCACCTCAGCTCCGCCCACGTCCCGCCTCTTTGCCCCTTTTATGTTATCCGGCAATGACCCGCTGGCAAGATGACAACGGCCAGCTCATCTCTACTTTATCCTTCAAAACGTCTCTTCAGAATCCTAACAAGGTGAATAAAATAATAAATACAATTTTGTGCAGACTACATTTTTATTTTCTCCCTGGAAATTTAAATGTGAAATTCTGGAAACAAGATTTAAATTTAGCGGTATGGTCGGGTCGGGAAGAAAATTATTCTAAGCAGAGAGTGGGTGAACAAAGAGTGTATATATATATATATATATATATATATATATTTCGGGAACGGGTGGGTGCGGAACATAACCCTAGCGGGAGCGGGACTTAAAAAACATCATCATTAGTTTATCTGTTCCAGCTGTGTGTTATTATCCTCGTTTGGGTTCCCTATTAAGTTCTGCCTTTTCATTCACACATTTTGCGGTATTAAACGTTGCTGTATAGTCTAACTGTATTTTATTTGTATAGCACAATATCCCACAGCCCCCAGGCTGACCAAATTGCTTTACAAAAGAGCAAGAATATCCCACATACTTAGAAATAAACCAGAAAAGAATAATAAAATAAAATAAAAAACACCTATTTAAAAGTTTAACACCATGGTAATCAGTACACTAAGGAAAATAAAAACGCTTTATAAAAGTTCGTTTGAGAATTGTATGTACCTGTCTTCGCCTTTATGCCTGCTCACACCTGTGCCAGCTACATAATGGGTGAATTATGTGTAAAATGTATATTACTATGTTATGACCTATGTGCTTTTCTTCACTGATGTTTTAAGTTATTCAAAGTGTTCCTAAGGATACTGATTTTGAGAAGGAACATTGTTTGTGTAACACATTATTAATTGTTTGATAATGTAGTCAAGCGAAAGGCTAATCCTATTCATTTCCACTATGTGTCTGACGTTGTAAAGAGCGATACTATTGTGCAGCGCTTACTACAGTAACCTGAGTTAAAGTTGAGTGAGTGGATCTCTGAGCTTATGTGAGTGAGTGGAGGCGGGGATAATTTGCATATTCATGGTTCCACGTATACTAAATTTAGCAAGGGTGTAAAGTTACATTCACACTATTTTAAGGCATGAAAAAAAAAAATGTCATTTTGGAGATCAAAGATTAGTTTTAAGGGATACAACTATTGACTGCGGGGGACTTTAAGAGATTAACGTGGTCTACGGAATAGTATATATTTCTCTGGTTACCTGAGGCATTGGCAGGCACCTTGAAAATAACATATTTCGGTCTGCCGAAGTTCATAATGGCAGTGCCCATGTTGTACGTGTTCCCTTCATCATCATAGTGAGGGTGTGCGGTTGCCAAGTTGATGGCGATGTGGTTTCTGTAGTTCGTCTGAAATGATAATAAAGGACAATTTATCATCAGCGACTTGATAAAAAGATCTTGAGATGCAGTTGATAAAACAAACAAATAAAAAATAATGAATACATTTGGACTTACTCTTCCTATCGTGTCGAGTGTCAGTGGGTCAATTTGGTTAATGTAGTTCACTTCAGATGATGCGTAATAATCTTCACCATATTTTATGATGTTTATGAGATTATTATCTGTGAAATCTGGAATGGCGTTCAGCAGGTAACTGAAGGCTCTACAAAGCAATATAAAGCGATTATCCAGCTCATTCTGATTGGATTCTTAATACAACATTTAAAAAGTACAGAAAGAATGATCTTTTTACTTTGAGAATATATTCTTGCAGGGATCTGGGTAAACCATGGTCCCGAATTCAGACACAACGATCCTATTGGCAGCAATGTTCTTTTTGAACGTTTCACTCTTCAAGAATTTACTCCTGTAAAATACATCCCCTGAAAAATGACATTTTTATTGCTTATGGTGCATGCAGTACTCTGTAAGCACTTTCCTAGATACGGATTTTTGCAACAATATTCAGTGTAGTACTTATCATAAATGCCATTAAAAAATTTATTTCATAACCAACATACCATCTTTGAAGGTGAAACTGTGAAGGAGTGCCATTCCATCAAACCAGTGCTTGTATGAAGTGTTACCAACTGAGAAAAGACCAGGACCATTGCGTAAAAGTGTCCCCTGAAGCCATGGTGGGATGGAGCCTAAAAAAAGCAGACAGTTCAGTGTGTGAACCCTGACCAGGCCATGGAGGTTATAGTGCAATGCAGTTTTCAGCAAATCCATAGGAAGTCTGTCAATTGAATGAATTATTAAATAACTCACTGACTGATCGTCTAAAGTAGCATAATATGATTGTTTGTCTAAGCTGTGAAATGTGGTATGTTGATCAGTGTCTCTAACCCTCTAGTGCCACTGATATTCCAATTTTTCATGTACATTTTACCTAACATTTTTAACTAAATGCTCTAAAAATACTCTAAAAAACTATAACAAAAATTTCAGTATTTAATTGTATTTTTCTAAAAGTGAATTTATTTTATTTCTTTAATCAGTAAACGGGCATAAAAGTTTTCTGTTTTCAGAGGAAATCGGTGTTGTGTAAACGGCAAAAACATTTTACAAAAGAAATGAATTGACGCTGACCTGGACAATGACTTTCTTCAAGAGCAAATGTACAGCCAAAACTATGTTGCATTAATTTCCTATTATCACTGTAAAGCAGTTAACCTCAAACTGATTCTCCTCCTACTATCCGCATATCACTTGAAAATAGAGCATTCTGTGCAGATTTCAATCAGGTGAAATACATTTTATGTTCTGCGGCGACTCGATAACATGATCCGCTCTGTGCTATTGTGTCTCTGGAACGGAGCTGCGAAGGTTCGTGACAGTGAATCCAGACTTAAATTGCCCCATTGGAAAGCATATCTACATTGTCTGAATAGTTCCCTATCCACTATAAAGTGCACTATGTCCCATTCACCATGTAGAAAATAGAAAATGCGTGAGAACAAGTGACTGATTTCAGCTTCCATGTCTATTTATAATGTAGGAGCAGGCTTCTGATTCTAGAGAGCATTTGATTGGCAGAGTGGAGTGATGTCATCAAAATCATTGATCCATATGTGCATAAGTAAGAGACTACGTTTTTAATGCTTATAAAAGTGAACATTGTCATTGTTTTGGAGCACAGTATCGCTTATATATAACAGTAAAGCTTACATTCATACTAAAAGCCAAATCAAAGCAATTTTTGCTTTAAAAATAGCTTTGGAACAGCTTTCGATTCAAATAAATGTTTTTATTTTATTTTATAAAAGCAAATATATTAAAACCAACTCTCTCTCTCTCTCTCTCTCTCTCTCTCTCTCTCTCTCTCTCTCTCTCTATATATATATATATATATATATATATATATATATATATATATATATATATATATATATATATATATATATATATATATATATATATATATATATATATATATATAATGTAGGCTATTTAAAAAATATATAATATCTTATTTTTCGCTAAATTCCCATCAAAACCGGATCAACCGATTCACCAAAAATCCGACACAGAAGAACGACTCAGGACGAACCGTTACCCAAAGGGAGGGAGGCATTCCTGTTCCTGTTTTTTAAACACAGACACACAGAAATGTCTGAAATCAAAACCCTCTGTTTTCATTGCTCTTGCTGCAGTAAACATCTGGTCTTGAGGATACAGGTCGTCACAAAAGTGTTCCTTACTTTGCATGAAAATGTTAATGTTCACAGCAGAAACTTTACCTGACACCTCTGCTTTAAGCGGCTCCGGCGTCTCCACTCCGTTTCTCCAGAAAAAAGACAACATGCTGAACTGAAGCTGAGCTATCGATGACATAACTGTACTGTCACACGCTTATAACACACGTTACATACGTTATCTCATACACTCCGTGAGCGGAGTCGCGTTTCTGAATCATTATATAACAGCTGGAGAGTTCCTCTGAGGTTAGTGTAATGGAGGGCAAGTTCACGGAAGTTAGTATAGCCTACTCTCCAGAACATGGTGTTATGGTATAAAATTCAGATTAATCTGTATTCGTGTTTCTGTTACCTACAGATTTAACAAATTAGGCTACATTGAACACAGTAAACATGCTTCTACTCACTAATCTAACAAGTTTGTTTCTAGACATGCACAGATCAGATATTAAATTAATTAATTCAAAAGTATTCAGGAAGAATTCCATGTATGGCTTTGAGCCTGTCTAGCAGTATTAGTAAAGCACTATATAAACACCAGGACATGAATGAAGGTAAATTGTATTATCAATGTACTTGCATGATAAACAAATAAACTGAGCTTGCCAAAAAGCCTACAAATATCAGTGCACTTTTACCTCAGTCTAAAAAAAAGTTTTGATTAGGTGAAGCGCCTACAATAGAAGTGAATGAGGCCAATTATTGGAGAACTATTCAAATTTTGAAGCTTATTTTCTGTTAAAGTTGTTGTTTTTTACAGTAAAATAATGTCAACATGCATATTAGGTACATTTTGTGGATATACTTTTTACATTTTTGTAGTTTGAGAATTTTATCATATATTTCTGTTGCTTTTCTAACTGTTCAGACTTTTGTTTTTGCCTGGGTGTGGAAAATAAAACAGCTGAAAATAAAAATCTAACACACAGAAGGATGGATCTGAACATCTTTAGCAACCAGAGTATCACATAAACTTGGGGATGGGCCTTTTGTCTCTATACAATTTTCTTCAAAAAATGTATTTCATTGTATTTACCGTCTGATTTTTATTGAAAGAACAGTGAAACCACAAGGCTATTACTGTAGTAAAGATCTTTAATTGATGATCAGATGCCAGCTATGTTTTTGGATTTAACACCTGTCTTATCTCCCTCTGCCCAGGCTGTGTTTGTAGACATCAATGGCGCTGTGCAGTGTTATTTACACAGGGGCATGTGGGGCACAATGCAATGAGATGCTTTGTGTTAATGCATCTAAGAGCACTTCACAAAGGCCAGCCATCAAGCAGTCAAACCATTGTTCTTGAGTGATGGCACCAGGCTCTTATTTTGGGGACGGACTTCAGAAGCCTTTAAATACAAAGGGTTCTGGCTGCTTCTGTTCATGTACAGGGTGAAGGATGAAGATGGACAATCACACTCTCTACACTCTGTTTCTTATAGTGAGTTTTCATGTCTTCTCCATCTGGAGTGACGACGAGGAGGTTCTGTCCTGTCCAGAGCACCAGCAGGCCTTTGAGAGCTCCTGCTATGAGTTTGTGGCTCTGCAGCACGGTTTCCTCAGCGCTCAGGCTTGGTGTGAGCGGGGCGGTGGGCACCTGGCCTTCATCCAGAATGATGAAACCCAACAGTTTCTCCAAAAACACCTGCAGGCGGAGCAGGACTGGTGGATAGGACTCGCGCCTGCTTCCACCAACCTCACTCTGGACTCTGATGCCACTGAAGGTATATTTCTAAAGTGTCCTTGCATATGTTGTTGAGGGATAAAATCTTTTTATCTAGGCGCTGGTGACAAATAAATAAATAAATAAATATATATATATATATATATATATATATATATATATTATATATAGGCTCGTATCAATTAGAAGCTGCACCTTAATCTGTTAACTGTCAGGTGAAGTGTATTTGTGAATTTAAATTGTTATAAATTAATGCATTGAATACATACCTAAGGTTGGTCTTTTTAAAAAGATGAAACTAGATTATTGCATAAGTGAACGCAGCTTCATAAACTGAATGTGTATGAAAGTTATAAAGGTTTTTGTTTACTGTAAAGCAACAAAACATTAAAATGTTTATAGAAAATATATATTTTAATGTTGGACTCTAACACTGCTAGAAAATCAAAGCCAAATGTCTAACCAAGCTGTGTTCCAAATTTCAAGTTGATATCACCCAAAGTGTGCCCACTTTTAAGTACCTTTCTATGGTTACAGCGTCTAAAAAAAAAATTTCAAATGTTTTTCACATGCAGGATGAATTTTAAGTATTTAAGCTTTTGAATGATACTGATATTAATTTTGATACCTAATTGATGATTACTAAAATATTTGATATGAAAAAAAGGCTTTTTATTATATATTTGATCCCTGCTTGCTTTATCAGAATAAGCCAACAAGACACAGACTCTTAAATTGTCTTATCTTTCTTGTCAGCTGTTTCATGTACAGATAATCTATTTTTCAATCATGCACCTACAGTGTAACATTAGCACCATTTAACTCATGTTATCTCTACAGCGCAGCAGGTTGTTAATGGGTTTGTGGCTTGACGCTAATCTCTGGCTCTACAAAGACACATTTTTTATGGCCATGTCTCCTTTTGTTAGATTTGTCTCTAGGAAGGGGAGTACAGTCTTTTGTTGCTCTGTTTATATCTAGCACGTAGTTAGAGAAGAAGATTGCTCAGTTATCATCATGGTGTGCTGGAAAATGTTTTTTCAGTTTTTGAAATTGTCATGAAATTGTCCAAAATGTCTTATTATGCTGACGCATGAAGAGTTCCTTACACTGGAACAAAGGGGTCAAGTCCAACCCCTTAAAAACAACCCCACACCATAATTGCCAGACAGAGAAGCGTGATTGGTCACTCCAGTGAACACATCTCACTGCTCTAGAGTCCAGTGGCGGCTGCTTTACACCACTGCATCCCACGCTTTGCACTTGGTGATGTTAGGCTTGGATGAGCTGCTCGCCCATGGAAACCCATTCCATGAAGCTCTCTACGCATTGCTCTTGAGCTAATCTGAAGGCCACTTGAAGTTTGGAGGTCTGTAGCTGTTGCCAACTTCTGCACATTGTGACCCTGATCATGCACTGACCCCGCTTTGTGATTTTAGGTGGCCTACCACTTCATGGCTGAGATGCTGTTGTTCCCAATTGCTTCTACTTTCTAATAATACCACTAACATTTGACTTTGAAATATTTAGTAATGAGGACATTTCACGAATGGGCTTATTGCACAGGTGGCAACCCATCACGGTACCACGCTTGAGTTCACTGAGCTCCTGAGAGCGACCCATTCTTTCACTAATGTGTGTAGAAGCGTCTGCCTGCCTAGTGCTTGATTTATACACCTGTGGCCATGGGAGTGATCGGAACGCCTGAATTCAATGATTTGGAGGGGTGTCCCAATACTTTTGGCAATAGTGTATGTGATATAGCATTGTATAGCACCCCCCTCCACACACACTCCTGTCCCAGCCACTTTTTAAAACTAAGTTACACCACTGTAACAGGGTAGAATTATTTTTGGGGGGGCAAAAAAGAGACATTTGTATTAACTGGGTTACTATCACTTCCTAGCTTTGGGACCAATCCTTAACACTGACATCTTATCCAATTTTTTGGGCACGAATACAATAATTGGTGTAGCAATAATACAGTTTGTGAGAAGTTGACCGGTTAGTATAGTATAGATAATAGTATAGACTATAGATGTAGGGCTGCACGAAAAAACAAAAACAAAAAAACTTTTTTCTGGTTAAAATTGCTACTTAAAATGTGAGTTTTAAGTGTTACCATTACTTTTGTTCTCAGGTCCCTTGTCCTGGTTGGAGGGCTCAGATGTTAGTTATTCCAACTGGCTCCAGGAGCCCTCGCTGAACGCATCCTGTGGCTACATCAGAAGAAATTCTGGATTTCAGTGGGAGGTCACAAATGACTGTAGCCAAGAGCTCTTCTTCATCTGCGAGTTTGGTTTGTCTCTTTCTTTATGTTAAAATGTTTGGTAGGTTTATTTTGATGGTCCACTTTAGACATTCATCTTACTATAAGTAACTTTGCAATGTAACACTCTACTACAGTCTACTAAGGCCCCGTCCACACGGAGACGCGTTTAGCTGTATGCGTATAAATTTTGTATCGTATCAGCGTTTCGTCCACACGGATCCGGCGTTTTAGAAGCATGAATCCGATATTTTTCGAAACCGGGTCCCAAAGTGGGTAAATCTGAAAACGATCATCTTCCGTTTTCGTGTGTACAGCGAATCCGTATATTTTCTGAAACGGTGATGTCATCACACTACGTCCAGCACGGTAAAAGAGTACAGGGATACAACTACGGGCATGCGCACATCAATATCGCGTCATTTAATTAACGTATCCGCATTATTGTAAGGGTATGTTTAGGGTCGGGGTAGGTGTAGGCGTTAATAAAACATCTGTTAAGTAGCAAATATATTTATTGTTATTTTATTGTGAGATTTTGCCTCACCTCCGACCACTGCTATATCCCTGCTAGCCACAACTCTTCACCGTTTTTAGTGTATTTCTGTGGCAGAATTACAGCGCCACATACTGACCTGGCATGCAAACTACATCGTTTTTAGTCAGTTTTCGTAATCTCGTGTGGACGCAGATATTTCTTGAAACGAGGGGGAAAAAAAGATTGGATTGGGAAAGCGCTGGCTTCGTGTGGACGGGGCCTAATACTCTAATGAGAGTTAGTTGACATTTGGTTGCAAAGCTACTTATAGTTAGTGGAATGTAAAGGTGAACCATCGGAATTAAGTGTAACCAAATATTGTCCTCCCTGTCTTTGCTTTTTGATTTTGAATTGAACCTGAGTTGGTTATTGGTCACTGTTTTTTAGAGTCTGGGCGCTCTTTAGCCTGCGCTGATCACAACGCTACGCTTCAGTGTGGCTCTGGTCAGGTGATAGAGATTGATGACAGCTTCTACGGCAGGAAGGCAGTGCATTACTGCAGGCCCAGTCAGGCTCCCTCACATGGATCTCCACAGCAGGACGAGTGCAGCTGGGTCGATATAGTAGAAACTGTGTCAGGTACATCCACTGCAACTTTCCTTCTATTACATGATCATTTCCATGAATATTACATTATTATTATTTCCATATTTCCATTACACTTAGGTGTCCCATGACTTCAAATATAAATCACTTCTTTTTCTTCTTCTTCTTCTTCTTCTTCTTCTTCTTCTTCTTCTTCTTCTTCTTCTTCTTCTTCTTCTTCTTCTTCCATAGAACCGTATAGTAAAAATCATTGAGGACAGCCCAAACACTCACCACAGCTAATTTGGAGTCCCTAACTATATCCCTTTAGCGCCACCAACTGTCCAAATTTTCCCTTACATTTATGCTAATAACTTTTGAATCATAAGTGCTAGGAACAAAATTTTCCATAGTGATTTTTTTCCCACCAAAAAACTTACTTTTACAATCTTGTTTTGTCCGATTTTCATGAAATTTTAACCAGATCATCTTCCGATAATGCTGGCAAAAAATCTAATGATTTTTGATAAACCCAACCATTCTCGAATAACACACAAATTAATATGATGAATAGCACGCCAAATTGGATGCAAGGTTATATCTCAGCAACGCTTTAGCTTATTCAGACCAAACTTGATACATGTCATCACAAGCATGACCTGAGGCTACATGCAGTATTTTTTCACAGCACCACCTACTGGCTTATAACTTCTGATTTGGTTTGCTCAAAATGTATAAAACTCTTCTGATTCAGTGCATCGTGCCAAGGTCCCACCTAAGATCCCATATTGGCTATTGTAGGTGTTGACCATTTAGAAATTTGTCCTAATATGCTGTATTTTAAGAACGCACCAGCTTATCCTTATACGAAACTCGCTATACTCAAAAATTTTGGAGACAGCGCCACCTTGTGGTCAAAAGTTCTAATTAAATTTCCAAAAATGCTAACCATTTTGATAAATGTGAACTATTTTAATGAAACTGAAGTTGATAGAGTCTGGGGGTGATGTTGATAGCAATGATACCAATTATGCCATATTTGCTCAAACAGATTGATTCCGACAAAACCAAATAAGTTAACATTGTCATTTTTTTGTCAATTTTTTATTTTATTTTTTGTGACAAAAACTATGAAGGGCAATAAAGTGCAAAAAGCTTTTTCATCATTTATAAAAGCACTCGACAACTATCAGATTACATGCATCTTAGCCATAAAAAGGAAATGATCGATGCCCAACTGTATGCACAAATTCAATATTTACAGAGGTACTCTCACAATGGTTTATTTGAGCATGTACAGTTGTGCATTAAGCAGCATATAGTGATTAATGTTGGAGATTATTTGCACACTGAATGTAAACGGTTCTGTTTCTTGTTTTCTGTCAAGAGCACTGCCACGGGCTGCAGGTGTGCCAGGCGGCTGCCGATATATCATCTTTTGGAGAGCCTTGCCCTGCATTGGGAAGCTACTTGTCAGTGGAATATCATTGCAAAGATGGTCAGAACTCTTTTGTCCCCACCCAGTATGACACATAGTGTAATATTAAATTAAATATCAATACAGTACATGAAAAGCAACATATCTTATGCTGATAATGGTGCATTATTACGTATTACACACTGTGGCCTTTAGACTATTTTTTATGACCCTAGTACGTGACTGATTGCATGGATTCTGTCATCTTATCTATTGCACAATCCTCCATTTATGTAGACATGCCGGTAGAAAGAACACTTTAGTTGCACATGCAATACTTAAAGGTACACTATGTAACTTTGTTCAAAATCAAACACATTCCAAGATGTGTTTTTTTCCCACTATGATAAGCCTATTGTAAGCAGTGTCAGAGGTAAAGCATTACAAGTAACTTGAGTTACGTAATCAGATTACTTTTTTCACGTAACTAATAAAGTAACGGATTACTTTAAAATTTACAACAAAGTATCTGAGTTACTTTTTCAAATAAGTAACACAAATACTTTGATTTCCCATTTATAGACTGACAGCTCTCCTCTCCCCGTGTTGAGAGAAATCATGAGTAAGGTTTAGAGGCGTTGTGTGCACTGTGTGTAAACATTATGGTTATTGTAGTTCTAAGGGTATGTTTACAAGACAACAATGTACTAAAAACAGTTGGCAACATTGTCAAAATGTTCCCTGCTCACACTGGCCTTTAAAAATGATTAAAAAGGATGTATTATGCATGCCAGGCCAGTACAGTTGGCCATGTCACTTTGTTAAGAAACACCCCGCGAACAAGTAATATGCATGCGCATGACGTCACCATTTTCACAGGATCTCGTTTTTGTTGTTTTCATTGAGACGGTAAAGGCAACTTTGTGTTTTCAGGCCTCCAAAACGCTGCTGTTGTGTAAATGAATGGTCAAAATACATAAAACATGTCACGTAAACATATCTAAATGTGAGCAGGGATTTACTCATCTCACTTGCAAAAAAACAAACAGATGCAGTATTATTTAAAATGAATAAAAATAGTGAAATGCAATCTCAGAATATTATGCAAACATGCAATAATTAAATATATTATATATTTCACAAATACACTTTATGTATTTTAATCTCATAGTGTTTTTCCTTCTGAGCATCGGTGGTTCAATTCAACCATGCTAATAAGCAAAATTACTTTAGATAAATATCACATGTTGTGGTTATTTATTTTTATTGCTGAAATAAGTGTGTTGATCAGTTGACCTGCCTCCTATTCAATCTAAAATGGGAGCACAGCTGAAGCAGTTTGTTTGAGCTGCGCCCTCTACTTTACAGGCGGGATGTGCATTTCCTTCAGCCTGAGGCTTATCTCACTTTTGGTGTGAAAGGGCCTTTTCAATTGGCAAAAAATATAACTTTAGTTGTTATTAAAAAACAAATAAGCAAACCCAGCCCAGGTGAGAAAAAAGTTATGTAAAAGTAATGTAATGCATTACTTTCCATAAAAAGTAACTAGCAATTTAGTAACGCAATTAGTTACTTTTTTAGGGAGTAACACGATATTGCAATGAATTCCTTTTAAAAGTAACTTTCCACGACACTGATTATTTTTAGTGTTTATATTTTAGACCTGTTGGGAGGAATTTCGTGGGACATTGTGCATATATGCCACTCAACTGGTTGTCATCATATCCATAAATAGAGAAATGGTATAGCTCGTAATAAAACATGAATAAACATTAATTTGGCGTTTCTGAATTTTTTTTTTTTTTTTGTAAAAGTGACATGAAATGTTGTTTTTATTACTCGACAGGTGAGTAAGGTATTTTATTGAACAGATAAATTGCCATATGTAGCTCTCAGACAGAGAGTTCATCATAAATCATATCTATTATGATGGGTCATATTCATCCACACAGTCATGCAGAGCTAAAGCACAACCAAAACAGTGTTCTTCTGTAAAATGCAATTTACAGTTAGAGGGCCAAAAGTTACATCATGTACTGTACCTTTAAGACAAAAAACTGTCATAAGACTCGAATGTATGAATGAAGGTTGACCATGTTTGAATGATTCCCCATTGAAAAATGTACTCTAATCTTAAAATATTTTATGATTTATGAAAAATTTGAATAATATTGACAACTCGACCTTTCGGCTAACATTAAGACTTGCTCTTGTTCTCAGCTCTTCATCTGCTGATGAGAAAACTGGCGTCTGTCTTTGACAACATCACCATTACAATGAAGTGGTTGCTGCATCCATTTCAAGGCAACCTCACGTGCACTTTGAATGCCGGGGATGGACACATCATTGATAATTACAGTCCAGAGGAGTGAGTGTTGCCCTTTTACATGTCATGATGCAACATAATGGCACTAATTGATTCGTTGATTTTTTCTGCTTTCACTTACAAAATATACTTTCAAAATTTGATTTACAAGTACAAGTATGGGGTGTTTCTTGATAACAATTAAGCATGCTTCTTTTACTGACTAACGCTTGACTGTGTTTTTAGGATGGAGAATGTGGTCCATAAGTACAGCCATGCTGGAGTTTTCACCGTCACAGTAGAGTGCAGCACTAGTGAATGGCATGTGACCGCACACAAGAGCATCACTATCCAGGAACCACTGGGAGAGTTCGGGACTATAAAGTGCCACAGCATGAATCAATCCACAGACTATACCAACTGCAGAGCACTTTATAATAACCCTCTGAACATCCAAGTGGAGTTAGACGCAGGTGAAAAGAAATTCTGATTGTATGGCACACAATTACAAGTTTATATCTCGCAATTCTGTCTTTATTTTTGTACGTTTATATCTTGCGATTCTGACATTATGACTCACAATTTCAAATTAATATCTCGCAATTCTGACTTCACTTCATTTTCAAAAGTTTATATCTCACAAATCTGACTTTGTTATTAAGTTTATATCTCACAATTCTGACTTTGTTATTAAGTTTATATCTCACAATTCTGACTTTATTTTATTAAGTTTATATCTCACAGTTCTGTCTTCATTTTTTAGAGTTTATATCTTGCAATTCTGACTATAATCTGTCATTATGAGTTTATATCTTGCAAATCTGACTTTATGACTCGCAATTATGAGTTAATATCTGGCAATTCTGACTTTATTTTTTTAAGTTTATACCTCACAAATTTTGACAATTTTTTAAAGTTTATTTCTCACATTTCTGACTTTATTTTTGTTTTTAATATCCAACAAATTTGAATATTTTTGTACATTTTTTCTGACATTTTTATTTATTTATTCAAAATTCTGACTTTATGATTGTAAGTGTATATCTCGTAAATCTCATCTTATAACTTAAAAGTTATAAAAAAATCTAAAATACTAATTGTGCAATTCTTACTTTATTTGAGATAAAGTAAGTATTACATAAAAGTATAAAGTATTGTGAGATATAAATGTCAAAATTGTGAGTTATAATCTTGGAAATATGAGAAATGAAATCAGAATATAAGATTAATCTTTTATACAATTATGAGTTTATATCTGTCAATTCTGTCATTATGTTTGTGAGTTTATACCTTTTTTCTTAATATTATGTCATGTTTTACTCACTGTGAAAAAAGTCAGAAATATGAGATAAAAAGTCACAATTACCTTTTTTATTTTATAAGCTTACATAGTAATTTGTATTTTTACATTTAAAAAAAAATAAGGTTCTTGTCCATGCTAAACTTAACTACAACACTAGGTTGCCAAAATTGCTTAGTGTGTTGCTATGCAGTGTCTATATTTGGTTTCGTACTGGCTTGTTGTCCCTAGATATAGCTTGGATCACTCATTATTTTTAGTCTTTGCAATTTTATTATCCATTTACTTACATTTTCCTTAACCAGATGACAGAAATATGTATAGTGATTCAAAGAACATAGGCTAGGGTAACCATATTTTGATTACCGAAAACCAGGAGACTCGGCCCGCAATGAGATACTCAAATGATACTCAAAGGTTACTCAAAGATTCCTTATTAATTTCAATACATTTAAAATATGCCCCCTCTGTATGGATATAAAATTGTTATATTAGGGCCAGGACAGGACTTGAAAACAGGACGTTTGGTCACCCTAACATAGCTTAATATACAGTAAGTGTTAAAAACGGACAAAATCTAAATAAATGTTTACCTCCACCAGGAACAAATGTAACCTACAAAATCCAGCATGGAAATACAGAGCTGGTCTCCGCATCTGCTATGAGAGGAATCGTTCCCCATAACATCACCGTGTCTGCAGAAGTACAGCAGCAGTTAGGACCAGGCTGCCACCAGCTTACTGTTGTGGCTCTCAATGGGGTGACGGCCATAGATGGCTCCACCGTCCTGGAGCTGTGCTTGGTGGAGCCAGTGGAAGGCCTCATAGCAGACGTGGAGCTTGAGCATGAGCAGTGTCCTGTCCGTGCGCTCTCTGTTAATGTGACTCTGGATCAGGGAGCTCCAGTGCAACTGCATTTCCTGGTGTCTGGAGCCAATCACACCTTCTCTGAGATGCATGAGATGCTGCATGGAGGTCCACAGGTTTTCCACATCTCAAACACAATACAAGGTGCAGCCATTTGATTTGAAACTTACTTTGCATGGCCAAAAGTGGATGTTTAATTTGGATTAAGTCAGTTTTCATGTGACGTCACAACCTTACGGAAAAGCTCACTTGAAGGTCAAAACAAGCTTTCCTCTGCTACCTGTATTTTATTATTTCCAGGTTTGTACTAAAATATTGTTATTAAGAGACCAAATGCAGTATATATCTTATTGATGACATATGCAGGTAAGCAGATGTGCACAGAATATGAATGCGACAAGGGTATTGAAACCAATTTCACGTTTTGATTCAATTTTGATTCACAAACATCCAGTTCGATTCAATTCGATTGCGTTTTGATTTAATTTCAATTATTTTGGATGTAGGCCTATATCATGGCAAATTTTCTCAAGGAAAATGACTCAACTAATGCTATAGCCTACAGTGGATACATTAGCCTATTATAATATTGGAAGTTTAAAATGAACTGATTTGTATGTAAACACTTAAACTACACTCAAGAATGCTTTTTATAATACTAAACTTATAATACTTACAAATCAGCACATGTCCTCATTTAAACTTTACAATTAAATAATTATATTTGTACTTCAATTATTTTTTTAATTTATTTTTTATTTTTATTTTTTTTAAATTTAAACCTTTTAACTGTGGTTTCTCATTCTCTAAAAATGTATTGGATGAGAGTCAGGCAGTCACTCCATTCATTCATCAACTGAAAACAGGATAGACTAATCGATTCTTGAGATTTAAGAATCTATATTGGTGTGTAAAAATGAGAATCATTTAAAAACGAGGAATCAGTTTTTTTTACCCAGCCCTATATTAACTGTCCACATTAGCCCGTCGGGTCAGAGGTCACTCTTCCACCAGAACTCGATACGCATATGGTTGTTACCAGAAGCCAGTGATTAAAGTGCATAAAGTTTTAAATATAGATATTTTTCTTACACAAATGCATCACTTCACTTTATAAGGCCTTAATCAACCCCCGGAGTCATCTGGATTACTTTTATGATGGATGGATGCACTTTTTTTTGGGCTTCAAAATCTAAGGTACCATTCACTGACATTATAAAGTTTGGAAGAGACGGGCATTTTTTAATATAACTCTGAATGTGTTTGGCTGAAAGAAGAGAGTCATAAACACCTAGGATGAATTAAAGGTGACTAAATCATAGGCTAATTTTCAACATTTAAAAGGACTATGTAGGATTTTTGTAGTGAAATATATTTTAAAAAAACACTAGGCCAGTGTTATATATTTTGTTCAGTTGAGTTCTTACAATAGCCCAAATGTTTCCAACTATTTGTAAATTGTGAGAAATTGCTATTTAACCAAGAAGCCGGAACGTCTGAGGGAGTTGCCTTTCAATTGCGTCATATCTGCCTTACCCTCGGTTTACAGTTTTATTTGGCAGAAGTGCTTTACTCTTAGCAGTGTGAACAGCAGCCGCTAAACGAACGCACAGAGTAATGTCATAACATCATTTTAAAAACACTTAAATGTATCCAATATGATAAACAGAGCAGCGTTACCTCATACTTATGAAAAAAGGAAATGGCGCCGGCGACTGTGTCCCGTCGTAATAAAAGTCCTGCTGCTGTGCGTGTGTTGCACCACAATCGCTCCAGCAGCCTTGCTCAGCTCCTCAACACTCGGTCCTGCTAGGCTTCATACTACAGTAATGATAATAACCACATCCATCAACATGATTTCTGCCATGAGTCCTATCCTGATTCTTTTTTTTCACCGGCTGTAAGGTGAAGACCACATGTCCCAAGATTCTGAGCTCAAACTTGGCGTCATCAAACTACGGCTTTGTTTTGAATAGGCGCACACTACATTTACATTGACATTTATGCATTTGGCAGACGCTTTTATCCAAAGCGACTTACATTGCATTCAAGGCAGACATTTTTACATTATTGTAATTACACTAGCGGACAATTTTTTTTACATAGTGCAGCTTTAAGCTTATTTTAATAGAAAACCATTGTAAATAAAATCTTATATTCTCTACATTATATTTGAGGACCATTTTCAGGATGCACCTTATTAATAAAACGAGAAGCAAACAGATGAATCCAGAATATGAATGCAACATGCAAAATTTCACGCTAAACGGTTTCCCAAAGAAAACCATTATAAAATGCTCAAGTCAGCATGAAACAGAAGTTGCAATAGTCTTTTCTTTCCTATTGTATATCTGAGTTAAAGGGGGGGTGAAACACTCAGTTTCAGTCAGTGTCATGTCAATCTTGAGTACCTATAGAGTAGCATTGCATCCTGCATATCTCCGAAAAGTCTTTATTTTTTTTATAATTATATAAGAAAGATGCGCTGTTCCGAGTCTTTCCGAAAAAAGCCGAGCGGGTGGGGGCGTGTCGTGTGAGCGGAGCTAAATAATGACGTGTGCTCGCTGCTGCTATTGTGTTGAGTCGAGTGCGTCGTAAAGCTGTGTCATCCCTAACAGCGGGAAAAAAACTTTATTCAAAATAAAAATATGGCTTTTAATCAGATACAGCCATACATCTATGATCCGTAATCAGACCCAGAGGCTGCAGGTGAACAGGAGCAGCAGCAAAAACAACTAGAGCAGGACGTCTCTATGTGGTACAAGTTATACACTAACTATATAATATGCTTAGCGACTTGTGTTATTTACATATTTATACTCGAATTATATCGTCGTATTTTTGTCTTTGAAGGTGTACATGTGGGAAGTGCAGTTGTACACGTGTGTTTGTGTGTTTACGCGTGGTTTGTGTAGACAGTAAGCGGACTGGTTTTGCAAGGCAGGTTAAGTTACATAGAAAGACACGGAATAGTAGCGCATTTGAATGAAGAAGCGTGCTTATTTAGTTCAGCATATTTCCCCCCTCTTTGTGTATTTTTGTTTGGAGTGCTTTTACAATACACAAACATAAAGTTACACATATAGTGGCCAGCTAAACAAATGTACACGCACTACACATCGCATGCTCCATTGATCAATTAACTATACGTGATCATGTTTGGGCTACTTGATGAGCATAGGCAAAAACACAGACATTTGAAGCAGTCTCACTCACCGCCTGCGCTTCTAACGTTGGGACTGCTCCATCCTTCAGCATTAGGCGATCTGGAAAATCCGGCATCGAGCTGGGCCTTGTTTATGAAACAGTCGGCACCGAAATGCAGCGAACAGATATAAACATTCGCGCAACTCAGTTGCTGATCCGGAAAAGCAAATTACATCCACTGTTGCCTTAACGCGGGGGTTTTGGCGAATCTGTGCAGGACTGTCTTGGTCTGGCAACCAAAAACGCACTTTTTTGGTGACATTGTTATGTGCACATCACCTGTCCAGCATCCTACAAGCCAGCGCTTTGATGGGCGTAGCCTGTTACTTTCGCTCTCTCTCTCTCTCTCTCTCACACGCTTCCGGTAGAATTGTCCGTAAGGCCCATACAAGGAAATTCCGCCCCCATTAACGTCAAAGGGGACGCATGATCTCAAAAAACTTGCCGAAACTTATGACTAACCGGAAGTAGTATTTTTGACAAAGAAATACTCCCATCAAACGTCCACCTTAACTTTTGAAACTTTGTCTATGTTTAGTATGGGATTCCAAGTCTTTAACAGTGTAAAAAGATCAGTATGCATGAAACAGCATTTCACCCCCCCTTTAAACAGCTTCTTAACCCTTATCCTTCCCTCTCGCCAAATGATCTTATAGCTCTATATATAGAGCAAATGAGCTTCTGCAGGGCCCTAAAGTCATTTACCTTCAGTATGCATTAAGACATATGTGGACATTATAAAAAAATCTTTTTTTGTGTGTGGTAGTTTTAGCATTTTTTGTTTAAATTTTAAGCACTTTTAGGTTTTTCTATGTATGCTGAAGCATTGCTTGCATTTATTAATTCCTAAGGGGGTCAAATTGACCCACAAGTCTTGTAAATTTCAACCACAAAACTTCTTGAATCCAGTTAAAGAAATTGTGCATTCATGGTTCAATTGTGACAAAAGTGCTCAAAAAAAAAGAAGAAGAAAAAAAGAGCTTCGGGTCAAAATGACCCGAGAGAAGGATGAGGGCAAAAATTTAGAGAAAGACTTGAAGTTGTCAAATGGGAATTGATTGGATCGTTGGACAGTTGGTCAGATCCTCGCGCCGTCACGTAACTGAAAACTATGAAAAAAATCTTCACACTTTCGGTCATGTATAATGTTTATTTAGATAAGATTTGGCTTGCAGCTTCTTCAGTTTGATTATTTCTCTATCCTATCATTTAGGCGAATTAAATGTTGTGGTCAGAGCAGAGA
Organism: Pseudorasbora parva; assembly: GCF_024679245.1. Taxonomy (NCBI): domain Eukaryota; kingdom Metazoa; phylum Chordata; class Actinopteri; order Cypriniformes; family Gobionidae; genus Pseudorasbora; species Pseudorasbora parva. The sequence goes on along the minus strand of NC_090172.1, from coordinate 5,962,939 downwards.
ATTTCTTCTCAAGCTTGGAAACGGATGGTGGAAACACAACAGTTTACTGTCACAACGAAACACTGAACCAACACGATGAAGACACAGTATGTCTCAACACATAAACACATACACTTCATATAAGCATTCAATACAAGTTAAGCTCAAATTCAAGAGCACTGTGTGAGATGTTGTTGATTACAGCAAAAAACAGAAATCCTGTTTTTGTTTGTTTGTTTGTTTTTTTCAAACTAGATGCCACAGGTGCTGTCAATAGCTTGATTTTTTATTGAACCAAGATCATTGCTTTAACAATTACTTTAAAAAAAAATATGTTTAAAAAAGATTACTTCTATAATTTCCACAGATCGGTGAGCATGTGAGCCTTGCCAGTGCCAATCATCTGCAGATCACTGTAGATCCAGAGGTCCCGGTCATCGGCACTACCAGAGTCAAACTATATGTAGATGGACTAAAGGATAACAACGCTGTCTGGAAATGCAGTAAGTACCATTATAACTCAATCACAAATAATGGGTTTTGGTAGCATATTATTTTACAGCCCTGTTCCTCATGTACACACACTCATTGTAGTAATTGCAATAACTGGGTAATAACTATAGGTAATAACACTGAACCGCTAAGCTTAACCTTAACCCATTTAGTTACCTTATATTATACTTCACGTACATTCTTAGGTAAGTAAACTGTAAGCACACGTAAATGCACATACTGTAAAATAATGCGCAACCTGTAATTTATCCATGAGGTCTATAATAACAGATCTCAATAGCAGTTGCTTGGGCAGTTTCACGATGTCTAAAGAAACTGGGCAATGATGAAACATTGACTATATTATCATGAAATACTAGCAATATATGTTACTTGCAATCAATTTAGTTTAAATACAGTGAGGAAAATAAGTATTTGAACACCCTGCTATTTTGCAAGTTCTCCCACTTAGAAATCATGGAGGTGTCTGAAATTGTCATCGTAGGTGCATGTCCACTGTGAGAGACATAATCTAAAAAAATTTTTTAGAAAAAAAATCATCACAATGTATGATTTTTAAACTATTTATTTGTATGATACAGCTGCAAATAAGTATTTGAACACCTGAGTACTGAGTATTTGGTACAGTAGCCTTTGTTTGCAATTACAGAGGTCAAACGTTTCCTGTAGTTTTTCACCAGGTTTGCACACACTGCAGGAGGGATTTTGGCCCACTCCTCCACACAGATCTTCTCTAGATCAGTCAGGTTTCTGGCCTGTCGCTGAGAAACATGGAGTTTGAGCTCCCTCCAAAGATTTTCTATTGGGTTTATATCTGGAGACTGGCTAGGCCACGCCAGAAGCTTGATATGCTTCTTACAGAGCCACTCCTTGGTTATCCTGGCTGTGTGCTTCGGGTCCTTGTCATGTTGGAAGACCCAGCCTAGACCCATCTTCAATGCTCTAACTGAGGGAAGGAGGTTGTTCCCCAAAATCTTGCAATACATGGCCCCGGTCATCCTCTCCTTAATACAGTGCAGTCACCCTGTCCCATACTTATATGTATACTTTTGAATAGCCATCAGTGGAGAAAGAGGCTTTTTGTCATGTCTGTAGTTAGGACTACAGATATTATTGGGGCCATCACCGTTATTTTGCCATTTAAGATAATATTGCCAAAAGTTTTGGGACGTCAGCCTTTAAATGCACATAAACTTTAATAACATCCTATTCTGAATCCGTAGGGTTTAATATGGAGTTGGCCCACCCTTTGCAGCTATAACAGCTTCAACTCTTCTGAGAAGGCTTTCCACAAGGTTCAGGAGTGTGTTTATGGGATTTTTTGACCATTCTTCTAGAAGTGCATTTGTGAGGTCAGGCACTGATGTTAGACGAGAAGGCCTGACTCTCAGTCTCCACTCTAATTAATCTCAAAGGTGTTCAGTCGGGTTGAGGTCAGGACTCTGTTTCTTCAAACCAAACCTGGACTGCGCACCAGTGCACAAACCTGGCTTTGTGCACTGGTGCGCAGTCATGTTGGAACAGGAAGGGGCTCTCCCAAATCTCTTCCCACAAAGTAAGAGTTCCTTTCACTGGAAATAAGGGGCCAACCTAACCTTTGAAAAACAACCCCACATCATAATACCCCCTCCACCATACTTCCAGTGGCAGCTGCTTTACTCCACTGCATCCCACGCTTTGCATTGCACTTGGTGATGTATGGCTTGGATGATCTGCTCGGCCATGGAAACCCATTCCATGAAGCTCTCTACGCACTGTTCTTGAGCTAATCTGAAGGCCACTAGAAGTTTGGAGGTCTGTAGCTGTTGGCTCTGCAGAAAGTTGCCGACTTCTGTCCACTGTGACCCTCAGCATGCGCTGACCCCGCTCTGTAATTTTTACATGGCCATTTCACAAATGGATTTATTGCAGAGGTGGCAACCTATCACGCTACCACTTTTGAATTCAAAAATGTTGTCCTAACCCTATCCATGACCCTACCTGACCCTACTCATAATTTATTGCTTAAATCAGTGGGGAAATGATAGGTAAATGATGCTCCTAACCCTTGTTGTAAGCTTAAACTTGACATAAACTGTGAAGTTGTTCCTCAAATCTTATTTGAGGATTGGAATGTTGTTCCAGGAACATGTTGCACTTGGTGAAATCACGTTCACCCTTTCTTTCCCTTTTCTTTGTACGGTAGGTGACACTTGCCCCTGTCCAGCTGAAGTGAAAAATAGAGATTATGAGATATCCGAAGCTTGTCTTCCACCAGTATACAGTTTCTCAGTGTATACTGTACATACCAAATCCAATGGTTACACACAAACTGGAACCAGATGCATCACTGTGATTCCTAGTGAAAATATGAAGCTCACTATAACGTAAGAAAAATGTTTTTAATTTTATTAAAATGTATTCTTAGATTTGTTGTCATTTGTGCTACTTTAAAAAACAATCTTTACTTTATCTCCTCTCTCTTTAGCTGTTCCAACTGCAATCCCGTGAACATTGCTGAGAGTGTGAAGCTACAGGTGCAGTGTGAAGGATGTCAGAAAATAGTTTGGTACTTCGAGAGCACTAAGAATTTTACTGTAAGTGATTTTATTTCACTGTAAGTGTCATTAAACATAATGTGCGTTTTGCACATAATCCCTTGTGAAAAATAAGTAAATTTTAGCATACTTTTAAAATAAGTGCTTATTAGCAAAATAATATACTTTAAAAAAATATACTGAATGTAATGTTTAACAGACACTTAATTACATGTTAATTAAAATGATTAGAAAAGTTGGTTACACTTAATTTTAAGGTGTCATTGTTACAGTATAGTTATATACTTAAGTACTGAGTAATATTCATTTACAACATGTACTTACTATATGGTTAGTTGTTGGTTAATTTGCGTGTAATTATGCAACATTTACTGTTCTTACATGTAATTTATGTAACATGGACACTATAAAATAAAGTGTTACCGAAAATGCATTATAGTTAAAATGTATATTAAATGCAATTAACTGAACTTTAGAGCGTTTTTAAACCAACTTAAGTGCATATTTATATGTAATTACTTAATTACTTCTATATTTTGTTGAAATATGAGAGTGTATTGACAAGCATTTCTGAACTGTAATATGTCATTTATATTCAAAGTATAGTTTAAATGTATTTTTACTTACACATTTGCAATGATAAAGTTGTATTTGAAACATATTAACTTTAAATGTAATATAACACACTACAGTTATAACTATAATTATGTACTGTAGCATGTTAACCAACATGTGTACTTCACTAAAGCATGACTATATATATATATATATATATATATATATATATATATATATATATATATATATATATATATATATATATATATATATATATATATATATTCAAATGTATTTTGAAGTCAAACTTTTAATTTGACATTATTATAAATTGTACTTAAGTGTGTTAAGAAACATCATGAAAGCTCGAAATTGCATTTTATTTCATTATTAGGCATTATAATATTACGTGCAATGTACAGGGTTTTTAAGTGTCTAATTGTAAGATTTAAAGTACAATAAAAGTGCACATTTAATACAAATAATCTCACTTCTTTTTCACAAGGGACCCACTTTTTTTAAACATGACACAATGTGCTCAGATGGTTTATTACAATGCAAATGACCTTCTCACAGGGTTCGCTGAGCCGCTGTGACTCCGAGTCAGTGAAAAAGCCATTGATACAGCAGGCAGAAGGCAGCAGCTCTTATACGATAGAGAGTGGAGTACTGCGAAAAGCAAAGCATGATATCACGGTGGTGGTTTATGGTAGGAGTTGCTTTACTTGCTTTAAATTGAACTCATTCATCTAAATAAATATACTGTAGGCCCTGTTTACACCTGGTCTTAAGGTGGTCTGGTGTGTTTTGGTCGATCAGATTACAAGTAGACGAGGGAGACACATTCTGTCTCTTTTGTCCACTTTCAACCCCTTCTGTACTGATTTCCTCGAGGGGATGGTCTATAGGCGGGTATTTTCATATCTTTCGATCTAATGGACAAAATAAGCTCATACAATTTTCATGTGAATGTTTAGGTATGTTTTACCTCTTCAAACCAAACTTGGGTCTCCAGCCGTCAATGCTTAAATCCCGTCTGGCTCGCGCTCTTCCCATAATGTTCCCGCATTAGGTCAGTAGACGGAGAGAAGACGGTCTTTTGTGGCTGTTTGAACACATTCGACCACATGAGCGACTACACTACGAAAGCAATCCGGTCTAATGTGTTTCCCACTACCTCTGGACGTGGCCGTAAGTGGACAAGCTCAAAACGCTTTAGACCCGTTTACACCTGTATTTAGTGTCGTCCACTTGTCCCAATCATCCCAATCTTAACACCAGAGTAAACAGCAATAGAGTTGCCGCAAAATGACTGAAATCACAATTAAAATGTATGAATTTCAATGCACATATAACTACATATCAAAACAAGCAGCACCTGCAAACAACACTTTTAGTTACTTCTACATAAATGCTGTTATAGTGAATTTGGTGGATGTATAAATTCAGTTTTCCTCAGTTATCACAGCAACTATGAACGATGTTTCACTTTTTTTTTTATATAAAGTGCAACCGTAAAAACAGTAAATTATGCATAATTACATGTAACTAATCCTAAACCAGTCCCTAACTAAAACCGTACATGATGTTAATTAATACTACTCAGTATGGTAACACTTTATTTCACAGTGTCCTTGTTACACGTTACTTACCATAGTAATAATAGTAAATTATGCATTATTACATGGTACTAATCCTCAACCAAACCCTAACCATGTAGTACATGTTGTTAATTAATACTTAAATATATATAATAATTACACTGTGTCAATAACACCTTAAAATAAAGTGTAACTCTAAATTATCTGTGTGACTAATATTAATTAAATTTGAGATCCCTGTTGATTAATGTAAAATCTGTGTTTTCTCTCAGCTATCAAGGACAGCTTATCTGGATCAGCTAGATACACTGTTCCCATTACTGGTGAATCCGTCACTGAGCACTCATCAGTTATGCCGCATTTGCAGACTACTGTGTCTCCTACTTCTCATACCACTAACAAATCACTGAGCTCTGTGACGCCCCCTGTCGTCGTGCGTCCTCCCTCCTGCATCATTAGCCCTCTGGTGGGTGATGTTCTCTCTCCCTTTAAGATCAGCTGCTCTGTGGATCCATCTTTCTGCACAGCAGGACCGTGTGTGTTCTGCTTCAAAACTGCCCGTGGTGAGAAATGTGTCTTTTTTTTCATTCTAAATTTGGTTCTTCCTGAAAAAAACGCGACATCAGCCTATGCATATAAAAGTGAACTCCTTGTACTTTGACCTATTTTGCAGGTAATTATTTTTACTGTGGCGCCGAGCACACAGTGGAGTCGCTTTACCTCCCTCTGGGGAATGTTCATAACAACTACAGCCTGATGGTGGACATCACTGTTAAGAATGCAGCAGGTGTTACGGCTGACACTGCTGTAACCATTTGGGTTTGTAGTTGAGCTCATTTGTTTACAAGCATCTTTTCAAAAGCAAGTAAAAAAAACACTTACAATTCAGCTGAATTAATTAAACAGATGGCTCATTCTCATAACTGTGCCAATTGTCCCTCAAACTTGTAATAATTCACTGCCAAATTTCAAGAAAATATGTTTTTTCCACTTTAGGCCCAAAATACCAGATCTGTAACAGCTACATAGCACAGAATGATGAATATTCAGATAATATAACAAATACTTGTTTTTCAATGACCAATACTAAATACACTCAAACCAAAATGTGTTCAGACACCTTCAACATGTTCTCACATTATCACAGTTTATTCGCTGTAGTTGGTGATAAAATTGAAAATGGTGATAAAATATGTCAAAGACTCAGTTTAACTGTCAGAACAAAATCATTTTGATGTCAGATAACTTTAATAGAAAGGGATGTTTGAATACAATCAACCAATCAGCTGTTAGATTTTAGAACAATTATATGATACCAAATTAGCTCAACCAATGACCAAGCAATATTAAAGAAAACACACTTTAGCAAACCATGGTCAGCTCAAAGTGTCTGAATCATTTTGATCCCAAATTTTTATCAGTTTTACTGGTAGTCACTGTATGAAGAATTATTGGGTGTAATATGTAAATGTAAATGTCACAGTTTACTTTATTTTGCTCTCCTCACTGCACACACTAGTAAAAAATATATCTGGTGTCTGAATATTTTTTAGTTTGACTGTACATAGATATAGTTTTAGTTTTTTATCATTACTAATCTTGTGCCTAATTCAGCCCTGTCACATGCAGTAAGTTTGGAATCAATATACTTATTTATGCTTTATAATATGAATTGGTATATTAGTAAATTCGGGTAGTTAGGTTACTCAGTTTTGCCTTGTAATAAACCAAACATTATAAATTAAAAAAATGACTTCCCTTTCAAAACATTTTGTGCATTAACTGTACATTCAGAATATGCCTTGGCCTACTTTGTCTGAAGAAAACAAAAATTATATAGCAAATAAATTATGACTGTAATCCAATAATTTAAAGGTCAACCAGTTCATTTTTTTATTTAATAGTGATAAATATGAACTTGCAAATTGGCAATACTGAAAAACAACACAATTTAAAAAATATAATACAATTAATGTTTATATTTTATGTTGCATTGCATATTAAACCGAGTTTAATTTATCAATGTATGTAATATGTAACAGATCATCTGTATCCAGCCGGTAAATAACAACTGCAATAATAACCGACTGGATATACATTATCCCGCTTATTAAGTAAATAATTAGACATGAAATATTGATCTGAGTCTAAATATTTTATTAGCTCTTAGGGGTATATTTGATATAGCATTGCTAATACAATAAATAAATCAATTACTTGAATAAATGCATAGATGTGCAGAGTTTGCTTTAATTCTCTAATGGTCTAGTGGTAGAGCTTTTGTTAAGTTAGGTTTTGGGTTCGAATCTGCTCTCATATCGTTTTTTCCTCATCAAAACCAAATATTATCAGTGATTGTATATCAAGAGCTGGGAGTTTCTTGGGCATATTGTTTTTGTGATTTAATCTAAACAAATACAGAGTCACCGCAACGGTGTTAAGTGATAGATTAAAGCACTCATCCGTGGTAAGACTGCACAGTGTGCACGAGCCGCAAGTGAAATCTGCACCAATGAGAACAGAGGCAATGAACACCAAATCGCCTCTTATGTAACAAACAAACAAAATCAAGCTCTACTAATTAATGGGAGGTGTTTTGTTTGTGTTAAGTAGGTTCATCCGTACAGAGAGTGATGGGGACAATATCGACCCTGGCAAAAAGTATTAGGGACATGGGCGTCAGAAGCAAATAAAAAGTGGGTGGGTCAGTATAAAATATGATAGGTGGGGAAATATTTTTTGGGGGGGGTCTGGGGGTTCTCCCCCCGAAAAAAAAAAGATTTCATAGATGTGATTTCCTGCATTATGGTGCGTTTTAGGCCATATCCCTTTCCTACCAAAAAAGATCTCAAATCAGTCAATACCAATAGTCTAATACAGGGGTCGCCAACTGGCGGACTCCGGTCCGGATCCGGACCGCGAGATGCATCCATCCGGACCGCGAAGCCTTTTGACACACTGAAATAACTAAATGCCAAATGCGATTTAAAATAAATAAATAATCACATTTATATCAGGCAGCTCAGTAGAACCGTTTTTCCTATGTTGCCACAGTTGCGTTGACAGTTAAAGGGGTCGCACACCGGACTGAAGCTCATGGGTGCGTCTCAGGATCTCACACCGGACGCACACATTACGCGCAAGCTCAGTTTTGAATCGACTCCTGACAGAAGAACTGCACGGTGAGTGTATCTCTTGTAGCACAGGGTGAAATCAGTATGTACATGGACTATATAATATAAATGTAATCATTCAAACATCGTGCAGCTCTTCTGTCAGAAGTCGATTCAAAACTGAGCTTGCACGTATGTGAGCGTCCGGTGTGAGATCCTGAGACGCGCCCATGAGCTTCAGTCCGGTGTGCGGCTACGTTACTATGCTCACTACATGTTTAGACGCACAGTGAAGAGACTGAAGAAAACGGCGCGCAAAACAGAGGCTGAATCAGAAATTGGCCCCTTAACCCTCATTCACTATTCCCTACATTTGTCCACTATTACAGTTCACTTGAAGGAGTGAATGAAAACGAGTGCGTGAAGTCAGACTGCTGTTGTGTGTACATCGGCTGTACACCCGTTATTGTGGTGCAACATGTGAGTACACTCAAACATGTCCACTGTGGTTTCGGACGCCACTACAAATGGCTGTCCCCTCAAATAATGCCCTATTTAGGGTATAGTGGCGATTTCTGATTCAGCCATACACATTTTAAAGACCCCTTTTTCCTCAGCAGTCTGAGGTAAGGGCGCAGAAAATAAATGAGCCAATTTCTCACATGCACTGAAGTTCAGACAATGTTGCTATATTCACTTTTTTATTATTTTTATTATTATTTTTGGAACAAGGAATGTTTATGCTTCCATTTCATCTTTAAGCTCAACTCAGCTCAGCCTTTTGAGAGGTTATTTCCGTTTTTCTGGATTTAAAGGAACAGTTAAAATAAAGAGATAAAATATTTTGTGCACTTTTTAATTTTTCCAACACTGGTGGCACCTTATTTTTGCCTGTTTGTGTTTCTGGATGATATTGCTAATGATTTTTTACCAGTGCAATTTGAAGCACAGAGAGAGCAGTGCTGAAGATAGTCTTTACCTAACTAAATGTAGGCTATACATGTGAATGAACATAACATTATGTTATGAGATTTCTGTTTTGTTTTTTTAACCAGGAGGGTTTGTGTTCATTGATTGTTACTGTTTATCTCAGTTCAGCAGAAAAAGCACTTTAGTTGCTAGTAATGTTGAAATGAATGTATTTTCAGTGCAGATTTAGAGATGAAGGCATTTTTTCATTCATCATATTTTTGTCAGACATGGCTACTGGTTGAATTAGATATTTTGTACCAACACAACTTAAACAGAATAACCTCAAAATGAAATATATTTTGTGAAGGATTACCTATGTTTGCTTTAACAATATGAAAAGACATACTTTATCTATATGAGAACATATTATATTTTGTTCAATAAATACATTTTAATCTACACTAATTTCTTTAGTCTGGCAAAAAGACATCGATTCATGTTTTTAGGTATATAACTGTCCGGACCTCGGCCGGTGAGAAGGTTTTTTTTCTGGACCCCAAGCTATTTTAGTTGAAGACCCCTGGTCTAATAAAAAGGCTATATTCATTTAACTGCCATAGAAATCAACAGTTTCACAGATAATGATAATGAATAAGTTGCATCCAGTATCTAGCATCAAGTATCCAGACCTGATCCAGACAGAAAAAGTGCCGTTTACTAAACGATTGATTGGGCCAGACAAAATTACAGAAATCACTGAATTATTTACCGTGGCTGTAGAGTAAGGGTACGACGCATGGCATTAAGTTTTGACGCATATCGCGAGCATAGGTTGGAATCTGCCTTTTGCCACACTCGCTCTACTCCCTTTCCCCATCACATATCAGATCGGAAAGGTATTTATTTTCAATAAAAAAAAGAAAATATTAGAAAAGGGGAAATAAAGCGTTTAACATGTGTTTAATAATACGTTTCTTAATACGTTTCTCGGTTACGGGGTAGTAATGTAAGCAGACATGTATTGGAGATGATAAAAGTGAGTGGGTCCAATATCATTGGTCTTAAAAAGTGAATGGGTCTTGTCCCACCCACACACAATGGTTCTGACGCCCATGATTAGGGACATTTCCCACCCGCAAATGCCTGGATGACATAATTGTATGCAAAATATTTTATTAGCTTATCAAACGCAAACTTCCACAAAGAAAAACAGAAAAACTTTCCTAGCAAGTGTAGCGCTGGGATCAGGGGTTTTGTGTTTTATAACATTCTGCTGGATTGCGCGAATCAGAATCAAGTATTGCATAGAGCCGTGTAATAAATATTTATATAAAGATTCATCTTGCAATTCAGTGTCAGCACTAGGTCATGGGGACCATATAACAATTTTCTGAGAATTAGTCAGACACATAAAATGACAGAGTGACATACAGACAAAAATAATGACATGACTTGTGGAAATAAAATTGTTCTATATCATGTTCCAGGTAAAGGACACCAGTAGTAAGCACACAGTTGGAGATCTTCAGGCACTGGTTTCCAAACAGGTGTCTCAACTACAGCAACAAGGTCGACTCAATGGGCCAGCGCTGGCACAGATGTTCCAGTCTGTGTCCGACAGACTGAATGATGCATTACTTGAAGAACAGCATGACAGTGTCAAAAAGGAGGTAGTCTATAAGGAATATGCACATTCAGTAATGTTTTGTCCTTAAATTCCCTGTTTCTTTTTTACCCCTGTGTTGTAATTCTGAATAACCAGATACTGTATGTGTCTGTATCTTCTGACTAAAGCTGAGAGAACAGATGTTGCTGAGTCTGAGTGTTGCCACAAGCTCCATCCCCCCAAAGAATCCAGCTGAGGTGCAGATGAGTGCTAATGTGGTTGCAGGCCTTACCACACAAGGTCATGAGCTGACAGGAAATGCGCAGGTACGTTGGAACAGTCCGGCTGAATTTAGATGGTAGCAATACCTAAGCAATAATACATCTTTTTCCTAACTCATCCATACTGGCTACAGTTACAGGCAAGTTCTCTGCTGACAAACCTCAGCAATTCCCTGGTCTCTTTGACGCTTTCTGGTGAGGAGTCCTCTGAACACATTCTGCAAGCATCTACACCAATAATTGATGCTGTTAGTAACATCATCAAAGTTTCCTCCAATACTTCTGAACAGGTACTACATAATAGTGAAGCTCCATGTGTTGATTTAAAAACCATCATTCTTGACACTGTATTCATTCCCCTCTTTTACAGAATGAGATCTCCAGTCATTTACTAAACACTGTGGACAATGTTCAGAGTGCCTTGTTGGCTGGGAAAAAGGTGAACCAGGAGCCCACTATACTGAGAACTTCTGTTATTGGTTTATATGTCAACAGGTAAGAGAATAATTTGAATTCATTTGACACAGGCTTTGGGTGTCAGAGGTACAGGGTTCAAAACCCGGACGAGCCCCCATAATGTTCCCCTTCTCACTTCCTAGTTACAGAAACGCAAATCTCCCCTCTTTACATTGCAACCTAAACAATAAGATGATAATTCTGCTGTGCTCTTTCAGAATATCACCAGATGGTCTTCAGAAACAGCCTTTTAACATTCAGAAGAATTCTGCCAGTTTTATTCTCCCATCTATGGGATCTGATGTTCTGTCTGCAGATGAACCAGTAGATGTACGGGTGAGTTGTGTGAATTTATTCATTTTACTTTTATACAAAATGACTTACAAATGTGAGTCATCCTAAGGAAGGCAATAACAAAAAAGTCAACCTAAGCAGGACACGTTCACTGCACAGTTTTAGCTGTTTCTTAAATATTATAAGGAATTGACTGTCTGGGTACGGTCGGTGCCATTCAGGCTTCTGAAAGTGAAAGTGAAATATGGTAACCCATACTTGGAATTTGTCCTCTGCATTTAACCCATCCAAGTCAGTGCACACAGATTAGGAGTAGTGAGTAGTGAACACACACTGCAAACTGTGTACACACACAAACACACACACCAGGAGCATTGAGCAGCTAATTTGCAGTAGCGATTAAGGGTTGATTGTTCAAGGGGCATCTCTGTCATTTCCTCCCAGTATTGAGGATCAAACTCACAACCTTCAGGTTACAAGTTTTACTCTTTGGCCACAAATGCCCCCAAGGCAGTATATTTCTGGAGGCAATGTAAATTTGTAAAAGGGAGTAGAGTTAAAGGACTTGGATTGAGTTGTGCTGCCTGCTCAGCTAGGAATGACCTGATATTCCTAATGTTGTGAAGTGCAAACCTGCATGACTCTTCGCAATGAGGGTTTTGCATGTCAATTGCTCATCAAAGATTACCCGAAGGTTTCTGGCAGATCTGTTTAGAATTATTGTTGAACTGTCTGGAAAGACAAGAAGTTTCTTTTTCGATAGGCTTAGTTGGAGGTGGAATCTTCTGGTTGTAATAAACAGTAGAGTTGCGTGTAGAACAGTGGGGGGAAAAACTATGTGCCTGTACAATAGTTCACAGTGATATAGTGTATATGTAGAAGTGTAGAGGTCCAAGCACTGGCGCTTGAGGTACCCCGTGACCAGTTGATGTTCTTTGGACACTTCTCCCCTCCAGGCAACATTGAAACTAAGACGTCCTCGACAGGTAATATTCAAAGATTAGATTTTTGTTATGTTAATTTCCTCTTGAACCTATTACAGATGACAAGTTATGGAATAAATCCATTCTCATGGTGTGAGGGCGACCGAATCAGTGGATCAGTGGGGTCTCTTTCTCTTACCAACATGAACGGCTCTGTGATCACAGTGGCAAATCTCACTGAGGAGATTGAGGTAAAAGGAGATTGTCAAGAAGTGTCCAATAACAAGAGCGACCAAAAGCTTGGCTACTGTAAACATAAAACTTCCAGAAATGTATCTTTCTTTTTTATTTCCTAGATTCTCTTACCAAGGACAGACATGGCAGAGGTTAACCGAACTCTTCTGGAACTAGGAAACTTCAGCACTGTGGTCATTAATGTGACTGCACCCAATATATCTCTGGTTTTCAAGTTAGACCCTTCAGAGGAGATCCCTCTGCAGTTGCTCCTGGGTTATCAGGACTACCCTAATGATACAAATTATGAGGCTCGGATCCAACTGCCTGAAGGGAGCATCTCTGAAGGTTATTAACACATATAAATAATTAAATGGAATTTATGAAATACTGTTTACAAGAGATTGAAAAGTATTTATTTTATTATTATTTTTTGCAGAGGAGAGGTACACATGGGTGCTTAACTCTATGGAGATGACAATAGAAGTAGGCATTTACTATCTTCTAGTGAGGCCTGTTGTTGGTGCAGGGGTAAATTCGACAAACGCCTCAGTTTTCATCACAACCATTGCTGCTCACTGTTTGTATTGGGATGAGATGAAGGCCAATTGGAGTGGTGATGGCTGTAGGGTAAGCTGACCAACCAATGTATATTTTAAGAACTGTTCACACTGACAGTGATTTGATCACTGGAAATCACCAAATGTCTATACCGTTGGTTTTGATGTGTCACTTCTCATCTCATAAAGTCTTTCTGTTCACTAGACACACCTAAATTGCATTGCCAAAAATGACCGATAATCGCAAACTGCCAACATTCATTGAAAATAAGTGATTTCAAGTTGCTTTGTCGTTGCAGTCACGCTTGGTGTGAACACCCTTTTAAACTGAATAAGCATGTAATTTATACAGAGGACCTCATGGTTAGAGCCTTACCTTTTTTCCAGGTTGGCCCTCGTACTACAACATTGGTTACTCAATGCCTATGTACTCATTTGACCTTTTTTGGAAGCTCTTTCTTCGTAATGCCCAACGTGGTTGATGTGACCCGCACTGCTGAACTCTTTGCCACCTTCACCAACAACCCAGTGGTGGTGTGTTTTGTAGGTGCCATTATCCTGGCTTACCTGGTGGTTGTGATGTGGGCACGAAGAAAGGACATTCAGGATGCAGTCAAGGTTTTCTGGTTCTCTTGAAGATCCTATTTGAGATACTTATAAATAATTCCATATTTTGACTGAAAGAAAAAAAAGAAAATAATAAATACTTTTAATGAAAAAAAACTTCTTTGTTTAACTTTGATTTTAATCTGCAAATTTGAAAGGTGAAGGTCACAGTACTTGAGGACAATGATCCCTTAGCTGAATATCGTTACTTGTTGAGTATCAACACAGGACATCGTCGTGGGGCTTCCACCTCTTCTCAGGTTAGTGTCGTCCATATTTTCTAACAGCATTTTTTTCAGGGACACTTTTGTGCCATTCGGAATTAACACTGCCATAACATTGTTCCAGGTTACAGTGACTCTACAGGGCACAGAGGGAGAAAGTGAACCTCATCATTTGACTGACCCTGAAAAGCCGGTGTTTGAAAGGGGAGCACTGGACATGTTTTTGTTGACCACCCCTGTCTCACTGGGGGAGATACAAAGTATCAGGCTGTGGCATGACAACTCAGGACAGCATCCTTCTTGGTATATTCAATAGGAATTGTGTAAGATTACCTGTGTGGCATGTTGTTTTTGTCTGTGTAATTGCAGTACTTCCTGTATATGACCCTTTGGAATTGTTCCAGGTATGTTAACAATGTGATGGTACAGGACCTAATAACTGGGCAGAAGTGGCACTTCCTGTGCAGCTCGTGGTTGGCCATTGACTTGGGAGAATGCACACTAGATAAAGTTTTTCCTGTTGCAACAGAGATGGACTTAAAAAGGTTTAGGTATGTAGCTGTGAGATGAAAAAAATGTTTGGGGCTTGTTTGGAAATTTTCACAAAATGTACCACAAAATGTTTGGAATTTTCCCATTAATGCTTAATTTATTGTGTTCAAATGTTACAGTAATTTGTTCTTCATGAAGACTGCAAAAGATTTCCGTGATGGCCACATCTGGTTCTCTGTAATCAGTCGTCCCCCAAGTAGTAATTTCACACGAGTACAGCGTGTCTCCTGCTGTTGTTCGCTGCTGCTCTGCACCATGTTGACCAGTATCATGTTCTGGGGTATTCCATCAGACCCTTCAGAGCAGACCATGGACCTGGGTATGGCCAATAAAACATGAATTTAACAATATCTTACTTTAATCTGAAAGCTGTTATCAGCAAAGTAGAACATGTCCACTATAGCTGTGACCTAATGCAGAGGCTGCATCCTTCGAAGGACATGGATTTCAAAGACTACACCTTTAAAGTCAGTGAAGGTCGAACCAAGATTTGTTCAATGGGATGGTCTAGCCTACAGAGGATTGCTCTCGTTGTCTAGCAACTGAGACAGCTTTCGTTGACGATCAGCAATATGTTTGTTCTGGTCTTTTTTGAAACTTATATTCAGCTGTCTGAAAACAAAACAGGATTCACATCCTGTCTAAATATGATAATTATGGTCCATGTATATAATAAAGAATAAAAACTATCTATAACATTTCATCTTAGTAAGATATGTCAACATTTTAACCTCTTTAAAGTTTTTTTCTCTAACATCGTTAAGATATCGCCGCATTTAAAGGAACCTTCCAAATGGGACAGCCTTCGTTGTGCGGCTGTGATGCATTCGGCCTTCAAATATAGCCTAAGAACGATGCAGCCTTCAAATTGGGACACAGCTCATATTATTCAGTCCATACTCTGTACTTCATATGACTATGAGATGTTGTACTCCATCAAGGCTTGCAGAAGTCCCCCTTGGTCCCTAAGAGCACAAAGTCTTACATTTATGAAACAATTATGCAATTACATGTGTCATATCTGTTAAAGGTTTTTCATTCCAATAGCTGTTTAAAAAACAAGACAGCTGCACTGTTAGTAGTAATTACATCATTAACTAACACATTATTAAAATGTGTTTTTGTCTATTATTTAAAAAAAAAAGTTATTTTGTTAAAATGTAATGTTAACGTTATTTTAAAATGTTGGTTTTGTCTAGTGTATGCATTGAAGTAAGACTCTCTTCTCTCCATCTGTTCTGATCTGGAGTGTTTCCCAAACCGAACTATGGTCACAAGTTTTGTCGTTACCACCATAAAGTCAATGGAACATGTGACCATAGTTGGCTAACAATACTTTTGGGAAACGCACCTCTGGAAAATAAGTGGGCAGATAAAGTCTTTGAAGTACACAATGGCAAGGATTGATTGCTATGATACAAAACACAAAAGGTCCTGTAGTAGTAGAAAGCAAGAGGTTCCTTGTAGTTAAGGGTCTTTATATGCTAAAATATCCTGATATCTCTATTTTCATTCTAGAGTCCTGTAGAGAGGTTTCAGTGGGACCATACCTGCTGCACACTTGCTTCCCATGCATTTCCTCAAATGTTGATATTGCCTTAGACATTTTATTAGGTCAGCGATTCCTTGCTGGTTTTGGATGCTCTGTGTCTCGAAATAACCTTCTAGGATCTTTAGATTTGAGGTTTTTATCACAGAGAATCGCATAAATACTCATCTAAGACAAAAGCGTTGCCAGTGTTCACAGGGAATTGAGCCCCGCTTATAACCTGACAAGTCAGACCCACATCAAGATGTTTGGTCTGGAAACTCACCATTGACAGCTCAATCCGAGGGGCGGGATAAACAGCTGTCTGCCAAAGGCCCTCTGCTCGCGATAGGATAGCGCTACAACCAACCAGAGCAACGAAGGTGAAACAGAGCTTGTTGACAGATTAAACTTTCTCCATATCCGGTCAGCAAAACTCCGAACACATCTTTCCCTTTTTAAGAATGACTTCAGTGCCGTTCTTTGTTCTTTTCTCAGAGAAAAGTCAGAGCTGATTCGAAAGACCGCCGTTCAGCAGTTTCTGTGTTTACTAGAAGCACGCAAGCGCAACTCGGCCGTCGTTATGTTAAGCCCCACCCACCTACTCTACACACGATGTGATTGGCCCGACGAAGTTTGGCGTTTACAGCTCAGAAGTGTATTGAGAGTTGCTAGACGACACTCGCGGCAAATTAGATTTGCTGCTGCTAGGGTGCGTCTAGATTTCAAGGCTACCCGGCTTAGACATTGGTGTAGCAATCTGCAGCAAGTTACTTGAGAGTACAATATCCTGTAGGATTGACATCACTTCCCTCATTCTGGAAACAGCACTTACAGACATAACTAAACAAAAACAAAAAAAACTTAAAGACTTTTCTTGATTTAAAACATAATTATTATATGAACTCAAAACATAAAATTATTATTACATACTATTTATAATAATGTGTTTTCTGTCTTTGCATGGGCTACAGGTCAGATTGAGTTCACTTGGCAACAGGTCATGATTGGCGTCCAAAGCTCCATTATCATGTTTCCTATCAATCTCCTTATTGTGAGCATCTTCAGAAATGCTCGTCCAAGAGAGCAAAAGTCTTCAAAGCAGCAGTCAAAGACAGATCCCACAAAGCAAGCCAAAACTGGACGTGTCTCCCCGAATCAACCTTCACACTATAATCACAAGGATATCACACCTGACGCTGTGATAAAGGCAGGTCAACCTCAAGCGTTTGACCCAGCATAGTTCAATCTCTCACTCTTAACAATTGTGGTTTTATGATTTTTTTTCAGGACATCAAACGAATAGCACAGTCACTCTATAAGGTCATGAAAAGACCTGTTCCAAGGATAGAACTGGACTCCACCACAACAGATATTAACAATCTGCTGTCATTGGTTGAAGAGATAATTTGTCAACACAATCAAGTTGGAAAAGAGTTCTACACCGATTCTTCTAAAAAGGAGCAAACGCTTGTGGCTTCCCTTGGGTGTGTAAATCTGAAAGGTGAATATTGTTTCATATTTCTTAGTTCCAGACAATGTAAAACTTGAACTTGAATGTTAATTAAAACTTGAACGTCGGATAGAATGCGTAAAGTTTTGTTGATAGATCAACCCTGACTTTGAGTCATTCGTCAACTAAAGCAATATTCCATTGGTTATTTTTAAATAGAGGTGAGCGTAATCCAAGTTCCTAGTTGCCTGGAATGCAGTATGATGGGAAAACATTGAGGTTGGAAGTGGAAACTTGAGTTTTCCACACCTGTCTTTGAATGAAGCTCGGCATGCACGCTTAATTATATATAAAAAACTATATTTTTTTGTTCCTATCTCAGAGAGAAGTGTTTGTGATAGCTCAGACCAAAATGAAAAACACAGCATCTACAACCAGTATCTCTACAAACAACTCCAAAATGTGGAGAAAGAACTGAGACTGCTGGGACCTTCATCCTTCTTTAAGCCAGAGGGCTACAACCAGGCTGTATTGCAGGTCCAAGGCATGAAGAACCTACTTGAACCACATGCCTCCTCCTGTTCTCCCAGTGGTCTGCATACTCGTAGCTCCAGTCCAACAGAGGGCAGCAGTGAAGACAGCAAAAAGTGTTGTCAGAAAGGCTTGCCCTGGTGGTTTGTGTTCGTTGGTTGGTTTCTTGTTTTATCCACCAGTGGTGTTTCAGCATACTTCACTATGATGTATGGGTTGACCTATGGGAAGGATCGCTCCATTAGCTGGCTCATCTCAATGGTGGTGTCATTCTTTGAAAGCCTCTTCATCACCCAGCCTGTAAAAGTAAGAGACGGAATTAAAAAGTCAATTCATGAGAGCTTCCATCTTAAATTTTATGATTGTATATTCTGTATTATTACCAATTCCTGTAAAGCGTGTGGTTACATGACAGTGTCCATTAGATGACTTGACCTTGTAATGGTTTCTTTAGGTACTGGGCTTTGCAGTCTTTTTTGCTTTGGTACTCAAAACTGTAGATCAAGAAGAGTATGGAGATGTTACAATTGGCGGGACGCTATCCAACACGGGTAACAAGAGTCAATTTACAGTATCTTCTTTGATAATCACGTTATCAGCGTGGCAAAACTTCAGATGAAACGTCTGTCCACAGATGATCCTGATGCAGTCAGAATTGCCAGGAGAGACAGCACATGTAGTTTCTATCAACCTCCACCTCCCACTGACATAGAAAGGATGAAAAACAACATGATCAAGGAGCAGAAAGTTTTCGCACTCATCCGGGAGATTCTCAGTAAGAAGGACACAATTACTCTTTCATTAATGGAAAGATTCGCTTGTTTGACACAGCCTTTTACATTGCAGTTTATGTGGGATTCCTGTGGATGCTTCTCTTGGTTGCATATGGTCAGCGAGATCCAAATGCGTACTACCTCACTCAGCACATCCGGCAGAGCTTCAGCAATCGCATTTCAGCGAGTATGAACCACAAAGATATATTCAACTGGGCCAAATCCTCCTTGGTCAGTAATCTGTTTGGGCAATATTCAGGTATTCCTTCAATGTGTATTGTCTACTTGTTCCAGATTAAAATAAAAACACATGACAAAGGTTTGGTTATTGTACCTCTAGACCTAAATGTACTTTACCTTTTCAGGCTTCATAACAGATGGGAACTCAAAACTTGTTGGCAATGCTCGACTCCGTCAGGTTAGGGTAAAAAAAGACTCTTGTATAGTTGCTGAGACCATGCAGTACACCGTTTCTGATTGCCATGCCCCATACTCCTGGGAAGCGGAGGACATGAGCTCTTATAGTCCAGGCTGGAACCAGACTAAAAATGAGAATGGCTATCAGACTGTACCTACACCGTGGCACTACCAAACTCAGGCCAAACTCCGGGCAAACCCTGTTTGGGGTGGACTGGCTCTTTACAGGGGTGGAGGATTTGTGGTGGACCTAGGCCCAGATCAACAGAACGCAAGCAGGTAGCATAATGTGTAAATATATAATCAAATTTCACAAGTTAGAACAATTGATCTTTCCTTTTCCTTCCTACAGACTTCTTCAGTATCTTCTTGACAACATCTGGTTGGACGTGTATACACGGGCTGTCTTTGTGGAGTTCACGGTTTATAATGCAAATGTGAACCTCTTCTGCATTGTAACTCTCATATTTGAGACCACAGGAGTAGGTGAGGCATCTCCTTTTGGATTCTCCTAGGATTCTCATGTACTCAAAGTCTGGACTTACTGCAATTCTGTTGTTTTTGCAGGCACATTTCAATATCGGAGTGAGGTGCAGACTGTCCATCTTTATCAGTCCACTGGTGGCTTTCATGTATTTGTTATGGCATCAGAGGCCATCTATTTCCTCTTCATTCTCTACTACATGTTTGTGCAGGTCAGCTCTCAAATAGAGCTCTAAAATAAGATGGTGTATATCAGTGAAGCTATAATACACAATATCTTGTGGATTAACAGGGGAAACTGATGAAGCAGCAGAAATGGGCATATTTCAAAAGCAAGTGGAATCTATTGGAATTGGCCATCATTATTCTAAGTTGGAGTGCCTTATCTGTGTTTGTCAAGAGGACAATATTGGGCAACCGGGACATTAACTATTACCAAAATAACAAAGACATGTGAGTGAAAGCCTTAAACTCTTCCAGATCAATGACTATGTCTACACAATATACACTTCACAATTAATACAGCTGCTTCTCTAACAGGTTTGCCAGTTTTTATGAAACTGCCACGGCAGATGCTGTACTGGGCTATCTGATAGCCTTCCTAGTTCTGCTTGCCACCATAAAGCTGTGGCATCTGCTGAGACTCAACCCCAAGCTACACATGATCACCTCTACACTGCAGCGAGCTTGGACAGATATCTCAGGCTTCATCGTGGTCATGACCATCATGTTTTTGGCCTATTCCATTGCTGTGAGTATCATACTCCCTCACAATTTGTGAAAAGTAGACAATGACCAGGGCCAACAAGAGAGGCAGCTTCTGGAGGGCAAAAATTCTGCAGGATTTAGTTCCAACCCTATAACACTCCTAACTGTAGTTTTCAAGGTTGTGGCTAGAAGAGATACAGCTATGGTCAGAAGGGAAACAAAATCTCGCAATAAAATAACAATTAAAATTTGCTACTTATGTTTTTTTGATTATTAACGCCTACACCTACTAGTGATGTTCGATTCTTGAACGAATCGTTCTTCTGAGCCAGTGCTCAAAAAGTAACCGGTTGAGCCAGTTCATTAATTGATCTGAATCAATTGATTAATTGATCTGAATCTTTTGCAAGATGCAAAAGCCGAAGTAGATCATCCCAGAAGAAAAAAAGAAGAATGAATCCAATCAACTTTTTTACAGTTTATGGTTTAACCTGCTGTCGAAGTTCGCTGAGGCTTACAGAGGATGGTTGGGTTGGCGTAGCAAGTCTAAGGCATGTAGGCTACTGGACATATTATGACTACTGTTATAAAATAATTTTTTATTACAACATGCAAAACGTTTCTATCGAGAGATTTAAATACATGGTACTGTAGTTAACTGTGCATGCAGTATATATTTTAAGTTATTAAGTTTATAAGGCTGGTTTATTCGTTTTATATAGGCTACTGTAGACAAGTAACATCATATCTGCGTTTGTTGATCAGTGCCTGAATGTGTACTGTAGTAGCACAGTTTTCACTCGAATCCGACGTGAACGATAAATACATTAACTGTGAACACAAACACCATTAACTTAAGTAAATGAAAGGCAATAATCAGCAAATGCACTCGCGCAAATAACTTTGTTTGATTGTTAGAATATGCACTGACACAGATTACTTGGTTTGAATGTATCCTTTGATATAACATGACCCTGAGAAATACATAAAAGAAATGCAGTGACATTATTGCATGATGATGTCAGGAACCTATGAATTTGCTTTTTGAACCAGTTCATTGAGAGGAACTGTCCAAGAAGAACCAGTTCGTGGAATTTAATTAATTAACAATAATTATTTGTTGTTCAGTGTGACAAAACTGACAGATTTTTGATGTGCACATGCCTAGTAAGCCATGGTAGGACAATCTGGCCGTCTGGCTGTGGCTGTATCCCTTCTAGTCCCAACCAGTGCTGTGTTCCAGAGCGTTTTTTATAATGTCTTCACTCGCTTAGTTCCCTCTATCTCGTTCACTCGGATGTGCACTCGTTCACTTGTGTCATTGCTTACGTTGTATGAGTGCATTGTGGTGGGGTAAATCAAACACGATATGCAGTGACATCACAATCGTGTTGCATTGTGGTATATGAAGCTGCCTGAAGTGTACATATGAAGTAGACTCCCTCAGTCAAAAATGAGGGAGCGAGGGTCTGCCATCTAAATTTCCCTCATCCACCTAACGAAGTGGAGCGTACTTCAAAATGGTGGCTGGGATTCCACCGAGGGGAAGTTCACAAGTGTGTGTCTAAAAGTGGAGTGAAATGCAGCCCAGTTTTCAAGTAATCCTGAAGGACTTGATTAGCTGGACCAGGTGTGTTCCATTAGGGTTAGAGCTAAACTCTGGGATCCTTCTGGATCTGAGTTTGGATCCACTGGCCTACAAGCTCCTGGAAGGACAAAGTAGTAGTAGTTCATTCTGCTTGTGCTATAGTCAGCGTTCCTCTCCACTTTGACATGCACTCGCAAACGTCACCTCGGGGGAATCCCTGCCACCAGTTTGAAATGCGCAAAATTATATGGGGTGTTTCTCAAACGGAAGGCTGTATCCTTCCCAGCCCAGTCATTCTGAGGATTGTAGGCTAGTGTCCTCCTCAGCAATTAAACACTAGAATGAGATGGTCTAGTAAGTGCGCATGGCTACGTAACACATGTTCCTGTGTGGTCACAGCACGAAAATACTATTAATTATACTATTATACTATAATAATTATACTATTATACTATAATAATTATACTATTCATTCATCTGATAATGAAGTCAGAAAAGCTCAGTACCAATCTTTATATTAATTGGCTTTCTTTTACTGCAATACATTGAATGACAACGGTCTCCTAGTTACATTATTGACAGTTTAGTGTTAGTAATTAATTTACAGCAAAACCAAAGATAACATATATGTTTTCATGTCCAAAACATTATTTTTGCCGTACATTTGATAATGAAATCAGACAAGCTCAGTACCGACTTTTCCATCAGTTTATTTTTGAAAAATGTGTGCAAAGGATTGTGGGTGATTAGGGGTGCAAAGGATACATTTGATGCATACTTTAAAGGGGGGGTGAAATGCTGTTTCATGAATAATGAGCTTTTTACACTGTTAAAGACTTGGATTCCCATCCTAAACATAGACAAAGTTTCAAAAACTAATGTTGGACGTTTGATAGAGTATTTCTGTGTCAAAAATACTCCTTCCGGTTTCTCACAAGTTTCGGAGAGTTTTTTTCGAGTATGGGTCGGCTTGACATTAATAGAGCGGAAGGTCCTTGTATGGGCCGTACGGGCTCTTCTCCCGGCGCGTCACTAGAGCGAGAGAGGAAATGCACGCCGTAAACACTGCTCTTAGCTGCAGATCCAGTCCTCCGTGAAGACCTATGTCGCGCGCCGCGCTCCACTTTATTCCTATGGGTGACGTCGAGAGACTTCAACGCTTCAGCACAGCATTCCGGGAAGGCAGCGCTGCATTTGAACCGATTTGAACGCAGAAATGACGGGAAGCTTCAAAGCATCGCTTCAGTCACGTCTCAAAGTGGTTTTACACGCCACTGCTGTCAGAGGACTTCACCAAATCATACCAAAGAAGTGTGTTTTTGACAGAGCGGTCCCAGCGATAAAGGTTCGGTCCTGCTTTGGAAGCAGCCGGTGAGTAAAACTGCTTCAAATGTCTGTGCTGTTGGGTCGTCGCGTGAGTAAACATCAGTAAACGACACGATCGCGTGCTTCGTCATTCAAATGCGCTAACAGACTCCATTGTCGTTCTGTATAACGTTACACTAGTCTGCCTCTGATGTGCAAAACCGTTTTGCTTGCTACATCTAATGTTTAGTCGCATACAATAGTCCATAAACCGAATAATGTCCTCATAAACTGCTTGTAAAGACACACAAATGTTGACAGGCCCCTAAATACAGTACATACCACAGAGACGGACGTCCTGATGTTGCCGTTTCTCCTGTTCAATTTATTTCAGCCTCAGATTTGATTGTGGATCATTATCTGTATTAGCTGAGATAGATGGGTTTCTCCACGCTTGAGGACGTCACCGCTTTGTTCGCGATCGTCATTCTTTAGCTCCGCCCACACGATACGCCTCCAGGCGCTCGTTTTTTTTCCGGAAAGACTCGGTACAGCCCATATTTCTTTTATAAATATGATAAAACTAAAGACTTTTCGGAGATATGAAGGATGCAATACTACTCTATAGGTACTCAAGATTGACTGAAACTGAGTGTTTCACCCCCCCTTTAAAACAGTCTGAATGAAGGATGTGAAACGAAGACTGCCTTCCAAGGATCCTTCAAAATGAGATGACCTTCAGTGATTTTTGATGACGTGACAGCCGAGATATTCAGGCTTCGTACACTCCATTTTTGACAGACGGAGCGAGTCTACTCCGATGTATACTTCAAGCAGTTCTATATCCCACAATTCAATTTGATTGTGACATTACAGCAGATCATGCTTAACTGAAGTGTATACCTATTTTGAGAATTAATCGCATAACCTTGCATAATATATGAATTATGTTGACATTTAATTGCATAACACTTGTAGCTACAGTATGTTCAGTCAAAGTTTTATACTATTGATTTTTTTAATATAATTCTTTTTGTTTATGTACAGCTCATATATAGGATTTGATATATTTTCTCCAACTTATATCCATATAGAATAGTGCATAAAACATAAGTGCATAAATATGCATAAGTAAAAAATGGGGTTTAAATAATAAATCAGCTCCATAGTGAATTCCATGTCATCAAGGGATTGCGTTTCGTTAAAACCTTCCAAGATGAAAAATACATATTAAATACGTAAAAAAATGTACTTGAGTATGTTTTAATACAATACAAATATACTATATAATGCATTTTTAATACATTTAATAGTATGTCTATTTCACCTGGGATATGCACGAGATCCACCAGTGTTAGCAGGTGAGGGGCATAAACATTTGTAGGAGAACACAGCCTATATTAGGTCTTCTTAAGTCATATGATCGCATGAGGAACAAACTGAAATGCAAGCCGATGGTCAGACAGAAGAACCAATGCCATTTGATGCCAGTTTTGAGTATGCACAATAACTTTTACACGTGTTGGGCTGGCGATGTACATGATGACTTTTTGTATCCCATTAGTGCAATTTGATGTACGGCTGGAGGCTCTACTCCTACAGAACTCTGCTCGAGTCTGCACAGACCATTATTTGCCTACAACTCGGTATCTTTAACTATGATGAGGTAAATATACTGGCCTTTACATAATTACTCTCTGCCAGTCTTTTTTAGTAACTTGTATTGCTCATTGTATCATTTCCTTCTACCTACAGGTTTTGGATTACAATCCAGTTTTGGGTGCTTTCCTCATCGGATCCTGCATTATCTTTATGACGTTTGTAGTGCTCAACCTCTTTATATCCGTGATTTTGGTGGCTTTCAACGAAGAGCAACTTCACCCCACTGTAAATCTCCCATAATCAATGGATTCAGTGCTGTGTTAAACATTTCACCTTTCTAGATCAGTTAATTAATGCTGTCTCTTTTCCCTCAGCCCTCTGAAGAAGAGGAGATCGTAGATCTGATGCTGATGAAGATCTGCAGTCTTCTTGGCATCAAGTGCAAGAAAAAGTTAATGGATGAAGACGCTTCCACGACTACAGCCTCAGTCATATCGTAGAAATGATGCTCGTCTTTATAACCGTGTGATAGTCAATGCAAGCTTTATTGTAAAATGCTTCTTGGTCTTCAGATACTTAATAATTGTTCTCGTACATTACTAAAATCTTAAAACGCTTTTTCCGTTTATTTCCATTAGCTTGGTTGGGATGTTTGTCAACGCTATTATTACAAATATTAAGCATGAAATATGGAAGTCTTTGTCTGAAACTGTTTGCCCAATTACATCACTGTATTACATCTATCAACAAGTCAGATTTTCTGAGTGGAAAGCAGATAAATGTTTTTCCCTTGGCATATTTCTAGAACCAATCGTGCAGTACAATGACCATCTGGGATATTGTTTTAACTATTGCTACTAACACATTGCGTATTGACTCAAAGAATCTGCATTATATACAACACCAATCCATGTGGCATAAACAATGCTTCTGCCATGCACTAAAGGAACATGCTGAGTTTTTGGGTTATTTTGTTACTTGTTGAGAAGTAGGCTAGCTGGAGCCATTTACTTCCAGTCTTTGTGCTAAGCTAGGCTAGCGGCGTGTGCGTCAGACAGAGTTATGGCACGGACAGAGATGAGAATGGTATATATGGACTAATCTAATACAATGAATAAGCTGAAGTCTCAAAAAGTCAGCATGTTCCTTTAGGGTCTCTTTTTCCATCAAGTCCATCAATACCAATAATGGATAAGTCCAACAATACCAATTGACTTCAATGAACTTAAAGGGACAGCTTGCCCAAAAATGAAAATGTAATGTTTATCTGCTTACCCCAAGGGCATCCAAGATGTAGTGTTTGTTTCTTCAGTAGAACACAAATGAAGATTTTTAACTCCAACTGTTGCTTGTATAATGCATGTCAATGGTAACACATGAGAGTAAAAAAAATAGACACAAATCCATATTAAACTGCGGCTCGTGGCGACACATTGATCTCTTAAGACACTAAACGATTGGTTTGTGCGAGAAATTATACTTATATAATTTTTTTTTACCTCAAATACAACACTACAAAAGCCGCGAGCACGCCATCACTTCCGGCGAGTGAGGTCAAATGTACAAGTTCCGGCGAATCTCAATGGGATACAAGCGGCGGGAATGATCTCAAGCACATTTCTCTACACATTGCGTAATTTGACCTCACTTACAGGCAGTGATGGCTCAGGGACGGCTATTGTATATGGGATGATTTTAGACTCAAAATGATTAATACATTCACGCACAATTATCCATGAACGTTTTACTATCCACAAACAAATGCCTTTCAACTTGTATGTGCAAAACACAGACTTGCATGAATGTGCTGCAGTTTGAATAGAGACATTTTTGTGAATGCAAATGTTTTATTTTGCATTTGTGTATCATCATTTGTGCATCCAACAAGGAAGACGTGCATTTGTGGATCATGTGGCACGCGTGCATTAATTGGCGTCTTTTCGAGGAATCGCTTAACAGTAGGCTTAATATTGCATATTAAGCATTTTATAATTGATTTCTATGTGATAAAAAATGTTGTGTTCATAACCAGATTTAATCTGCCTGCCTATACAAAGTATGCGTTATTAATACCTTTTTAATGTTAGCCTACTGTTAAGCGATTCCTCGTCTTCATAACGAGGATTGGAAACATTAAGCGTTATAAAGGCAGAAGAGCGTTACAGTGCGGCTGTTTTGGCAGGATACCGCCATCTAGTGGTAGCAGGTTTTCTTCGACAAGCTGTGTGTGTGGATCGTGCAAGTCCAAACCGGCGAAATGAAAGTCTCAAAATCCAAATGAATCAAATAGGATCGACTCGGAAACGAGTCAATGAATGCACGCGCGTCACCGGATCCACAAATGCACATCTTACTCGTGCACGCACAAATTCTGGCCAACATTAATACAAAATCTAATTTTTGTATTCACAGTTATGTCTCTATTTGTACAAAATGCTGCACATTCATGTATATCTGGATTTTGCACACACAAGTGGTAAAGTATTCGTTTAAATATAGAAATGCACATTTGGTTTTTGTGCATACATTAATACTAGGGATGGGACGAACTATCGTTTGACAAAATTTCGCGATACAAAACGTGACGAAACGCATCGAGGTCGAAAAAAATGGATCGCGAAATAAAGATAGATGGCACTGCTGCATGATTTGCGTAGTATATAAATAATTTAGTGTATTGTGTGTGTGTGTGTGTGGGGGGCAGACATAACAAAACGCAGCGCGCATTTTCTGTCTGATCTGAGGCATAGTTGGAAAAAGTGAGAGCAGTCAGACGCAAAGGATGCAACAGCAAACATTAATAGGGAAAGAAAAGGGTTGACATTAGCATTAATATTCTAAACCAAAAATGCAGTTATTGCCTACATAAGCTACCATATTTTCTGTTTAACTTTTATAAGACTCCAGAAAGAAAAGTGTGTTTTTTCACTGAGCACATTCTCTGCAGTCTGAGCGCGATGCACTGCAGCTCACTCTCACTCATGTCTGAGGTAAATCATTAACACCATAACCCCTTACAGAACACGTGTTTTATTGAGCTAATTACATTACAATCGGCTAAAACTAATGCACAGGTTACTTTCCTGAACAAGCGCGCTTCCGAGTCGTCCGTGTTCTTCACACTGTCCACGTGAATCACGGCCCAGTTCGGCGCGCACACGCAAAATACCGGCAGTTCAATAGGGAATGCGGATCTCTTAAAGGGGCCACACTATATTCCTACTCGTGTAATATGGACCTCCTCCAGGTATGGTGTGGTTCTGGTTTGCTCACTGGTACACATTAACAATTTCTCATATGAACTTTTCCCTGTTCTGAATTAAACTGCCAGTGTAAAAACTCCCTTTATATTGTTAAAATGAGAGAAATCACTACTTACTCATTATTTTTAAGTTTAGGCTTAAGAGACATGAACAATTTCTTAGATAAATATATCTATGACCTTTGATATGTCTAGTCTTCATGCTGTATTGATTATTATTGAATAAGTATGGTTTCACTAATAATAAATGTACATTTGCATAAAGCATGCATATTTGTCCATACCTATGTTGATTAGAATATTAAAAACTTAATTTAAACTTAATTTAAGATACATTTACAATTGCTAAAAAGGTGCGATTAAATTGCGATTAATCACGAGTTAACTCATGACAATCATGCAGTTAATCGCTATTCAATATTTTAATTGGTTGACAGCCCTACAGTGCCCTCCACAATTATTGGCACCCCTGTTTAAGATGAGGTCGCAGACTTCTAAAAATTCTCCTTTTTTTAAACAACATAGAACCAAAATGCAAAAAAAGAGAAATATCCTACCTTTCGTTTTAGTACATTACTTTGGTGGTAAAAAAAAAAAAAAAAAAATCACAGATTTGGAAAGACTTTTTTTTTTGATATCGTATCGTGACATATCGTATCGTAACCTTGGCATATCGAGGTGCATCGTATTGTGAGTTTAAGTGTATCGTCCCATCCCTAATTAATACTCAGCATCAGGCATATTCACTGGCTGTTATGTGTGTGTGGGTTGGGAAACGCTTGAAAACGCGAAATGAAAGTCTCAAAATCCAAATGAATCAAATGAGATCAATGCAGAAAAGACGCCAATTAATGCACGCGTGCCACATGATCCACAAATGCACGTCTTCCTTGTTGGATGCGCAAATGATGATACACAAATGCAAAATAAAACATTTGCATTCACAAAAATGTCTATTTATACAAACTGCAGCACATTCATGCAAGTCTGTGTTTTGCACATACAAGTTGAAAGGCATTTGTCTGTGGATAGTAAAACGTTCATGGATAATTGTGCGTGAATGTATTAATCATTTTGAGTCTAAAATCATCCCATAATTGTACATTGTTGTATTTGAGGTTCAACATTATTTAAATACTGTTGTTTCTCGCAGAAACCGATAGTTTAGTGTCTTAAGACATCAGTGTGTCATCACGAGCAGCTGTGTTTAATTGGAAGTCTGTGTATGTTTTTTTTTTTTTTACTCGAATTACATTACACCCAATTGACATGCATTATGACAGTTGGAGTAAAAAAAATATATATATATATATTTATATATAGTGTTCTACAGAATAAACAAACACACCTACATTGTGGATGCCCTGGGAGTAAGCAGATAAACATTACATTTTCAGTTGAACTATACCTTTAAAGGATTAGTTCAGCCAAAAATTTTAATTCTGTCATTAAGTATTCACCCTTGTGTCGTTCCAAACCTGTAAGACTTTTGTTCATCCTCACAAATGAAGCACAAATGAAGATCTTGATAAAGTCTGAGAGCTTTCTGTCCCTCCATTGACAACTATTTATTTAACATTTTCAAAACCCAGAAAGGTAAAAAACTAAATTTTGTTAAAATAGTCCATGTGACTCCAGTGGTTCAAACGTAATTTTATGAAGCAACGAGAATATTTTTGTTTGTTCACTAAAAGTAATGGCATTATTCAACAATTTAATTTCATCTGCAATTCTCCAACAGTTGACGTTGTGAATTCAGTGCATGGCTTCTGAGTTCTGTGTCAGAACGGCGGCTCAACACTTCTCACCTCTTCATAACACAAAGGCTGACCACTGGAGTCACATTGACTATTTTAACAACGTCTTTACTGCCTTTCTGGACCTTGAAACTGGTAATTAAATTAATGTCTATGGAGAGATCAGAAGGCTCTCAGATTTCATCAAAAATGTCTCAGTTTGTGTTCTGAAAATGAACAAAAGTCTTGCGGGTTTGAAACGACACAAGGGTGAATAATTAATAACAGAATTTTAATTTTTGGGTGAATTAATCCTTGACTTCTACAAAAAAAGAAAAAAAAGAAAAGAAAAAGAGGCCTATGATTGATTTTCACAGGTCAGCTTACTTGAACAGGACAGTAAACTCATTCACAGAACCAGAAAAACAGAGGAACAAAAGAGTCTTTGGGTGCCCAGCCAGTACCAGAGAGCAAAAATACCTAAATTAGTTTTTGAATTGATCAAGTTCAGAGCACAAGACTTATTTTTTCATTGGTTTTAATTGGCAACAAACCTTTTTCAATCATCTGTATGTGTAATGTGTGTTGGGGAGTTTTTGGAAGCCTCTAAAAACACATGCAAACCAGTAGTGAAATTTAGCATCCTTATTGGACAGATGGCAACTTTAGGTTGGTCTTAAAAAAAAAAAAAAAAAAAACCTCCCTTTAGCCTTTATTCAGTGCAGCTGGTGGTTTCAATTTCCACTCAAACAGAGACACTATCCTAGTTTATCAGTTTCACCAGTTTACCATGTTAAACTCAGATGATACTGTGTGTTATAGCTTCCCCGATGCAAATTACACCCTCTTATTTCATTAGAAAACTGACCTACACAAATATGTAATAGAGAATTCAGAAGAGAAAGGAGGATTTGAAAGCCACCATTGGACTGATAAAGATGGACAGTCTGCACCTCATTACGATAACTCAACAGCACTCATCAGACTCTCTGCACATTTAGGTCAGATAATCTTGAGAAAACATGAAAAGTTATCAAAGATTTTTGAATAACAATAACTCCCAGAGAGCCTGTTTCCAGCAGAGTCTAGTTCTACCTGGGCGAGACTTGTTTTAATAACTCGTGTCAAACGTATTTGTATATCATCAATCCAATTGTGCGATAATATTTTACATTTTGTGATGCAATTAATCATGTAGCTGTGGTTTGCTATATATATATATATATGAGAAATGTCCAACATTTGCTCAGAGTTTGAAACTGTTCAAGAAGTCTCCCAAGAACTGCACATTCGGACATCACCAGTCAGGTCATGGAGCGTTAAATAACAGGTCCAAAAGGCCCAGTAACGATGAGAAAAATCCTGGCTCAGACTGTTTTCAAAAGTCAAAAAAACCTGACAAGGGTTTAATATCCAAGGGATTTCTCTGCAGTATTACCAAGACCATGCTTTACGAACTTGAGGAGTGTATCCCCTGATTATACAGACAAGGCAAATCCCAGACTTTAACTGAAAGCAACTTGCACTGGCATCTCTTAAAATGTGTCAGTGCCATTGTTTTGTCTCAAGTAACACGTGTTTTTTTTGTCTAAGGCACGTTTATAAAAGCTACTTAAATGTCCTAACTCAACTAAAGCCTAATCCTAGCTTAATCTAAACTCAGGTCTGTAAAGCCAGGGCCAATAGCTTTAAGAAAAAATGGTATACTTTGCCACATATTCTCTGCTCGCTTCAGTTTTTCCCCAGATGAGACCTAATATTGCAGGTATACAGATCACCAATAGTGAAGAAACAACCAATAAGAAATTACAGAAGTCGAACCAATTCAAACCGATGCTCAAATTTAAAGCCGTTTTTTTTTTTTTTTTTTTAATGTTGTGTATACTGATGGTTCATCCATACATCAACCAAATGCTTGAGACCTCCTTAATTCATGCTCCAATGACTTAATTGACTTACAGTGCTTGTAACAACATCTTTATCCAGATTGAACACCAAGTGCATTTCATTTTGGAGCCTAAAACATTATCATTACAAGCAGCAAATGATTGCCACACACTATTATTGAAGCCCTCTGAACACCAACCATTATAGGAGAAGTCACCGTCCAGGTAACAATGTTCCAATTCTTAAATAGTTTTCAACTGAGTTAAAAAATTTGCAGTCTGATACAGAAGGCTAAGAGACCTGAACAATATGAAAGTGCTAGTCATTAATTTACAGAGATCAGGCATCACATAGTGCTATGACAAGTATCCAATATGCTACATTTGAATACACGTTGACACCTTACAAATGCCTCTGGTTGTTTGACCAGGCAACTTAAAAATCAAGTGCCATGGCTAGTTATGTACAATATGAGAATTGTTTGTCTTTTTTTGACGATGAAAAACTTTGACACACTACTGCCAGAGGTATAATCTTGAAAAGGCCCTTCGGCCCATACAGTGACAATGAATTTGACATTACGTCTCAATTTCAATTCTTTAACCCCCGTAGTATGTGTGTGGGAGCTGCCGTTATGGTACCTCTCTTAATTTCTGGATTCCATAAGACAACATTGTTCAGAGCTTTATTTTCCCCCACTTGCTTAGCGTTCAAAGTTCTTGGTTTGTTTTCCCAGGCATCGGCTGCATTTGGTTGCTTTCCCGCATCTTCTGGTGCTGTTTAAATTTGATAGTCAGATTGAAGAGTGAGAGAGAAGAACCAGTTCTGGAACCACTACTTCAGGGAGCAACACAAGTGTTTTCATTTCACTACATTCAGTCACAGTTAGAAAGGGGAAGGGAAAGAGAGGACTCAATTCATCCCGGGGGCGCTGCCACCAAAGTTGAAATTGGATGGCACCACGGGAACTGTGAACTTGTATCCTCCATGCTTCTCGATCATCTTTGATTCTGGAAGCAAAAGCGGAAAAAGGGAAAATCAATAAGTCGAATGAACGGCTAACATTTTGGAAGCATGTCGACTGTGCAAGTCTTTGAAAAGCTTGAAACGAAGTGTGTTTTGGGTGCAACATCTGGGGCACGTTCAACACTCAAAACGGTGCGCAACGTTCTGCTTTGGTTTCCGGTTGAATGTCATGTTTCCTGGAAACAGCGTGAAACGGGTTTGAGATGCGGTTTCTCTCGTTTGGTGGGTGTGTCTAATACGTCAGCCCAATCAGCAGCAACATGTAAAAGCGACAGCTCGCACAATGGGTCCAATTAAAGTGGTTTATAAATGTGTTCGCTACATCTCAGTTTATTCTACAACTGAAGATATTAGAAGACATGATTGTCGTAAGAATTTTATTTAATTGTATTTTATTGTGATTATTAGGAGGCCATGATGGACAGAAGCCAATGGGATAATTTGGCCAGGATGCTGAGGTTACACCCCTACTCTTTATCGAAGGACATCCTGGGATTTTTAATGACCACAGAGAGTCAGGACCTCGGTTTAACGTCTCATCCGAAGGACGGCACTCATTGACAGTATAGTGTCCCCATCACTATACTGGGGTGTTAGGACCCACACAGACCACAGGATGAGCGCCCCCTGCTGGCCTCACTAACACCTCTACCAGCAGCTACCTAGTTTTCCCAGGTGGTCTCCCATTCAAGTACTGACCAGGCTCAGCCCTGCTTAGCTTCAGTGGGAAACCACTCTTGGGTTACAGGGTGATATGGCTGCTGGTTCTGCTATGGTTTCCGGTTGAACGTCATGTTTAATTAGAATGTCTTCTGGCTCATATCCTTTCCTTAGGAAGGTGTGCTAGGCACTGGTTAATATAACAAAAATACTATACATATTTATACACTTTGCTATTGTATTGTGGAGTGACACGTTCATAAACGTTTATATACCTCTGATTATATAATGGTAAATATTACAATATCAACCAGTGATCAGTAAATAATGATAAGCCTAATACTCACAATAAAAATAAGGTCATATAGATCATAACACAATCTCAGAGGTAAGAAGTGGATTATCCTTCACCTGAAATTATTGTTTTCATCCTGAAACGTGAGGCAAATGTTGGATCACAATAATTGGGAACCACAGTTTCCACAAATCCCTTCACTCGATTGGGATGTTTGCTTTTATTCTGGACGGTAAAGGCTGTGACTGTTACATCGAGCATATGTTGCAGAATTACACACGCATTTTATCAGTTTTATCAGGCTCCTAAAATTCGGGCTCCTTCTCAGCTGCCATAGTTGCAACTCCTGTGTCCTCAGAACAGGGTGTTAAACGCAGCACCGTTACCCGTTTAAAACAAAAACATTTTGCAACGTTTTGTCGGCGCTGAACGCAGCCCTGGTGCAAATGATTACTCAAACAGATATTGGTCTCACCGTGCGCTGCTCGCCGCTGATCTGCAAGTGTTGCAATATCCTGAAGTTGTTTTCTTTGTTCCTCATCGAGACACTGTGTGAGCGCCTGGTACCATGCTGGGTCACGGGCCTGGACATCTAGAGGGAGGGAGGGAGAGAGAGAGAGAGAGGTCTAAGTGAAGCGCTCTTTAAAGTATTCATTTCGCTCACACCGTATGTCAAGTGAAACTCGTACTCTGTATTATGGCTTTGAAGATCTGGTATTCGTCGACGAGGTTGTCCTCGTCATCCACCGAGGTCGTGTAACCTTCGAGAGCGGTCTCCTCTGCGTCGTCTTCCTCCCAGTCTTCATCGTCACCGTCCTCTCCTGCTTGTTTAGCTAGCATTTCAAGGTACTCCTGGCCTTCTTCATCTATGTCATCTTCATCACTGCCTAACTCAGCTGCACAAGTAGGCTCATGTCAGAACAACTACATTCAAATGCATTATATTGACAAAAAACATTTGATATTCCATTTCCAGTGTGACAAATTAATGTAATACAAGACTCCATTTGATCAGACAGCCAACAATGATCAATTATTACATTTTCCTCCAAATTAGAATAGGAATATCTAGATCCATCTATATATAAGTGCTGTCAAATCTATCTATAAATAAAATTTAAAGCATTTACACCGCACATTTCTGCAAGTTTTCAATATTTTTATACTATAATTTCAGTTACTCTCCAAATTAACAAATTAATTATTTTTTTTATTATACATTTGTTGTAATGGCATCTTTTTATGAATGAAGGCCAGTATCACTGATACTAATGTCATTGTTTTTTTTT
Source organism: Pseudorasbora parva (assembly GCF_024679245.1). Lineage (NCBI taxonomy): Eukaryota > Metazoa > Chordata > Actinopteri > Cypriniformes > Gobionidae > Pseudorasbora > Pseudorasbora parva. The sequence continues at coordinate 5,927,447 of NC_090172.1, read as the reverse complement.
AAACAATGATAGACATTCAACATTACAGTGTAATTGAAAGCTATCAATGCCAACATTTATTATGCTTTACAAATAACTCCAAACAATCTTCACACATAAACCCATTATAATAAATGTCATATTTACCTGTGGCCTTCATACCTGTTAGACATATACAGAAATTGAATAAAGTTATCAAACACTTTACAGTCTTAACCGCATGCATCATAAATTAAATATAGATTAATAAGGATTAAATCTACAATTTTCTCTGTTCTTTGATTAACTTTAATGACAGACATCACAGCCACTGTTTATTAGGCTGCTGTCACTTTAAGATCTGCCGCTGCCGAACAAGACGCGCATTTGATGCTTCAAGTTTATTTAAGACTGCTCTTATGAGAATATACAATCAATACAGCCATTTTGGCATAATTATGTGTGCGGCATAATTAATTACATGTGTCTTTCTGTGCGTCGAGTGTGTCACAGTCAGGATATTCACAGAAAGCACACTTTCATTTGTCTTGTCACGTATCATATAATGTAACACTAGCCAAAGGATGACAGAAAAAAAATGTTCATGTGTTAACGCGCTAATTTTGACAGCACTAATATATATGTATATATAGGGGCCATGTGACAATATAGCATATACAAATAATTAAAGACAATTAATATTCAGAAATATTGATTTAACTGCACCGACGCTATCACATGAGAACAAAACATGAGCTGAATAAATGACACTTGTCTCCTTTAGAGCTGCATCGCATGGGTTTATGTACTTTGCAAAATCACTTATCGAATCAAATGAGTTAAATGACAATCTGCAGAGTTGCAAAAGTTGTCGTTTCAACTGATACATTTTGCAACATTAGCAGTTATCGTCATGTTTATTGCAGTGAAGCTGCTTTGAAACAATTTACTGTATAAATAGCTTTGTAACTAACTGACTAATGTTTGAAATTGCATAATGTTTTACAGATTAAAAATATGGTCGAATCCATCCTGAACAGAGCCACTCGATCCAATCAGTAATGCATGTAAAGTTGTGAACAACTCAATGAAACTACTAATTTCAAAACATTCATTCAGTAGAGTGCTGCCACAGATAAAAGCTCATTTACCATTCTCCTCTTCCTCCTCTCCATCCTCTTCATCATCATCCTCATCATTTTCGTGCTCAGCCCTGCAGGCGTAGGCCCTCTTCAAGCCGTTAAACAGGAGGATGGCTGCGGGAAGGAGCTGACCTGCGACCTGATTGACAGCCTGTGGCCTCTGGTCAAGATCCATGAGCGCGCACAGTCCTAACACACACATCTTTCGATCGTGGAGCCTGCAAACAACAGCGATCGCAGGTTACTCGTGCCCTGAGAAATGACAGAGCAAGCACCCCAGAAAATGTCATGAAGCGTGTACCCGAGGAAGCAGTCGATGTCTTTGAGCCACTGGGAGATGAAGTGGTTGGTGATGGGCTCTGTGTTGTTGGGGAAGCGCAGATTCTCCAGCGTGTTGAGGAGAAGAGCAGGACTGTAATAGAGCGCTGCGATGGCCACCTGCAGACACATGGTCCTCAACTCGCTGGTCTTCACTTCACGCGTCAGACGCTCCAAAGCGGTCGTTACAAACAAGGGTACCACCTGCAGGAACGACACAGAGCTCATATTGACATATGAAACAATGGCCATGCAAACCTAATCTTTTAAAATTGAACTTTTATGCTCATAAAATATATAAGAGAATACTTAAGGGGGGGGAAATCCCTCAGAAGTATGAAATTTGGTGCAATTGCTGATATTTATATGGCCAAAAAGTAAGACAAAATTCTGATAGCTTGTTTTTTTGCTGTACTTTTTATAACAGTATAGCAAATTTCTAACATTTAAACGCATTTAAATATACATTGTAACTATCTCATAATAATGCTGTAGTATGGTTATGTACTATTTTTTTTAAAAACTGAGTACTCATTTTAAAATGCAATGCAATGATGATTGAGATAAACAAATAAACTTTCCTCAAAAACATGATCATTTGACCCAAATTTCAAGCAAATAATCAAGCAAACTTAGGTCACTTCACTTTTTTAAAATACTGCTCAATATAAATTATTTCACAGCAAAAATACTTTTTTACTTGCTAAAAAGTATGAACTATCTATCAGTCGACATGTAGTGGATTGTGTACAACAGGTTTGTCAGCCAAATTGATCATTTGGAGGCATTCAAAAATGATATATCAAATAGTAAGGTTATTATGGTTAATATATTTTTCAAATAAAATTAAAGCCAAAATAAACTGGTAACAGTTCAGTGACTTCAAAATGCTACATTCATGTTATATAAATTATAAAAGCTTGCTGTTCATAATCATAATGCAGAACAGTTAGCAATTTTATTAAAACAATCTCAGCCAAAAATTCTCAAATATTACTGCTGGAAAGACCTAAAGATCAAGAACACACCTGGTCAATACCACGACCTTTGCACTGTAGAATGATGACCTCCAAGAGCTTTGCCGCATGGCATTCTGGGTCCTCTCCTGGGTCTCCTGACAAAATCTGAATGGGCAAACATGCATGTCTTAATAAAAAGTCATTCTGCCACACGTTCTGAAAGTCAAAGACAGTTGCACTTTTGTACAGTCCTGCTTTACATGCATGTTCTCACTATAACAACCCTAAACCTAACCTTAATCCATATTAAGTACATGTTAGCTTATATTGATCAGTATTTGTACATACATTGCTAGAGCATGTACAGTTGGCAAATGCCTTAAGTTATGGTGTGTATTGTAGTAGAGGGACTGCTGTACCTTTTTGCACATACTGTAGATTACTTCAAGGTATTTGGTGTCAGACAGGAGCGTGTCCGTGTCAACTGTGATGTAGTTATGGAGAAGTGGCATCATATCTGAAACAAAAAAAGGTACATGAAGTGATACTCAAATCTTTTATATCCGAGTTGGAGTAAACAACTGTCACGCATTTCACCACCAACGGATATCTGTGTAATCTCCCTGACCTTCTGTTCAGAATTTACGGAGGAAGTTCATAGAGTTGACATGCAAATTAGACGCCAGGCTCTGCATTACCTGTGAAATAGTCGAATCCATCTTGCTGGAAGACCTCATAGACCAGAGGGAGCAGCTGCCACATCTGAGGAGACACCTGCTGACACGTCAGACTGTGGGCCAGGGACAGGATCTCCTCGTAGAACTCTGGGAAAATGAACCCGAAACAATGAACACAAAGCCAAAAACCTCACACAAAACAGGCTTTCCCACGAGTGTGTGACTCACCCAGGACGTGCTGCTGCAGGACGGTGCCGATCACCTGCAGGCAAATGCCCTCTAACTGCTGGGTAATCTGAAATCAGTCAATCAGCAGTGTTTGTTAACAGCGGCATGGCTGCTCAGATAGTTGTGTAATATAATTAGTGTGCGCACAATCTGATAGGTAGCATTTTATCTCGACTTAAAATAAAAACATTGAGCAGAAATCACGTTTTAGAAATAAAAATTTCAACAGTAAGGCACATAAATACTGAACAGTGTTTCTATGTCCTTATGGACTTTGCTTAAAGCACTGGTGTGCAGTCCAAGAAAGTATAATCGTGCTAGCTCTCCCTAACTTTCACATGGTTTATCTTCTTCCATGAATAAATTACATTCATACATTTCTAAACATGCATTCAGTTCAAATTCATATCAAAGTAATTAGCATGAAATTGTATACAGTGCAAAGAAAGCACTTGCTTTATACACATAAAATGTAGATAGATTTCCACAAGGCTATTTAAAGACAGTTCTGTCCCCTTTGTGGGCGGCTGGAATGCATTCAGCAGGGTGTTACAGGCCAGAGAGACAGGAGGAACTACTGCAGCCCATGTTTCTATTTTCTCACCTCTTTATGATCCTCCACTACACTCAGAAGTGTGTCAATGGTGTTGAGGATGCCCATGGCAGTCACTGCTTTATCATCACCTCCTTCCTCATCAGGCCCCGTCTGGATCACTTGGTTGAAGGTCATGGCCTGAGAGAGAGGAATCGAGCATGAATAGATGTATATAATTTTTTGAATACACATTAGCTTCTTATCGATTCAAAGGTTAACATTTCCAACACTGTGTGTAAGCAGTGGGAAAACATTGACTGATCTTCACATTGGTCTGAACAAAAAAGGGAGAAACGCTGAATGAAAATGCAAATTCAATCTCTGACAGTATGTGCTTATGGAACAGCAGAAATATAGCAGTTTCCCCAGTAAACAAAGCAGCGATACACTTATAAACACTGCCTTATTAGGCATTATATGGAGATATGTAAAGAAAATGCCACCCAGACGGTTCCCTTCAGATATACATTCATATAACTCAGAAAGCACAAGCATGTAGAATACGCAACATCAATGTTATACATTTTTACTTTCAAATATGGAGCGTTTTATTAAATAAATCGCCTTTTGATATTGAATAACCACATTAACCCATAACACAATTCCTGCTTTTCCGTTCCCCGAATTTAGGACCTCTCGAAATTATAATTAATACTCATGGTATTCTCAGACCATTTAATACATTTAAGATTTAATTAAACTAAATTTAAGACTTTAAGGACCCCGTTTTAAATGAATCATAAAACAGTTCTAACCAAATGCTGGGTCATCTCTACAGCGATCGGGGTGACCTCCTCACTGTACTCGCAGATCATCTTCTGGATGACGTTGGTGAGATCGTCGTTCTCGGTCTCACGCACAATTTGGAGGAGGGCCTGCATCACGGGTCGGATGTGTGGTGTGATATAATCTTTGGCTGATGGGAAAAACAAACAATTAAAGCACTCTTAATATAAATGTGAGATGGAGGCAGAAAAAGAGCGATACATTTGTGAAATCTTCACCTTTCTCCTGATTGCTGATGAGGACCTGGAGGGCGATGGCAGCCTCCACTTTAACAGGCATCTCGTTGTCGTTGATCAGACACAGGCGGGTGAGCTCGAGGGCGGTCTGCAAGTTCTGGTCAATCTTGAACTTGACCTCGCAGAAGTAATGAAGCACCCAGCAGGCCTAGAGGCAGAATTACCATGAAGTAAGGCAAGTCGACGGTGTTTCCACCACACAATATTCTTTAATAACTGCAATGAGCACATCTCTCACCCTGGCTCTCATGTAACCAAGCTCACTGCGGAACAGAGGAAAGACATGATTCTGCAACATGAACTCCATCTGGTCTTTGTAGATCTTCCTCTGATTGAAAAAAATAAATAATAAATTAATGATCAATTCAACAACTTAAAAACCTACATTAGATATTCTAGGCTGAATTTTTTCTAATTTAAACATTCAAATGATCTGCAACCATTGCAAACACCAAATGTGTGTTCTTTTTGGTGTCTATGAGCTTGAGTGGACACAAAATTGTCAAGGAATATTCTAATAAAAACAGTTGCTTGCGTCTTATGTGAAGGTAAACAGTTGAGAAAGAAAATGTGTATCAATATATTGGATCTGTGCATTCAGCCTTAATGACAGCAAAAACATGCAGCGGGTTGTGCCAATGTTAAAAGACAGAATCCCCTAAATGCTCTTAACAGAATAAATGCTGTAGCTTTAACAGAGATTAATCTATATTTACACAATGACGACTATACAGTGTTGGCCAGTGTATATTTGACTACTTCACCTGGACACAACTTACATGATCTACATGAAAAACTTAAAAGCACTTTATTTAACATTTGAACCTCATATTATTCAGTTTTATCTAAAAATGTTTGAGCCATAAGATTATTTATTAGAATACAAGGTTACATGGGTCAAAAACAATGAAAATAAACAATTTACATTTTTTGGGGGAGGCGCAAGTGAAAATTTTGGCAACTAAAAAATTGAACCACTGGCCCAACCACGACAGTAGAAAAACCTGAACTGTAATGCAAAAATCACCTTGAGAAGAATCTCAGCCAGCGAGCCGATCATATGAAGGGCACCGTCTTTTTTCCTGGGGTCAGAGGCGGGTTCAGTGAGGATCTGATAACAGAAACCCATGGACTTCTGCAGCACCTGTTATACAACGAGAAGGTAAACCTGTTGATTCAAAACATCCCATGATTCATGTCACATGCAGGTTTTGTAGGAGACTATGGAGGCTGGCCAGTGGAGGGCGGTCATTTAGACGTCACTGGGCCAGTACTATGATCTCCAGTGGCTCTTTGGCTGTGAGTGTGGCGTGAGAATCGTCCCACAGCCTGTAAGACACAGACCGGAGACGGCCCTAAACGTAGACGGACACTACGCACACCGTTCACCCTCAGCCAATGACTGACACTTTCAAAACACAGGCTTGAACTCAAAATCTTAGGCTGCTTACACAAGAGAAAGCTCTGAAAAGTATGAAAACGAATAGGCAAAATCTAAATTCAGAGTCAGTTCAAATCAATCAATCGAAAACGTAAGCTCTAGTTGGGTAATTTTACCAATCATGATTAAAAACGAGGGCAGTAACAACCAAATCATTCAAATCAATGACTCAATTACTTAAATATTTCTGCAGGCTGTGCGTGAAAAACAAACAAACAGCCAGTCACTTTATAGAATGAATAATGCTTTTCAATTAACAACACACATTTGAAGTATAGCAGAGGACACAAGGTGAGCTGTGCACAAACAAAGTTATCCAAAACAATGGAATAGATCGTATTAATCTACAAACAAACCCGCCCCATCACACGCTCTGGCAACTGCTGTTTAATGTACCGGAGATTGTTTTCCTCCATGCAAAATATACATTTTACATTTATATCCCTTTTATCTGTAAATGTTACAAAATCCCATGAGTATTTGCATTTTGCATTAAGGTTTGAGGACCTGAAAGCAAGTGAATCGCCATTAAACTTCAGACTTTATTGAACATCAGAGGGGGAGCACATATGGCATTTTAATTAGATTAATCGAGTAAATAATCAACAGATTAATTGATTGTCATATTTAAACGTATGATTGTATGGAATACCTTATATTATATTTCAAAAGAGACATGGCCATTGTGTAACTATTGTCTGCACAAGCCGTTTGAGCTTGATGATCGCTACTTGCAGCTTTATTCAAACATCAAATTACAAAGAAAGCACTTCAATTGGATAAGAGAGAAAACTCTTTGAGATGACGAACAAGCTCTTTCCACCTGGCGTCAGAAGCATCTAAAGTTCTGTTGAAGGAGCAGCAGGGCGCTGATTGGACATACGAGTATTGGCAGTAAGATATACACAAAATTCAGCCAAACAGTCACATCATAAGCCTCATAATGCCAGATGGCGCTTCCAAACACCCACCTCCTTCCTTTTGTTGCAAGCGGTGAAGAGAAGTGTCTGAGCTGCAGTGGTTGGGGAGATGAAGTCTTCAAATACATCTAAGAGGAAGAGGAAAGAGAAAGCATGAGCGAGTCGATCTAGCTTTGGTCTTCAACGCTGGAAGAATCTTTTGGTAGTGCAGATAAATATGGTGGCGCTCTAACCAAATTTCATGCGGATGTACTCGTAAGGGTCTTCCTGCCAGAGCTCTTCATCACTGTCTGTGTAACACATGAGGGGGAACACCACGTCCTGAATGATTCCCTGAAACCAGACACAACAACAACTTGAATAAAGGTGCGAGACATCAAGCAGCGCTTTACAGTAATTTCACCATGGTTAATGAGGTTTAGGCAAGAACACGCTTGCAGTAAAAATCACTGCAATGCACAGTCACTCGTGACTTACTCCTGGCAAAACCATGAAAACAAGAAAGAAAGATGTATATTGAATATTTAAGTCACAATTATTTAGTTGCCGTCTGCCTTTAATCTAGCTAACTTGTGACAGAATTATGAGAAACCTCACTCTGGTTCATCGGTTCTTTTTTTAATTCAAAATGATTCAGTGACTGATTCATCCCTCAGAAGTTCACTGTAGTGTTTTGTGTTAATATATCTTAAACACTTTGCCACATATGGCCGTTTATTAATTGATATACTGATGCATTAATAAAAAATAAAAAATTATGCTTGGAAGAAAGGAGAACAAGCATTTTAAAACTTTTTTAACTGCACTTCACTTTATTTGGTAACAGGCTTTTTGGTTAGCATTAGATGCAAAACCACCATATTTGTTTTATAACTGCATGTTTTTGATCTTATTGTGAATGATTAACAATTTTTTGCTTTCAATTTTTAAATCAAACGGTCATAAGTGTCAGTTAAACATCAGACATGCTGGACTATGTTGTCTGCTTAAACCCCACCCATTTTTTTAAATCAACTACAAGCGCGCATTCAGATCAGCCTCTATCCTATAAACTAAAGGAGAACCTAGATTTGTTTATTTTATGATAATGGTGGGAAAATGGTGGGAAAAAAACGAGAAATATATAAATATTGATATTCGCATTGATTATTGCCCACACCTAGGGTTATTTTGCCTAATATTTAATTATGAAAAAAACCCTTTCATTTGCACCAAGTCAAACATGATGCATCATGTAAAACAACATCTACACACCTGAATGTGTGGCTTTAGGTTCTTCCAGGTGACTGCATGTGCGATTCCCTGGTTGATGTAATTCAGTGTCTGCTGCAGGACTCTAGGAGCCACATATTGCTTCTCCTTATACTGATACAACACCTTCAACAGTACCTATCAGAAACAAAAGTCAAAAGTTATCAGCACACGTCATGCCAACAACCCACTGAGCAATCCACTGAGGTCCCCGGGTTTACCTGCTGTGCAGCCACGGCATAACCCTTGAGGAAAAGCTCTGCAAACTCTGTGTACTCTTTGGTTGTGTTGCCAGGGCTGCCATACCTTTGGGCAAAAAACATGCATGAAAATCCAGTAACGGTTTCAAACACACAAGACCTTCCGCTGAAAATAACTAATCGAGTGTTTCCAACTGCTCAGCGTGGGCTGAAATTCAAATGGACCATGAGTCATCTGCGAAAGCTTTATATGTATTGCTCCTGGGAGGAAGTGATGTTATGCTAGTATGTTACCTCTCGAAGAGCCGGGCGAGGATGTGAAGCGCCCACTTCTTGCACTTCCACCAGGGCTGCTCGGGCCTCTCGTCTTCATCCACCTGAAGGGTCTCCTGCAAAGCCACACAAAAGAACTTTAGGGAGGCAAATATGAACAATGCCTACTATTAAAAAGTATGTGAAATTGAACAAACTAAGGATGCTTTCACACTAGCATTTCTGGTGCGCACCTGGGTTCAATTGACGTCAGAGTTCAGTTGGTTTGGCTGATGTGAACGCGGTCTTCCGAAATCGAGTGCGCACCCGCGAACCGTACCCAAGTCCGCTTTAAAAGGTGGTCTGGGGTTCGGTTAATTTGAACTCCGCTGATGTGAACGCAATCGCATTAAATTGCGGAAGCGAACCGCTATTAATGACGTATGATTTGTTAAAAATTTGTGTTTTGTGTGTGTTTCACTCATTTACCTGATTGACATTACATAATTAAGCTCTGGTCACAAAACCAACGGTTGAAAGACAAACATTTAAAAGTGACGGGAGCAACGCTATGCATTTTGCCGCCTTCATGCTCGCTGCCGTTACAAAGCAAACGGGTAAACAGCTGCTGCTTTGATGACGCAAGAGGCAGGGGCGAGCAATCAAACTCGGGTTTGGTCCAGGCAATCGAACCAAGTGCGAAAGCACCCTTAGTGTGTTAGTATGCTTTTCAGAACATCGATTTGTGATCTTTAGGAAGAGTTTATTGGCTTTTGTAGGAGACTATGGAGGCTGGCCAGTGGAGGGCAGTCGTTTAGACGTCACTGGGCCAGTACTATGATCTCCAGTGGCTCTGTGGCTGTGAGTGTGGCGTGAGAACCGTCCCACAGCCTGTAAGACACAGACCGGAGACGGCCCTAAACGTAGATGAACACTACGCACACCGTTCACTCTCAGCCAATGACTGACACTTTCAGAACATTAGGGGTACATTTACATGACAATGTCCTAAAAACCTTAATGTTTTCCATTTTTAGTTGAAAACTGTGTCGTATAAATGGCCCCTTAAACCAGTGTGTCCAAACACAATTGGCAAAAATAAGATGCTCAGTAATTGATTTTATTTTAGTTATTTTACATTAAATAAATTATTATTTTGAAAACTCCAAGATGTCCATTCATCAAAAAGATCAAATAAAATCAAGAAAATAGATGACGACAGCCAAAACATGCCATTGGAGAAGCTCTAATTAAACACTGCCCTCAAAAAAGGCTTAGAACAAAGCCCTAAATCAATTTGTTGACAAATGCGTTCATTTTTAAACTAACAGAAAACGAAACTGCAGTTTGCACTAGCAAAAATAACAAATGATAAACAGGAGCACATCCTTACTGGAGGAACATCTCTGTCCACGACAGTCTTCAGAATCTCCATCCACTCAGTCAGAATCTGGCGATTGATCAGCTCCAGAGGGAGGTTGTACTGTAAAAAGACCAATCAATTAATGCGAGAAGACTTTTTTCTGGATAAGCTGAGAGCTCCTTTATTACAGAAATGACGGTAGTACCTGGAAGAGAGCATAAAGGATCTTAAAGATCTGTTTCTGAACGAGGGCCGACTCGCCGGAGGGGTCTGGCAGCAGCTGTATGAATCGGTCCTTCAGCATGGGCATGAAGATCTGCATGGCAGCGACCAGCGGCTGGCGCTCCTCAGGCTTCTTATACCTTACAAAATCAATAAAATACAGACTTGCATCAGGATGCCACAATTGAAAAATACATTTTTTAAATAACTTTAAATATAAAAAGATAAATAAAAAAAAGATCAATTAAATGTGGTTTAAAATCTGACTTGTTTGTCTAAATTAAATTGCATGACTTTTTTTTAAAAGATAAAATTTAACTACAGCTACAATAAATAAAAGATATGAAAAAAAACAATGCTTGTTGGGATAGTTTCAGATATTTATAGAATTTAATAAATTAAGGGGGGGGGGAATGCTGTTTCATGCATACTGAGCTTTTTACACTGTTAAAGACTTGGATTCCCATCCTAAACATAGACAAAGTTTCAAAAACTAATGTTGGACGTTTGATGGAGTATTTCTGTGTCAAAAATACTCCTTCCGGTTTCTCACAAGTTTCGGCGAGTTTTTTTCGAGTATGGGTCTACTTGACGTTAATAGACCTGAAGGTCCTTGTATGGGCCGTACGGGCTCTTCTCCCGATAGGGTGCATAGTTACTGGTGGCCCAGATTGACAGCTTGCTTATCCTGTCAGATCCAGGAAAATACCTTTTTTTTTTTAAATCATTCTATTTTCACACGTTTAACAATTCTTCAATAATTATTTTAAATGTGATTGTCATGCATTAGAACTACATTCTAATATTAATAAAAAATATGCTAATTTGTCTATTTAGTTATGTCACGCCAGTATTATTATTAAGTTCTTCTTCGTGGCAATATCCAAATTTGAATCCAACTAGCAGCACCTTTTTCTGATAATCAGCAGCGATTTGTTAATGTTTCATTCACCCTGGCAGCATGCCTTAAGAGGCTAAATGTACCAATTTGGAGGGGGGAAAAAAGTCATGTTGAGTTCTACATCACCACTACAACAACCAATGTAGACACAACAGAAACTGACTGCACTAACAAATGCGACTGGAGCAAAAGTAATATATCAAATCAGACACTGTGCAAAAGGCTGGTTCCTGAGAAACCATGTTCAGTGTGAACACCACCTGCGGGTGTTTCAAATCTCTCTTACTCGTAATTCTTCACAAGCTGGTACAGGCACAGCAGGATGCCCAGCCAGTATGCACTGTTATCAGACTGCAGGTAGAAGCTGATCTTGTCCACGATAGCCGTCCATCTACTGGGGTAGTCGTGCTTGATCATGTGGTGAATGCAAGTTGTGAGTTGCACTCTTTTAAAGAGAGAGAAAAAAAGTTTAGAAAAGAAAGTGATCTCTCATCTCTTCCCGTGTCCATGAAGCTGTGTGTTACCTGATGCGCTCTGGGGATTGGATGATGGCCTCCACTATGTTGTCTCGAATGAACTGCCTGTCCTCTTCTGGGATGTTACTGGTAGGTGCTTCAGTGTTTGCATTATCTCCTTCACTCCAGTACTGTGTCACCATGTTCTTCAGGTAGATCACACCTGAACGACAACGGCAGAGGTCAGAGATAGCAGGACCAGGGCTGACTTGCATATTTCTTTAGTGCACATTTTAAAAAAAGGTCCTTGTGGGACTTTAAGTAATGAAATTTACCCCCAGTTTTAACAGGCTTAAAGTGTAGTCTAGTCACAGAATAAAATGAATGCTTGAACTGTTTTAACTGAAAACAACTTGCACTGGTATATCTTAAAACTTGTCAGTGCCATTGTTGTCTCAAATTGCACACTTTTTTTCTCAGACATGTTTATAGAAGCTACTTAATGTCCTAACTGAACCAAGGTCTAATCCTAGCTTAATTGAAACCCTGTCTGTGAAACCAGGCCTTAAAGCAGCACTTGGCAACTTTTGCGCCAAAAAAAATAACTTAACTTAAAATAAAGTTACTTAAAAATAACTTAAAAAACCTTTTGGAAAAAATATTGTCCTTTTCTTTCTTATTTGTCTGTGCTGCTTCGGACATGACTATATTATCCGACGAACAAAGTTGGGCTCGCACGTCCTAATGTAAGGAAGTGTGGGTGTTGGTGGAAGTGACGTATATGCCGTAAAGCAGTCGAATTTTGTAGTTCTTTTTGTTCTCGGGTTACTACCCGAAACCTGAAGTTTAAAAGTACGATTAAAAATGATACAGACCCCATCAGGCTATGGCGCATTCATATCAAAAGATTGCTTATGATCTACTGTTGATGAATTATGACAATGTCTACTTTATGGTGATACTGCAGTAGATGGTTCTAAGGGTGCGTTCACACTTGTCATGTTTGGTTTGATTAAAACGAACCCTGGTGCGGTTGCTCGGTTAGTGCGGCTCATTTGAACATATGTGAACGCTGCCATCCGAACCCTGGTGCGCACCAAAGAAGCAGGCCGAGACCGCTAAAAAGATGGGTCTCGGTCCGCTTCCAAACAAACTCTGGTGCGGTTCGATTGATATATGAACGCAACACGGACCAAACATGTAAACGGACCAAAAACAGGACGTAATGTCACAAGATGCAACGCATAATGCAGCTGATTTGACGACGCGGAAAGATCGGTGTATCCAAAATTAGTAACTTTAACGTTAGAGGGCAAACGTGGAGCAACGAGGAAGTGCCTCATCAATATTTGGTCAGACGAGCATGTTTCGAAAATGCTAGAAAAAATGCACAAAAAGCAAACCTGGCTCTTCTCATCAAAGTTCCTGTGTTGCCCATTATTAGCAGGTAAACAACGACAGAACGGCCGTCTCTTTTGCATAAGAGTTGCCCGTCTCTTTTCTGCACAACGGAGGAAATCCTGCTGCTGTTTTGATTGTCTCCCTGTGCCTTTGGTTCGGTAACTTTAAGTTCGCTGTTAAAAATGGCCGTGTGAATGCTAAGAGGACCAGGACTATTATGTTTTGTTTTTGCTTTTTGGTCCGGACCAAACGAACCAAACTAACGAACTATAAGTGTGAACGCACCCTAAGAGAGCATATATTTCACCTACCTCATCATTTTGAATGAGCTTATAAATGTCTCCTTTATCAAAAGGAAAACATCATTCGATACTTTTCATTGAAAAGTTTTGTTGGGGCTCTTTCACTGGAGGAGCCTTTTCATTGTTCCTTTTTTTTTTTTTCATTGTTCCTAGAACTAATGACACAAGTACCTATTTTTTGGCCTGTTTGCACCAGAGGAACTGGGAATGATTTCAATTTTAAGAACGCCTTAAGAGGGAACTAAATTAGCTCCTACTTCAGAGTAGAGTCTAACCAGAACAATAGGAACTACCAGTGATGTAAGCGTTCACTGATTGGCCAAACGCACGCAAAACAACAGCCCCCACTGAAACTTTTCCCAGGGTTGGGAAAGGGTTAATCCCTGGGCCACTTCAGACCCAAAGGTTATGCTTGGATTGGAATATTAGTACAAGTGTGCAGTCATGTTTATTTATGCGGCAATAAGATAACGTCTCTGGTTGATGCCGGATTTGGATCCAACAGGAATGGTGCAACACACTTATGTGAGTAAAACGTGTTTTTATATGTAATAGTATTGCAGTATTTGGTAAAAAGAGCAGCCATGTATGAAGCACAACTCGCACAGAAGCCGCTTTCACTTTCATTCTGTTGGTCAGGGACGATTCGCGTTAACAACCCATTGTAAAATGTGAAGAAATGTTGACATGTGAAAATTCCCCAAACAAAAATACATGTGATCACACCTTAAAGCTTTCTGCAAAATACATATAATGTAGGTGGCATGATAACACGTAATTCTGAACATGTTTAAAAACCTGTTGGCCTTAAATCCTAGCCCAACACAAAGAAAGGCTCAGGTTAACATGCTTGAATGCCCACGTGATGTCATGAAAGCCTAAGCTATGTCAGGAACTCAATGCAGCTGTGCAACTGTTGAAAAATCCCAGCAGGTGTGCTTGAGGCCTCGCCAGAGAGCAGCTCACGTAACGTCACTACAATGCTCATATACTTAACTTAAACTGAATTTAGAAGAAAAAAAAATTTGGGGAAAAAATGGTTTTGATAGGGGCCTTCCTTCAACATCAGCAGTCTCCGCCTCTTCTGGTGGTTAAACCCCCCAGAAAAACATACTCCTCACAGGCAGCCAGACCACGCATGTGGCATACAGTCTGTGATCGGTTTAAGCACACAAAGATGCCAGCACGAGTGCTGAATATGTAACCAGAATTAGCTGACATTGAGGTCGAGTCAGAATGGAGACAATCAAACTGATGGCAGACGGGTTCATGTAGCCGGAAGAGAGTAATCCTGCCCGCTGCTGCTGAATCAGCAACTCTTCTCATGCCTCGCTCTACCCCGAATCTACACCGTGATCAGCAAATGTGATCGCTGAACTGACAAACAGAGGTCAGGCGCTACTTAAATAAATATATTTTTTTAAGTTAGTTGTGTAAGTTTGTCAGAACGACTCAAACTGCTCAAAATGGCAGAGTTCTTGTTCAGCGCGAGTTCTGCAAATCCTTTCATTACAACCAAAAAGGTAGAAACAATGTCAAAAAGAGATTCATAATACAGCTTCACGGATTATAAAGGGAGTTTTCATTTATTGTCCCTTGGGTGCGATTAACAGCTTCAGTGATTAGAAGTACGGCGATCTTTATAAAATTTCTGTATTATATATTTTTCATGCCGCTAACTACACGAGGGCTGCACACGATATATCGTTTTGGCAAAATGCTAATCCTCAATATGTGCGTGCGATGTCAAACATAGGTTGTCCTGGTTCAGAGCTGGTGCTTTTGGTGTGGAAAGAAAAAGAACCGATTTGAAACTAAGCTCTGGTTCTGAACCAGTACCGGCACTGCCTTGGTTGGAAAGGGGTACCAGTGACCTGGCAATTTTAGTTTTGATATACATTTATAACCCATCACCGAAGACCATATTTGACCCTAAATGCCATCTGAAAAGTAGTGGGATGATATGATAATTTTATTATTTATGTTTATTCCTGGAACAACCAAAACATTTCTAAGATTGAATGTAATAACTGCACCCCTGACTTCAATGACAAATGTATGCAGTCAGTGTGTGTTACTCAAACACACAGTGGCAGAATGTCTCAGCTCTGTGTCAACACATGACATCTGATACTAAAGGAGGAACTGGGACACTCATGAGGTGACAGTGAGAAGGAACATCACCAGAACATCATCTAATAGTACGAGACAGAAGCATCTGGAGTAATACTGGCTCCTGCCGAGGAGGAGACGAGGATGTAGGGCATAAAGAGCTGAAACCGTACCTGCTTGCCTTATAGGCAAATCCAACTGGTCCGACATGGTCACCCGCAGTAGTGTAGACACAAAGTTCACCTGGCTGTGGCCCTGTGGAGAGGAAAACAATGAAGAATTTAATAAATGCCACCTGCCATAACACATCTCACTAGCTCTGGAGAATTTAAGCTACAGTTCGGTGTTGAGCAGTTATTGTTGTCATTTTTAATTAGCTTTCATCTTTAGTTTATATAAGTTTGTTCGTATTTTATTCGTTAAATTGATACATTTTTAGTTTTAATTTATCTTAAGTTTATTTCCAATCAACAATTGTAGTGCTTTAACTTATTTCAGCAATATTATATATAAGTCAACCATTTTCATTCTGTTTCAATTTTTCAACTAATATTTAGATTTTATGGAAGCAATATTTGAATTAATTTTTTTTAAATAGTTTTAGTTGAGATAAAAACCCCTGGTGTAGATTAATAACCAGTGCTTGACATTAACACTCGCTAGCCCACCAAATGCTTTCATTAATTTGTGTAATTTAAATTTCGCACATCATATTTATAGCTACTAATTTAATAAAACAAGCTGTGCTACAATGATGAAAGATTAGCTCAAAATATAGATCTGTATGTGCGATATAGCCTACTTTGTCTGAATTAAATACGAACTCATCTCTCGTGTTAGCTCATGTTCCAGCAGTTACTCCTCCGTGTGATGTATAGGTTGTAAACCCTGGTTTAGGTTATTTAAGTGATGCAATTTCGCCAAAGATGATTTGTTTTAAAGCAACCTACTTTAGTGTAGCTAATGTGTGACGATAGCATCGAGCTTACACTGAGGATTCAAAGTTGTGACAATCGGGTGTGGATGGATGGTTAGTTTTTAACAGCTGATTCGGTGACGTTAGAGCTGATCCGGGCATCTCTACTCTTGTTCTTATTTCAAGTTTCCTTCCTGTCCAATATTTTTTGCTTCTTACAAAAGCCACACAGCTTTCAGAAGACAGTAAAGGCTTATGCTGAAGCTAGGTTGCACAACATAAATCCAATGTTTAGGCATTATTGTTATTTATATCACTTTTATTCTGGTTTATTGGTTGTAGGTTTAGTTTTAAATTGAACTATATACCATTTTAAAGAAAAATACCATTTGAAATTGATTTTTTATATAATATAACATGGCAATTTAATGCATTCATTTTTTTTTAGTTTCCGTTATTAGCCTAATGTATGCAATTTCAGCAATAAAACTGAATTTTTCTAAAAAGAAAACATTGTTAAATGCTAATTTTAAGATACCCGTCTTATTTTCTCTTATATATTTAGTATTGCTATTGTAATATAAAGAAAAAAGTAATTATTATCCGATTAATCGATGTAATAATCGGTAGAATACTCGATTACTAAAAGAATCGATAGCTACAGCCCTAACGCTACGCAGATGTCAAAATGTCCATCGTGTGGAGTATTTAGCATGAACAGTCAGTTATGGCTTAAGTGTACATAAACAGGAGGGTAATAACTGGGTATGTTTCAGAATATTATGTTCATGCATTTAGCAGCTCAATTGAATGCCTGTCTTTCATTAATGTTAATGAAACAACTACAGATGTTAAATAAGTGTATACATATTAAATAAACCCAACACGGGTATTTCCACCGCAGCTCTTTCTACGCGGTTTGTCTGTTCGTCCACCCGCAAAACACAACATCCAATTACTAAACCTTAACTTCTTTGAAATCTCTGGCCATGGTGAAGATTTTTAGAAACTCCGGTTGTGGCGTTGTCGTGTGGATGATGAAACCAAAGATTTCGGCTTGTGAAGTCTAAGTGTGTGCCGTTATCTCTGTTTACATGAGTTGAGTCTATGCAATGGCAGAAGTAGCTTTTAATAACTGCTAACAGCGCTTATGACGTGTACAGATACATGCACAGTTATCTTATTGTATTGCAGAACAGAGGCGCCAGAATGCAATAATACAAAATAGTAAGGCAAGTGTGTGAAGCTATTACAGTCCACTTGAGCCCTGCCTCTGCGTATATAGTTATAGTATACCTGTCAAATTAAGTCCAAAGTAAAGAAACGAAGGATTTCACCGAGCCCATGGCATCCCTCAGTGCCACGGATGCGACCCATGTGGAAATCAGGCAGCCAATCATAGCCTGTTTTTGCATCTTCATGTGGACAGATTTTTTTTTTTTTTAAACCTATCTTGTCAGAATGCGATTTTTTTTTAAACGGAGAAGGAAAAACTGGTTTTAAAAATACATGTGTAGTGTACGTGTGAACTAGGGCTGTATCTGAAAATGTTTTTAGGAATCTTTGTTCTTTTATATAGCTTAAAAAAATTAACTCGTATCATATTACATTTCTCATATTGCCAACCTGCACATACCAGCTGATATACAATAGTCTTGATTTGGGCGGTCACTCTGCATTTGAAAGTTTGAAAGGATTTTAAATGTTCTGAATCAAGTAATATAAGCATGCCAAAGTCAACTTTAATCATACAAAAAGCAATTTCCAAACAGCAAAATTGTGGCCAGTGAAGATGCTGAGTGGCTATTAGCTTTAGAAAACCACTAGCCACAGTGGCTGGTTAACAAAAGCGTCAATGTCAAGACCTGTTAATACCCATATAGGTGTAAAAGCAATTCTGGTCGCATGACAATGAACTTATGCGACAATTCCCAAATGACCCTATTAACTTTTGTTAAAGGAAATATTAAGTATGGACACTGAAAAATCCCTTGATTTTCCATATACAGCTGCAGTTGGGTTACACCACAGAAATGCTGTCAGCACAAAGCACAACGGTGCAGTTACGCTTCTTCAGCGTGCGTCACGAAACAGACTTTATAAGAACTGCCAGTGCAGATGGTTTACAAACAGACCTGTACTGCTGCATTGATGAACTGAAACAGCATTTCAGAGAACTCACAAACACCACATATACTTCTAACACTGAACACGAAAAACACACACAAGTCAGCAGGATTTCTGTGGAAAGAACCACTTGACTACAATTTATGAAGCGTCACCATTTACGGTCATCTCAATGTTTTGTTTTCTCTCCTTTAATATGTTCTTTGAGTGTCCCGAGATTAACATGTCCTGTGATGATTTCATCGCAAAACACTCTTAATAAACGGATGCAGCCTGAAATGCCATGACAGCATTCTCACCCGACCACCAAAGCGTCAGCCCACAGGAATCCAAGCCTGCCGTCCACATGGGCCAGCTCAGACAGTGACTGTCACAGGAGACATCAATCCTACACTTCAGTGCTTCTCAACCATGACGACTCAAAGGCCCACAAATTGCATGACAACTAATTTGCAATTATTCACAAATGACCTTGCTAACTATACTAATATACTCCTGTAATGAAATGTACTGTCAAAAGAACTCATGTAAAGCACTAAGAAAATGTGCTAACACTTTACAATAAGGTTTAATTTGTTAACATTGTTACTAAAAATGAGCAATGCATGTCACTATATTTGTTAACGGTAGTTAATACTATTGCTTTTTGTTCACATATTTGCATTAAAGGTGCACTATGTAAATTTTTCAGTAAAATATCCAAAAACCACTAGGCCAGTGTTATACATTTTGTTCAATTGAGTACTTACAATATCCTAAATGCTTCCAACTATTTGTAAATCAAGAGAAAACTGCTATTTTTACCAATGAACCGGGGCGTGTGAGAGTCGCCTATCAAAATTTGCATCATCTGCGTTACCCTCGGTTTCAGGTTTTATTCTGCAGAAACGCTTTACTCTTGGCAGTGTGAACAAGAGTCACAGCAGCCGCCGAGCGAACACACAGAGTAACGTCTTTTTTCAACACGCTTAAATGTAACCAATATGATAAACAGATCCGTTTTATCTCATACTCATGACTGGAAAAGGCACCGGTGACTGCGGCATAATAAAAGTCCCGCTGCTCAAGAGGCGTGTGTTGTTCATCATATTAACAATCGCTCCAGCAGCCTAGCTCGGCTCCTTCAAAACTCGATCCTGCTCTGCTTCATATTACAGTAACGTTAACATTTCTGCCGGAGTCCTATCCCGATTATTTTCTTGTCCCAAGATTGTGCACGTAAACTTGGCGTCATCAAACTACACCGTTTGTTTTGAATATGCAACCTCTAGCGGATGGAAGTTACATAGTGCACCTTTAATGCTAACAGATACAAGCTGATTTTAATAACGTATTAGGGTAACACTAATTTACAGTGTCCTTGTAACATATATTTACTATAGTAATAACTATATATTATGCATAAAGACATGCAACTAACCCCAAACATAATTATAACCCTATAGTAAGATGATGTAGCTAGTATTTAATATTACTCGTGACTTAAACGTATAATTACACTAAGCTACAGCGAGTAATAAAACTTAACTACATACTTACTATAGGGTTAGGTTTGGTTTAGTTGCATGCATTTATGCATAATTTATAGCTATTACTATAGTAAGTATATGTAACAAGGACACTGTAAAAGAAAGTTATACCAAGTAAACAAAATATCAAACAAAAGTGTATTTTCTTCAATACAAATATAGGTTGCACAGTATGTGTACTTGCCTAAGAAAGAACTGGGTAATATAAGGGAACTATATGGGTTGTTAGGTAAGGTTTAGGGGTAGTACCTAGTTATTACACATTATTGTACATGCGGAACAGGACAAAGTGCAACTTTTGGAAATTTCAGTTTCCATTTGGTGTTTTTTTTAAACGTTTAATTTATATTAGAGAGAGATTTTAATAATATTATTATTATTTGAAATTCTTTTAAGTTATACTAAGTCAATGGTTGAAAACTAGGAAAAAACAAGGGTTTCCAGGCAGCTCTATGGGCTCGGTTATTGTCTTACTTTTGTTGCTCAAGTAACAACTACTGTACACAGATTACCGACTCGCAGGTCTCGCAATCCTACTAAACAAACCCAAGCGCCTAGTTACCATACAATAAAAGTTGACTAACCACATAATGCCAGTTTGATGCTAACATATGGAACAAAAAAAGTGAACTGACTGACTATCCATCTACCAAAAATGTGTGATGACAAACTAATACACAGCCCAGAAATCAAAAAGCACTCCCTCAGTTATTAGAAACATTACATTAAACAAGAACACGTGACAAAGACACTCAATTGAGAATGAGGTAAAATTAGACATGTTCACTCCACGGATACTATAGCCCTATTCGGACGGGATTAGTTTAATTTAAAGCAACTATTACCAAAACTTCTCAACTTCTTAAAATCATTCTCATGATTTTAGTCCGGTCCGAATGTGCCATCACCGTAATCATTACGGACAATGTCAATAAAGATTACGGCAATGTAAAACCATCTGGAAAAGTTAAAGGGATAGTTCACCCAAAAATGAAAATTAGCCCTTGATTTACTCACCCTCAACAAGTCATCCTAGGTGTATATGACATTATTCTTTCAGACAAAACCCAATCAGAGTTATATTAAAAAAGTCCTGGCTAATCCAAGCTTTATAATTTTGATGTCCATGAAAAAGCATCTGTCCGTCAAATAACAAGCTCCGCACAGCTCTGGGCCTTCTGACCTTCTGAAGCAAATTGGTGTCTTTGTGTTAGAAAAATATCCATATTTAAAACTTTTTTGAGTAAAGTTCTGGCTGATCGCCTTCCGTGGAAAATTGTTGAAAGTGCCTTGTCGGAGTTTAAGATGCGTACGCGACGCCTGATGAGCATAACTGGTCACGTTATCCTTTGAACTGCAGAGGCACTTTTTCCATAAACTGAATACGGAAGGGGATTGTCCGTTACTTTATAAAGTTTTAAAAAGTTTTTTTATAAAGTTTTCTAACACAAACGCAATCAATCCACTTCTAAAGGCCTTTATTAACCTCCTGGAGCTGTGTGAAGCATGATACCTAAATGCATGATACCTGTTACCTAAATGATAATAGTCGTTCTGAGACCATTTTCATAAAAAAAATAATAATGGCATAATGCAGGAACACCTTTTCAAAGATCAATAAACTTTTATTTTTAAAGACTATTTAACACTGAAAAGGGAAAACATTTGAAACATCCACAATAAATGAAAAAAACAAAACAATAAGAGCAATGGACTCAGTCTGTTTACAAAAAATGCACTTGAATAAATATCAAAAACAATAAATCAAATGGATGAAAACTGCAACAGATGAGGTGCATATTAGGGGTGGCACGGTTCACAAAACCCACGGTTTTCGGTTCTATACGGTTCTTGTTTTTATCCCCTTCTTTTAATCGTTAACACTCCAGAAATTTACTTCACCATATGAAATATAGCTTAACTATCCACAATTTAGGATACAGTATTAAAAAAAAAGTTATATAGTGTAATCAAGCACAAACTGAACTTGACCACCTCTGAGGAAAGCGAGGTAAGATAATGATCCAGCAAGAGAGAAGACATTGATGATGCTTTTCATTTATTTGGCAAAATAAGCAGATTGTCTATTGCTCTCTCTACAGGAACTCGTGGGCCTTTTTTTAGCACACAAAGACTGAACTGAAGAATTAGTTCACACGTCAAATTTTGTTATTTTGCGTGCGGCTCTGCAACCGAAGAAGCATGAGTTCCAGGCGAGTAAATCATAGGCTAATATTCAATTTTGGGTGAACTAACCCTTTAACTCAAGTAATACTAATCCCGTGCTAAGTTTGTCTGCTTACCATTCAGAAAAAAAGGAGTTGAAAGCACTTATCAGAGACACAGAACTTCTTTTAGCTTTGGGTAAACGCCTATTACTAACAGAATCCAATCAGAATTTAATTCATTCATTCAACCATACCCATCTGTTATATATAGATTATATGTGTTGGTACATGATATCATGAATCAACTTAATACACACATGACAACAGAGAGGTGACGGCAGTAAATCGAGTTGCCCCTCCCACTTCTGCTAGTTTTACTGAGATCTTATCCTGTGTGAATTGGCCATTAATATTACAGACAAGCTGTGGTAAAATTACATTACTCCATCTACCCTTGTAAAAACGAATCCCATCCGAATAGGCCTTGTCAGACAATTGTTCACACTGCAGTGAGCTAGATCCATATTAGGCACGGTAAAACATGGTACTCACAGTAAATCGAGAAAAACAGATTTAAACAATAAGACTAACTGTTGATTCGTTTTCAATTGATGAATCAATCAATCAATTGCTC
This sequence comes from Pseudorasbora parva, assembly GCF_024679245.1. Taxonomy (NCBI): domain Eukaryota; kingdom Metazoa; phylum Chordata; class Actinopteri; order Cypriniformes; family Gobionidae; genus Pseudorasbora; species Pseudorasbora parva. The sequence continues at coordinate 5,904,354 of NC_090172.1, read as the reverse complement.
ACCTGTCTAAAAAAACATCATTTATTAAAGCATCTTTAGTGTTTCAATGATTTGTACAAAATAAAATCAAGAAATCGAGGGTAACACGAGTATGTCACGGATAGGCGACTTACGGACACAGCCCGTGTCCTGGTTAAAATTGCTTATTTCTATGGATTTAAACATTCTTGAAAACATTTGAGACAAGGTAAGTACACAAGTCAACAAAATTTGGATATTTTATTTTTAAAAAAATCATACATATTGTGCCTTTAAAGTGAAACTTGTATATGTAAAAAAAAAAAAGATTGCGGTAACAACTACAAACAAAACCATCATTTATTATGATTGTCAATAAAAGTAACAAAAATAAACTATGATGTACATGTCATTCCAGGGATTTTACCACGGTACATCCATATTCAGTCCCAGAGTATTTAGTTTATTGATTTATAAAGCATATTTCAAAACAACAGGAACATTAAAACACTGGACATAAAATGTACACCCTCAACTAAAAGTACAAATAAGTTTATAAAGAGGATTTTAAAGTAGAAACACAAAGACTCTATTGTTTAATAAGAGACCCTAACCCTTACCCTTAAACGTATAATGATCAATGTTTAGCTAAGGTTACTTTGAACATTAGTAAAAGCTGTGAACTAAAACAAACTGTATTGATTTTTTACCTAACATTAACAAAGTAATAAAATCCGTGAGGAATATATCGCTCATATTAGCTATAGCATTAACTAATTGTAACAAATTAGACATTATTGAAGTGTTACATATTTATTTAACTAACAGTATATTATCACCATCCGAACATTTCTGTACGTTTGGTACTAACGTTACAGTAGTTTAATAATATACTGACGCAGCTGGCTAAAGTAACGGGCCCAAACAGTGCCAGAACAGCAATTTTATATATCAAGGATAATCTAAATGTCTAATCTAAAGGATAATCTGCGACTTGGTTAAAGTAAAGTATGCCCATCGAAGAAACAGAGTTAAGTTCGGGCTTTACGAATAGCGCGAAATGACAACAAGCCTTACGTTGACACGTGAGAGACTAGCGCCTAGCATCTCACGCGCTAGCACATTCGCGCGCACACCAAATAAACAGCTTCAACACGCTCGCACACTTCAATACCTGACCTCAAAACACAAAGACGTACACAACCTTATCTATTCCAACCAAACTACTCGAAGTCACGTAAAATTTAAGCGCCGTATCGTCCGTTTAACACGATCACATTTGCGCGAGCCATTATCGCGGTGACGTAGTACACGGACACGAGCTGCTAGCGCGTGATACAAAACGTTAAAAAAAATATTATCTAGACCCTTTAATAGATTATCAACTCATATTAGCCATTACTGAAGAGCCATACGCCAACTAAATGGGTTCAAAAATACATTTTGATTAAATAAAATAACAGCATTCCTGCTGCGCAAGGCCCGAGGCGCACCACCATCATCATCATCACCACCACCATCAGATCACTTTACCTCGTTCAGTTGTCTCTCTGCGGCCTCACGCAAATTTGCGTCCATGGTGCCCCGAAGGGCCTCGATCAAAGAGTTGACATCCATTACAAGGTCGCGGTCTGGCTCGGATTCGGAAGGCTCAGTGATCTATGAAGTCCCGGGCGCTGCGCACATGGACGCTCAATTCTTCTGCTACCGGCGCGAAAGGAAGAGCAGTCGAGATGGGCCGGATAGATCAGCGCCAGTTTCTCCACAGCGAATTTCCGTTCCACCAGGACGTGTAGGGAGTTGTAGTTTTTGTTCACCTAAACCTATTTCCAATGTTCCCATGGTGACCGTAGTTGTGTGTACACAATAACAAATTCGGTTATGCCCTATCGCAAACGTCTCAATATATTAGTTGGACTTTAAGAACAATTGATAATTAAATAAACAAACACAAATGGTATATGGCATAATCTGTTATATTTGCTTTTGGTCAAAAGTGTGAAAGTGGTGGCGCATTATTTCAGAAATATGGAGAAAAAATGATTCAGCATGTTTGTTGGTGGGCCCTTGTAGGCTACCTATTTAGGCTACAGTGATGTATACCCCGAAATACAATATAATTATAGTAAAAAGTGTTTTTTAATCATACACAAGACAATAAAGACACTACAGTAAATTGTACCATATATTACGCTTTTTTTATTTATACATCATACTGTAGTACTAGCAATAGTCAATTGTTAGTAAATACTGAGGTATGCTACAATTTACCGTAGTATATTATTATAGTATGGTCCAAAAACACTATATATTTTCTAGAGTAATTTTACTATAATATAGGCCTAGTATTTTTGATAGCTGCTCCTCAACCCCCTTTACATTTTTTGGAAACTTTTGCAAGGTAATATAGGCCTACAGGTCCTTCTCAAAAAATTAGCATATTGTGATAAAGTTTATTATTTTCCATAATGTAATGATAAAAATTCAACTTTCATATATTTTAGATTCATTGCACGCCAACTGCAATATTTCAGGTCTTTTATTGTTTTAATACTGATGATTTTGGCATACAGCTCCAGAATCTCAAAACATTTGCATATTTCATCCAATCAATAAAAGAAAAGTGTTTTTAATACAAAAAAAGTCAACCTTCAAATAATTATGTTCAGTTATGCAAGCAATACTTGGTCTGGAATCCTTTTGCAGAAATGACTGCTTCAATGCGGCGTGGCATGGAGGCGATCAGCCTGTGGCACTGCTGAGGTGTTATGGAGGCCCAGGATGCTTCGATGGCGGCCTTAAGCTCATCCAGAGTGTTGGGTCTTGCGTCTCTCAACTTTCTCTTCACAATATTCCACAGATTCTCTATGGGGTTCAGGTCAGGAGAGTTGGCAGGCCAATTGAGCACAGTAATACCATGGTCAGTAAACCATTAACCAGTGGTTTTGGCACCGTGAGCAGGTGCCAGGTCGTGCTGAAAAACAAAATCTTCATCTCCATAAAGCTTTTCAGCAGATGGAAGCATGAAGTGCTCCAAAATCTCCCGATAGCTAGCTGCATTGACCCTGCCCTTGATAAAACACAGTGGACCAACACCAGCAGCTGACATGGCACCCCAGACCATCACTGACTGTGGGTACTTGACACTGGACTTCAGGCATTTTGGCATTTCCTTCTCCCCGGTCTTCCTCCAGACTCTGGCACCTTGATTTCTGAATGACATGCAAAATTTGCTTTCATCCGAAAAAAGTACTTTGGACCACTGAGCAACAGTATAGTGCCGCTTCTCTGTAGCCCAAAAGTGGCTTGACCTGGGGAATGCGGCACCTGTAGCCCATTTCCTGCACACGCCTGTGCACGGCGGCTCTGGATGTTTCTACTCCAGACTCAGTCCACTGCTTCCGCAGGTCCCCAAGGTCTGGAATCGGTCCTCCACAATCTCCCTCAGGGTCCGCTCACCTCTTCTCGTTGTGCAGCGTTTTTTGCCACACTTTTTCCTTCCCACAGACTTCCAACTGAGGTGCCTTGATACAGCCCTTTGGGAACAGCCTATTCGTTCAGAAATTTCTTTCTGTGTCTTACCATTTCGCTTGAGGGTGTCAATGATGGCCTTCTGGACAGCAGTCAGGTCGGCAGTCTTACCCATGATTGTGGTTTTGAGTAATGAACCAGGCTGGGAGTTTTTAAAAGCCTCAGGAATCTTTTGCAGGTGTTTAGAGTTCATTAGTTGATTCAGATGATTAGGTTAATAGCTCGTTTAGAGAACCTTTTCATCATATGCTAATTTTTTGAGATTGGGTTTTCATGAGCTGTATCAGTATTAATACAAAAAAAGACCTGAAATATTTCAGTTGGTGTGCAATGAATCTAAAATATATGAAAGTGTAATTTTTATCATTACATTATGGAAAATAATGAACTTTATCACAATATGCTAATTTTTTAAGAAGGACCTGTATATATATAAGTTTACCATAATTGAGTATATTTTGAGCAGCAAATCAGAATGTGACATCTTTAAGGGAATAAATTACATTTTAAACTATTTTCAGTCTTTTAAATTTTAATAATATTTTACAATATGATAATTTTCGTAAAATCGTAATTATTCCAAAGTTTTAAATAACATTAAAAAAAATAACAATATTAATGTCCACATCAACTCGCCATAACATTCTGTGTGATTGTATGGAATTGCTGCATGTGAACCCATTTATCATTTCATAATTTGAAATATTAGAAATATCAGGCAATTCAGATGAAGAATGTCTGCCCGTGTAACTGAGTGATGCAGCAGGACAATGATCCCAAAAAATAGTTTGACTGACTTAAATAAATATTTTTGGTCTATGAAGGGACATGACCTGAAAAGAGCAATTTAAGCAAGCAAGAAGCAAGGCTCATATCAAACTGGCCTTAAGAATCGCAGTCCATGTCCAAGAGAACAGGTTTTGTAGGGGCGTTTTCTTTTGGTAGTGTCTATTTACACAGGAGTTGGAAATAAAGGCTTGTTTCATCAACTCCACCCACCATTGCTCAGATGTTTTACAAGTTACTCTAATCTTTCACATTCTTCTATCAGTATGTTGCACTGGTCTAAACGAAATGATCTTGCATATGAAATATATATTTTTCCTGAAAATTATTATCTAAATTACAGTTTTTCTCAGTCGCTTTGGCACGTTTCTCAGATCAGAACTGAAATTCTCAAACCTGTTCAATCTTCACATCATTGTGTCACTTGTACACATCAAAAAGTTGCAAATGCTTTGTTACATCCATGCAAATGATTATGTACAATTCTCTGCTGTTCCCTATCAATTGCGTATGTCATGTTGATCAAAATATATTGCGTCTCTGTCTCACCACCACAACATTTAGGCATTAGTTCATAAGTCTTTGTAAAATGATTGAAAGTTTTCATAATATGTCAAGCATATTTATACATTTCCATTAGACGTTCACATTTTAGGTTCTCTTTGTGGTATGCAGTCTTTTCCTTTCTGTATCGCAATGACATGGTCTGTCAACAAATGACAGTACAAACAGTAAAAACGAAAATGTGAAATGTGAAATGTCCAGTCTCTTGCATTCAGACTCCCACAGACTAAAGGTGTAACCTACAATTTACAGTAATTGTCATCAAAACTTTAGCCAAAGTTGACATAAGAATATCCCTTCACAGTACACTTTTATATTGACAACATGACTAAGCAATCTGACTGTGTTATCCGGACACAATGGCACAAGGACCTGTCATTCTGATGGCACTGACATGTTCATTTACTTTTGAGAGATGAACTAAGGATTTTGAAGAGAGTGGCTTTTGCAGGTAATCCATTGCGTTTTGCTATATGTACGAATTGTTTTGAGAAATGCAAATACACTGTTTTGCAAATGTTGAGGATGATTTGAGAAATGTAACAAAGCGACTGAGAAAAACTGTAAATAGAGAGTTGTTTATGGATATTGATCTAGGTGTAAGAGGCAGAATTCTGCCATCTGCTGGTTAGATAAAAACTAGGCCCACTCTCTCTCTCTCTCTCTCTCTCTCTCTCTCTCTCTCTCTCTCTCTCTCTCTCTCTCTCTCTCTCTCTCTCTCTCTCTCTCTCTCTCTCTCTCTCTCTCTCTCTCTCTCTCTCTCTCTCTCTCTCTCTCTCTCTCTCTCTCTCTCTCTCTCTCTCTCTCTCTTGAAAATAAAAAAAAGAAAAACTCTTATTTTTTCGCTTTTCCCATTCATTTTTTTTATACATACCTTCAGAAGCCCCTTTTTATGTGTGTTTTGATAATGTAACAAAAGTCAACAAATATGCCACTGCCACTATTTTTTAATGAGGAAACCACAAATGGGGTCTAAATCTATATGACTACCAGAGATGGGCATAAATACATGGAAATGTATTTAAAATACAAATACAAAAATACTGTGAGGAAAATGTATTTAAATACAAATACAAAATACTGTGAGGAAAAATGTATTTAAATACAAATACAGTATTTTGTATTTTGAAAATACAACAAATACATGTGAAATTGGCAATTCAGTGAAGGTATCCATATTAGGCTGTAATCTATCTGGGCTATCTGAATGCAAAAAGCATTTAGATGTGTGCAACTGCTTAGAAACTTTCGTTTTCAATTTGAATTTGAATTTCCTTTAGCGGCAGTTATAATAACACAAATTACACCAATAACTCATTCGCCCTCACTTCTTTTCCACTCCAACATTCCAATTATTCCTGCCCACTAAAAGCTGCACAGATATATGTGCTTACCCCGATAGGCCTATCTATGTAAATTAGATCTATGTTGATTTAGAAAAAGTTCCATCGATTCACATTTTATATTATTGCTACGAATCTACGATATGTATTGTCATATGATATCACTCATCCCTAACATGCAGTAACGTTAATACTTCAACACATTTGACAAGCTACTTTAATCACAAGTAGAATTGACCATGACATCCTCACCTTATTCCAACAATTTTGTAAAGTTGCCGATCCAGGCTGGGTTGTACTGGGTTGTACTAGCCTAGAAATCTAGACGCAACCCTAGCGGCAGCAAATCTAATCTGCACGAGTGCCGTCTAGCAACTCTCAATACACTTCTGAGCTGTAAAAACCTAAATCTGGTCGGGCCAATCACATGTGTATAGAGTCAGTGGGCGGGGCTTAACATAATGACGGCAGAGTTGCGTTTGCGTGCTTCTAGTAAACACAGACGCTGGCGAACGGCGGTCTTTCGAATCAGCTTTGGCCGTGACTCTGGAAGACTTGAGTTAAGCTTTTCTCTGAGAAAAGAACAAAGAACGGCACTGAAGTCATTCTTAAAAAGCGAAGATGTGTTCTGAGTTTTGCCGACCGGATACGGCGAATGTTTAATCTATCAATGAGCTCCGCTTCACGTTGCTCTGGATGGTTGTAGCGCTATCCTATCGTGTGCAGAGGGAGTTTGAAAGACAACCGTTTATCCGCCCCTTGGATTGAGCTGTCAATGGTGAGTTTCCAGACCAAACATCTTGATGTGGGTCTGGCTTGTCAGGCTAGGGTTGTACAGCTGCGGCTCACCTGAATGAATGTTGGGGGGAGGGCGTGTCTGGTCTGAACTAGTAGATGCATGAAAACAGCTCCTGATAAAGAGGTTGCCTGGCTCAAAGTATTTTGAGTATTTTGAAAATACAAAAATACTCATCTTAAATGTATTTAAATACAAATTACATTCGATTTTTTCCAAAGGCTTTAAAATACAAAATACAAAATAGTATTTTGTATTTCAAATACGTATTTTAAATACATGTATTTGAAATACTGCCCATCCCTGATGACTACTAGACTGTTCTCTTTATAGATCAGTGCTGGCCCCAAAGGCCAAATGAGTGTTAATGATTTACACAATTTAAAAAACGCAAAAAAGCATCAAAAGGCGCCCTGGTGCGTACTAATGTTTTAGGTTGCTACCATGATAATCCCAGTAACCCTTTTTGTAAGAGTTCTCCACACAGTTTTATTTACGTGGCGTTAGCGTCGACACCATGGTCGACACTAGGTGGCAGTAGCGGCGTAACAGTCACGTTCTCATCTAAACTGAACAGCGGCGAAGAAGAAGACACTCAGTCACAGGTCACCGGTATCCTGACAAGTAGGAGGAGAAAGCCGGCTGAAGCTTTTACATTGACATATGATCTCGGTAAACGTCTGAGATCTGCCTTCGTTATTTTCTTTTGCTTGAAACAGATCGCCATGGCCAAGAAGAGAGGCGGAAACCGCGAGCCTCTGGTGGAGCAGGAACCGAGGCCCTCCAGCCAAACTCCAGCCAAAGGTAACGTTCATTCAGACTCAGTGTCCTGATGTCAATCTCGCACAGCTATTGTGTACATTTTCCACGATTATTCAGAGTCGAAATTATATATATATATATATATATATATATATATATATATATATATATATATATATATATATATATATATGTATATATATATATATGTATATATGTATGTTTGTTGACATAGACCAGAAAATTTGACAGCTGGAGCTTAACTATCTCTAATATACAATCAACTATTCAGATCAGCTATCAAAGGTTTTGTCGATGAACCGGTTATGTCGCAATTTATCCCCTTAAACTGTGATTTACCAGGGAGTAAATAATCTGAAATGGACAATAAATGCGACTCTTTAACTGATTGTGTAATACATTGATGATGTGTTTGCTGTGGGTTCGCATTACTCATAGTTTTAGTCAGAGTTCAACCTCTTAACTGATCAACTGTTTTTATTTGATGCCACAAGAACAAGCGGTGTCACATTATTAACAACATTACCTGCTGAGAGAGAGAGAGAGAGAGAGAGAGAGAGAGAGAGAGAGAGAGAGAGAGAGAGAGAGAGAGAGAGAGAGAGAACGATTAAAGGCACAATATGTAAGATTTTAGGATTCCATATCCAAAAACCACTAGGACAGTGTTATATATTTTGTTGACTTGTGTACTTACATTATCCCAAATTTTTTCAAGAATGTTTAAATCCAGAGAAATAAGTAATTTTAACCAGGGCGCGGACCGTGTCTATGTGTCGCCTATCAATGACGTCAAGATGCTTTAATATATTATATGTTTTATTAGACAAGGAAACAACTGTTTGGATAACTAATCATTGCTATACAGCTTAACACATTTAGTCTTATTGTTTAAATCTCGTTTTCTTGATTTACAGCGCTTATCATGTTTTACCATTTATAGACAGAAAATGAATTATTGTACAGTTATACAGCATTTTCTCCATCATACAATATGTTTTTTAATGAGTTGCATGCCGTTTAGCTACAAAAGCCATTCCGCATTTATTAATATGATATTCTACTATTTCATCCATGAACATGATTTCTGCCCAAGCCTCTTTCCGATTCTTTCCCACCGGCTTTGAGGTGAAGATGACAACTCCCAAGATCCCATGCTCAATCTCTGCGTAATCAAGCGACACATTTTGACTAGGTGACCTGAGCCTCTAGCGGTTTCAGCACTTTTTTTGTTTGTAGTTTTCCAAAAGGTTTATGTATAATTTCATGTCATTTAGAAAGTATCATAATTTTTGGTAGCACTTTATTTTAAGGTGACGTAGCTATACATTACTACAATATAATAGCAAAGTAACTAACCCTAACTGTAAATCAGTTAGACTTTATTTTGAATGTGTCATTTGTTACAGTGTAATTACATATTTAAGGACTGAGTAATATTTAGTAACTGCATGTACTTACTCTAGGGTTAGGGTAGGATTAAGGTTTGGTTTCATGTAATGTTGTCACAGTTATTAATTGTAGTGTTTTTTATCTTACTGAACTGATTTTATGAAAATGAACGCGGTGGAAAAGTGATCCAGTAATCCAGTAGCGGTGGCTTTGGGAATGGCCTCGTAGGACAGCAAGGGAATGCAGTTGTTGTCTTTCATCTACAGGAGTCAAAAATCAATTTTCTGACTTTTCTCAGTCTAGAAAGCACCAAATTCAAAAATAACTACTACATTAAGGACCCAGTTTAAATACACATTGATCTTCCCAGTGCTGAAGTACCCCTTTAAGGCCACCTAATATAAAGTGGGCAGGGTGTCCGCGGGGTTTTAAAAAGTATTAAAAAGTGATAAATCAAAATTGTTGAATTTAAGGCCATTAAAAGTGTTAAATGTGGTCTCAGAGGTATTTATTTTTTTCCAAATTAGGTATTATTTTTTCAGACTATAAGGTGTCCTATTCTGATTGAAATGCTATCTGCGTTCGCGTTAGTTCGTTTAAATATTGGCTTTGGCATATATGGGCACATAATCAAAGATCTTTCATCTCCGTCTCAACGTATGTTTGATGCTGACGTCATATTCAGCGGTCGTTCAGCATCATCTCAGAACACTGTGCGCTCAACAGAAGTGGCTGGCTTACGTTTTATTTTAGACTTGCTTCAAGGCATATCTTCAACGACTATCCACATAAGAGCAATCTTAAATTATTTTTATAAAGTCTAAAATGAACAAAAAGAGTTGTGAGAGAATGAGACGCGATCCATAGACAGTCAGTGAGATCCGCGTGTCTGTCTGCTCTTAAAGGGACAGCAGCCAATAACAGAGAAATAACAGGAACAGAGAACATGACTCGCTGCTCTTGACTAAATAACTTTTGTAGCTTCAATAAGGATTAACTATTTAATTTATAGTTTATGCAGTGCAGACTGCATATAACTTTGATAACTTTATAAAATTTCTGTATATTTCCTAACTGTTAAGACAGGAAGGGCAGGAGTAAACATGACATTTATTATGGGTTTATGTTAGCATTGTTTTACGTTTACTTAAATTAAAAAATGTTAGATTTTTGAAGCCTAATAATAAATGTAATAAATGTAAAATCAGTAGCTGTATTAATATCAGTAAAACTGGCCTTAATTCATGAAAAGATGCCATTTAAACAAGTATTTAAAATATACTGTCTTTATGTTGTTTCTACATTCATTTGATTAACTGTGAAATTATTATATTAAAAAATACATTAAAAACGTACAAAAGCATTTCTTTTTATTGCAATTAATTGCGATTAATCACAGAAAAAAATGTGTGATTTAATCTAGTTAAAGTTTTTAATCGATTGACGGCACTAGTTTTTAGTATTTTGTTAAATTCAGCAACTTATCATAGTTATAGAAATGGAATATTTGGCTCAGGTTTTGTTGTTGGAAAAAAAACACTAAATAATTGAATTGCTGAATTACCAATTATTAATTGAAATCAAATGTGTATGCAGTAATGCTTCTCCTTAACCAACCTTTGTGAATGTTGAGATGTATTTTACTGTGTCTGAATGATAACTTATAACAGATTTCCTCCTGCTGTCGATTCTAAATCTATTCTTTTTTGTATGTTATATATGTCAAAATCTGTGTAAATAATAGAAAGGTCGCTGATTAACACTTGCAATTCAGTGTCGTGATGGTTTTAAAAAATATTCTGAAGGTAGTAAAAAAGGTATTAAAAAGTAGTAAATTTAACTTAAGGATTGCTGTATATACCCTGGTGGGTCCGTAACCATTCGCAAAGACCCACCCACTTTAGTTACTGTTGCTATGTATGACAAGCTGCTCACACCACACGTCATGTTCTCACGCAGTGAAGAACACATCGTAGAGCATAGAGGATACTGACAGACAAGGACGGAGCAGGTTACTTTTAATACAAAAAAGCTCAAATCTAAAATGTTGTAATTTCTTATTGAAATGTAAACAACAAAAAAAATTTTGTGGCTCTTTAATGTGTCGTGACAGGTCACGGTAGCACCTCAGTTAAAGCTGCTCATGAACTGATCATCTCTTCCTTCTAGTTAATTTATAGTATCAAATAAACGTGAATGAACTAAAGAAGGAATGTTGTTTCAACCATGGAAAGAAGTACACACCGTTTTTCAATTTTAAATCCACCGACGTTAATGTACGACCTCTCTTGACTGCTTTGTCGGACAAAAATGGCGGGTTCGGCGGATTATGATTGGTCATATCACCTGTCAATCAAACTCCCGGCGAAGGGTGAATGCCGACCAGCAGAAATATCAATGAATAAAACATACTGAATTTATGACTTGATTGTATAACAGGCTATTTTAAACACGCGTATGAAAAAGAGCTGGATTAAATAAATAGCATTATATTTAAAGGGTTTAAAGTTAGTTTACCCCAAAATGTAAATTATCCCATGATTTACTCACCCTAAAGTCATCTTATACGACTTTCTTATTTCAGAAGAACACAATCCGAGATAATGGCAGTGACTGTTGGGCCAATTTTGAAGTCCATAAAAGTGCATCTGTCTGCCACTTTGCTTCAGAAGGCCTTTATTAACCCTGGAGCTGTGTGGAGCAGTTGTATGACAGATGGATGCACTTTTATGGACTTAAAAAACGAGACAACAGTTGCTGCCATTTTAAAGCTTGGATGAGCCAGGACTGCTCTGATTGTATTCGTCTGAAAGAAGAATGTCATATATACCTAGGATAAGTACATCCTGTGGTAATTTTAATTTTGGCTGAACTATCCCTTTAAATGTGAAAAAGGAGTGCTAAAAATTTATTTTAAATACATTTTATTCATGTTTAATATAAATGCCTAACCCAAAGACTGCAATGTGTCAATGGCTTGGGGTTTAGTTTGTAAACCACCTTTATTTTCCTAAATGTAAAAAAAGTTATTTTTGTAAGCTAGTTTTGGGTCAATAATGGGACAGAATAATACACACTGCTCCTTTAAGATGATGTTACATTATCAGAAGTGATTTTTGCCGTTCTCTAGCTCACCACATAGCAGCTCTCACGGGCCTGAATCTCCCTGAGGATTGCGAACAAATGATGCAAATGTATGCAACACATTGCAGAGATGATTTGAGAGGTTATTCATGATGTTTTTGAATTATTCTCTAAGGAGCCCAGTCACCTGGAGGAGCGTCTGCACGCATGTCAATCCTCATCCTCGTCTCTATCTTTGCCTGTTCTGCTTGTGTCATGTATCTGGTGTTCAGAAACTTCCCAGAGCTGAGCGAGTAAGTCTGCCTCCCCTTCTGAGTCGACTTTTCTGCATGATGGAGTTTTTTTAATGTGTGCTTTAAGGTTTGATGCTTTTCTATGTCTTGCAGAGACGAGAGAGAAAAAATAAAAATTCCTAAAGACATGGATGATGCCAAGGCATTGGGCACAGTGTTGTCTAAATACAAGGACACATATTACACCCAAGTGCTTTTAGCATACTTTGCTACATATATCTTGTATCCTTTGTGCCATGACGTCTGATAGTTTGTCAATTTTATTGACAAAAGAACAAGCTGAAAGTTAGTTGACTTCCCGTTCCTTATTGATGTCCATTTTGAGAGTATATTGTTCATTGAATTCAGATCTTTCAATGAATTGAATAACCCATTATGAATATTTAACTTAGAACAGTAGACTAACCTTTAACAGTAGACTAATTTTGTAATAGTAGTTGCAAGTAATTATGCATAATTTACAGTTATTACAATAGTAACTACATTTAAGTTGTAACAAGGACACTAAAAGTGTCACTAAAACCCAGTTTCTTACAATATTTATTAATCTTTTTTATTGTTTGTTTGCAGTTCACATTAGTTCTTAACTTCTTGTCCATTAAAAATACAAACCTGATTCCAAAAAAGTTGGGACACTGTATAAATTGTGAATAAAAATATAATGCAATGATGTGGAAGTTTTAATTTCAATATTTTATTTATAATACAACATAGATGACATATCAAATGTTTAAACTGAGAAAAAATATAATTTTAAGGGGAAAATAAGTTGATTTTAAATTTCATGGCATCAACACATCTCAAAAAAGTTGAGACCAGGCCATGTTTACCACTGTGTGGCATCCCCTCTTCTTTTTATAACAGTCACAAATGTCTTGGGACTGAGGAGACAAGTTGCTCAAGTTTAGGAATAGGAATGTTGTCCCATTCTTGTCTAATACAGACTTCTAGATGCTCAACTCTCTTAGGTCTTCTTTGTCGCATTTTCCTCTTTATGATGCGCCAAATGTTTTCTATGGGGCAAAGTTCTGGACTGCAGGCTGGCCATTTCAGTACCCGGATCCTTCTACGCAGCCATGATATTGTAATTGATGCTGAGTATGTGGTCTGGCCCAATAATTTTGCCAATTGACCTAATAAGTTGCAGATTGGTCCTCCAGCTGTTCCTGATATGTACATTAAAATTGTCCGGCATCTTATTGCTACCTGTCCCAACTCTTTTGGAATGTGTAGCTCTTATGAAATCCAAAATGAGGCAATATTTGGCATGACATTTCAAAATGTCTCACTTTCAACATTTGATATGTTATCTATATTCTATTGTGAATAAAATATAAGTTCATGAGATTTTAAAATTATTGCATTCCTATTTTATTCACAATTTTATAACTTTTTTGGAATCGGGTTTTATTAACTTTTGATTTTAATACTGTATTAGTAATACAGTAATGTTTTAGTAAAGTAATAATGGATTAGTCAATGTGAAATTAAAATTAAAGGGATAGTTCACCCAAAAATGAAAATGTGATGTTTATCTGATGACATCCAAGATGTAGTGTTTGTTTCTTCAGTAGAACACAAATTAAGATTTTTAACTCCAACCATTGCTCCTAAAATGCATGTCAATGGGGTCTAATTAGACCCCCATTGAGATGCATTATATGAGCAACGGTTGGGTGATCTATCCCTTTAAATAAGGTAAATTGTTCAGAAATAATTTTTATTGTTAATTCATGTTAACAAATGAAGTTAACTAATGTTAACATTTGGAGCCTTAATCGACAGAATGCCACAAAACATCTTTTCTAACAGGTTAGCTTCTGATAGAATAATTGCTTGGCGTATATTCATGTTTGTTAGATAGTTCAGCATAGATTACAGTACTGAGATTTGGCTCAGCTTGTGCTGTATTTATTCACTGTTCAGTTAAGCCCTTAACCAAGCCGTACTCAGCCTTCAGACGTTTGCCATCCCAGGCTCCATATTCCTCAGTATACTGTCTGGTTATCTCTACCCTTTTCCACTCGCTCTCTTCCTCGTCTGTTTGGTAAGTTCTTTGTTTGTATACAAATTCCTTTTCAAATGATCTGTCTGCCAAACTTTGTCTTCCTGTATGAAAAGTAACTGATTGTTATGTGAATATGTTATGTTTCATGCTTTACAGTGTTCAGGCCTTGGAGCATCTTTTTGCTATATGTTGTCTTATTTAGTCGGGAGGCCGATGGTCTACAAGTACCTCACAGAGAGAGCTCAGAAATGGTCACAACAGGTGACACTTTCATATCATAAGCTTTGATTTTTGCATGTACAGTAAAGTGACTGACTGTAATGCTGAGCCAATGTTTAATGTCACTGTAGGTGGACAAGCACAGAGAGCACCTCATCAATTACATCATTTTTTTGAGAATCACTCCTTTCCTTCCGAACTGGTTCATCAACATCACCTCACCGGTCATTAATGTGCCTCTGGGTGTCTTCTTCCTGGGCACCTTTTTTGGTAAGATTAATCTTCAAACAAGATCATTTTTTACAAAGAAAGATTCACAGTCACACAAGTTTGTGTGGTGTTGCTACGTTTAAGATAGTTTGTAAAAATGGCATTTTCTCTTTTTAAAGTGCATTTTATTAAGTGAATTTTTTTTATATGCCTGCACTTTTTGGCCCTTTTTGTTAGAGGAGAAACAATGCAGTCAACTTTGACCCTGTTTATTTCTAAAGTCAAGAGCATAGGAATACAGAATTTGTTTCAGGAATCCCCACAATCAACACAACACTTTTCTTTCTATGATCCAATTAATCGCCAATAGATGATATCATGCCCACCCAAATAAATGTGCAAAAAAATAACATTACTGAGGTAAAATGGCATGGCATGTTGTATTAGATTAAAACGAACCCTGTTGCGATTGCTCTGTTAGTGCAGTTCATTAGAATAAGGGCCATCTGAACCCTGATGTGCACCAAACAAAAGGACCAAGACCTCTCAAAAGATGGGTCTCGGTCCACTTCCAATCCAACTTTGGTGCGGTTTGAATTAAATATGAATGCAACATGGACCAAAGACATGTTAACGAACCAAAAACAGGATGTGATGTCACAAGATGTGTCCCTAAAAAGGACAAAACGGCCAAGCACATCTGTTTTTTCTCATCATAGTTGTGATGTTTCCCATCACATTTCGGTCACAGACGAGTCACAACCACATCTTCTCCAGCAGATCTTCATTTGTGTGAATGATGGATTCCTGCTGCTGTTTTGACTCCTTTACACACTTAATAAGCTCTTCACAAGTTCTCAGCTAATAAAAATACCATCAAATGAGCGCATTTAGCCCAGCGCACAGCATTGCTGTGGATATTTGATAATTTCATTCACAAAATATAAAAGCCGTGTTTTTGTTTTGTATGGCCCTGTCCCAAATGTCACACTAAACCCTCACGGTCTTCCTCTGAGTCCGCACTTTCACGACGTAATGACGCTTTGACTGCCTTGAAGAAGTCAGCAGTAGGCACACTAGTTGCTTATTAGAATTCCAGACATAATTACTGACTTTCATTGTGTTTTGCATTTGGATATATATTTAGATATTATTAAAGGGGTACTTCAGCGCTGGGAAGATGAATCTGTATTTAAACGGGGTCATCAATGCAGTAGAAATGTGAAATTATTTTTTAATTTGGTGTCTTCTAGACTGACAAAAGACAGAAAATGTATTTTTGTCCCATGGGGATGAAAGACTACAATTCCCAGAATGCTTCGCTGCCCTGTGCCCACGCCACCAACTTGATTACAGTGACTGAGTTAGAGGAGACACTACAATTAAAAACTGAACGTGTCTGTTCAATATAATGAGTGAGTCACCGCGCGAGTCTCACAGCACTGAGCACTAACTGCAGGAGTGATGAGAGCTGAGGTAATCGCGACTACACTCGCGGCATACATTCACAACGTGAGTTCAGTCTGGCGCGTTTCAGTTCATGCCTTTACAAGCTTAACTTTCATAGAAATTAATTTGAGAAGTTAAAAGACTTACATTGCTCACCATAGCTCCGTTTAAATGAGTGCCTGTAGCTGAGCTGAGCTCTCCCTGCAAGCTGAGTGTAATCTCCCATCCCCCATGCGCGGATTCAAAACATGTGGAAATGGCTCCCTCTGCTGGCTGTAGTCTTTAGCCTTAGGGCAAACATTCCTCCTATGATGCAAAAATCGTCAATTTGCATCATAGGAGGAATTTTTCCAGAAATAAAATGCATAAATCTCTTGTCTCAGGGAGATATGAGGGGGAAAAGCACAATAATTTGAATATACTCCAGGGTTTCTACTGATACAAAGCCATATGCTAATCGCTGAAGTAACCCTTTAAAGACTCATCATATTTCAATCAATGTTATCTTCTATGCAGCTAATTTTTTCACTGCTAAGATCACAAGTTGTACTATTGGGTTAGGGTTAGGCTATTGCCTCAAATTTTTGTACCATTCCGATAAAGCACACACACACACACACACACACACACACACACACACACACACACACACACACACACACACACACACACACACACACACACACACACACACACACACACACACGGACAGACGGACAGACGGACAGACGGACGGACAGACGGACAGACGGACAGACGGACAGACAGACGGACAGACAGACGGACACACAGACAGACGGACACACAGACACACACACAGACACAGACACAGACAGATTAAAAACTTTTGGGACTCAAATTTTCCCCCCATCTTAGATAACTAAAGAGCATCAGAGTTAACAGAGTTTTATATTTGATCACTTGTGAAATGAATCATCTAATGTCTGTTATCTGATCTACAGGAGTGGCCCCTCCGTCATTTGTGGCGATAAACGCTGGGACGACGCTGTACAAACTGACCACGGCTGGCGAGGCCGTGTCCTGGAACTCTCTTATCGTCCTGGGGGTGTTAGCTGTGGTCTCCATCCTGCCCGTCTGCTTTCAGAAGAAACTCCAGCAGAAGCTTGAATAAAGATCTCCTGCCCTGTTTGATTCAACTCAGGAATGATACTGGTCCTCTAAACTTCTCCTTGCTTTCTTTTCCTTTGTGCATGTACGACAAACCATCGTTTCATCATATGATGGGCAGCCAGCGGCTGTCTGGACTGGCCTTCCATTGTTTGGACAGGACTTTCATGGGATGAAAAGTCATCACTTATTATCTATCATCGTTAGCGTTAAGCAATATTTTCCAAATCATTGTCCTCAGTCAGTGGATAAAAACAGCAATGGTTAATGTTTGATACACTGGAAGAGACATTTTCACTTCCTCTGAGGTTGCTGAGCTAAAATGGGAAGTGCCAACTTGGACTTTTTTGGTCTTACAGCTAATCTAATATTCAAATGTGTTATTACATGCTTCAGAAACTTTTCGAGGGTGAGCTTTGTGGGTTTACAGATTTCTTTCTAATTCTGATCTTCTTTCTTATGCCAGATGAGACTGCGGTTGAGATCTAAATGGACAGTTCCCACCGACTGTAGATGGTAGTGCTTAGCGCTTGTCCTGAAAACCGATAAATATGGATGATGCCACATTAGTATTACAGATCAAGACTGTAGATTGCATTTAGATATGTTTTGCCTTAACATAACAGGTTACTTGAAGTAAAAGAAACAGAACAAATAGCCTGACGTCACACATACTAAACCATTAAAGGGATAGTTCACTCATTTTCTCATCATTTACTCGGCCTCATGCCATGCGTCCCAATGTTTTTTTTTAATTTAGATCAACACAAACAGAGATTTTTAGGAAAATAATCCATCTCTAGGAGTCCATATAATGCCATTAGGTGTGAAAAACCACACCGATCGATAATCCAAAACCCCAGTGCGAATCAATGTCTTCTGAAACAATAGTCATAAGACAAACTTCACACCGCACTTATGACCATCGTTTCACTTTCGTTCATGAACACTCATAGGACAGTAGACCGGGAAGCAATGGATTACAGTGAAAAAACAAGCATTTTTCTTCCAGAAGACATTGGTTCATTCATTTGGGTCGAACGGATTGCCGTCACAATGTGATTGCTATGATTTTTAGCGTCAACCAAGCGGCACCCGTTGACTTGCACTATATGGACTGTCAGACAAGAAAACCTTTTTTGTGTTCATCTGAAGAGAGAAAGTCATACACATCAGGATGATATGACATGAGAGAAATGATGAGAGAATTCTCATTTTGGAGTGAACTACCCCTTTAACACCTATTTTATCATTTCAAACACAACTTTTCTTTCTTTACATTTGGATGTAAAGGCCAAAAAGCCAATGTTTTTTTTTTTTTTGTTTTTTTTATGAAATTGTTTTTGTTTTAAGCTGTATAATAATGCGTTTTGTTTTTAATTTTAATTTAGCCACGTGACAGAGGGAAGTATTACATTCTGAGCCTGTAAATGTAGGAGGTTTGTAACTGTTACAGTTGTTATCCTGGACCTAGTCAAGCCAAGCCGCTGTAAAGGGTTTTAAATGGGATATGTCTGTTTAATCGAGGCAGCTCGGTGGGATTTCATGCCGTTAAAGTTGCCTTTCTGTAAAACAAATCAGTCTTAAGAAACGCTTGTCTAATAGCTACAAAGCTGTTTGTACTTTCTGGATACCTGAAAATCTTTAAACCTTCGATACACTGGTTTCCTGACTGACTTTATGTCGGGATGGAATCAACCACATGCGCATGAACATAGTTCGCACTCAAATTTCTCTTAAGTGGAAGTGTGCGCTGAGGGACGCTCTTATATACCAGATATCATTTCCTCGTTACCTCATTTGAGTTATCTCATGCTGCGTTTATATATATCTGCAGCTTTGATCGACATTTAGTTTGTCATCTCTAAATATCCAAATGTTCCAAGCAGCTCTTAATGTAACATTGTTCTAAACTGAGAGCGAATGTGAGTAATGCGGTTGTTCTGCAACAGTTTCAAGTCTTAGCGAACTGTATTTATGATGATAATTGTACCTTTAGGGATACAACAGCTTGTTGCTGGGGTAGTACCCTTAAGATTACATCTTTGTACCTTTTTTACTCCTAAAAGGTGCATATTAGTACCTTTGAGTATGCGCATTTTGAGTAATACTATGAACCTTTTTGTGGAAATATGGTACAAAGTTGTCCTTTTAAGGGCACTGCCCCAGCGACAAGCTGTACCCCTAATTTTGACACCCTTTTTTTCTGTGTGATAAAACCTCTCACCCATTTATAATTTTCCTAAATTGTAATCATCCTGAATTCTTCTCTACTATAATTTTACAGAAATGTCTTTATCAATAAATTAAGGCTACTGATTACAGTATTACACAAGATTAAATGAGAACGTATTGTCTCGTCCTGTATTTTTAAAATCTGTTAATGTCTGATCTTCTTCTTTAAACATGATATATTTATTATAATATAATTAAATACATGAGTAATATTTGCCTCTTCTTCATCACTGAATCACAATGTATGCACTAATTTTTATAACTCCATCTTTAAATAAAAACCCATTTACTATTTGACATGATTATTAAAGTTATTTATTTAAATATTACATACAACATGTAAGTTTTTATAAAATGCATGTTTATATTTTTATATATACAGTGGCTCACACTTAACATGAAACATCTGCACACAGATTATATAATTACTAACACTTTTTAAACCATTTATGATAAAATTTATTATTACCCAAGACACATTATATTTTAGTGAAATGTTTTGGTTTCTACCTCCCAGATCCTCTATAATCCTGTCTAAATCAGAATAAATGTAGCGTACAAAAATCACATTGAAATGTATTTGGCATTGATCGGTTTAATGTTTTTATAACAAATAATTGGCTTCCCTCAAACGGCAGTCATTACAACCAAGCTTTTTTTCTTTCATTTTAGAGGTTTGCAAAAGTACAAATAAACAATACAAAAAGTGTCATAGCGCACGCAACAAGCGATGCGTGTGTGAGAAAAATATCTATATTAAGACTTTAAAAGCTAAAATAACTAGCTTCTGGCAGACGGCCCATACGCAAAGCCGACTTAGGCCAAAATAGTAACCCCTGACTGACACGATGTAAAATCTCATCCTAGGAGATTCCTCCCATTATCCCTATTAACCAAGCTATTATATGTGTTTTATATATCTCTGATTATATTTGTCTAAAAGAAGTAAGTCATATACATCAAGGAATGCTTGAGGGTGATTCCATTATTCCATTATTATCATTATCAGTATCATTACACACAGAAGCCAAAAGGAAATGCCAATTTGAACAAAATCGCTCATGCGCTTTCCAAATGCACCACCAGAGAGCAACATCAAACAACATATATTGCCATGCTGCTATTTATTACGACAACTTGTTTAAATTGAAGGCTACTGCAATTGCTTCATAGTTAATTCCTGGTTGTCAACTTAATATGTGACTTGACTTTAATTTCTGTTAAAGAAATCGATTACGTAGCGTGCGTCTCAATCAGCTCCCTATAGTTCAGCACTGATCAGGACATAAATCATGGGCTGACTCCCTAATCAGTGTCCTGACTGCTCTGCTGAACTATAGGGAGCTGATTGAGACGCACCCCTAGTTTGATGCAGTCTCTTCAACACGCGCGATGATGCTCAGGGGTTAAGCGCATAACGTCATCCCGAGCAGAGCACTGCGCATGCGCACGAACGAGCGCCGAGGAGGACGGAGAACAGCTGTACCGGAGGCCACAATGCGACTGGCGCTCTGGGCTCCTACCTTGATCCCCATCCGCAATGGCTGCGCAGAATGATCCAGAGAGCACGTACTATGCGCTCCTTTAGACCAACAAACAGAAGAGCACAAGCGGAGCCGTCTCAAAATGAGCACCGGATTCAGCTCGAGCTCCTGCCGCTTCGCGGATTATTTCGTGAGCTGCGGTCTGGACACCGAGAGCGGCTTAGAACCAGACGAGCTGTCCGGTAAGACCCGAGGCGGTAAACCGCTCTGATTTCGACAGATTTGCGAGGTTTCATTGTGTATTTGCCTAAAGTTGTTAGTTATGGGATGTTAAGCACAATTAAAAGTGAGTATAGCTACTGTAAGGACACGTACGGAAAATAACGCACGTTAAAATGTCAGTTGGGCAGACTGAGATTTATTATTATTATTATATTCATTGACACTGGACTTTGGAAGTGTTCTAGATTGGTGACCGTACGAGAAATCCTTGCTTCTTTAATGAAACCTGTTAAAATGTTACTTATTCAAAGCTTATTCAAATGAATTCTGTTAAACTCCAGCATATGTTATTTCATAATAGCTCCTCCGTCCATATTCCTAACGGAGATTGACATTGTTTACCTCTGTTTTACAAGACAAAGAATGAGGATCAGTATCATAAACAATATACTGCCATATATTCAAGGTTTTTATGTGCTGTGTTCATTTATACTTGTGTTGACTTCATTTAAGTTTTATTTCTTCGTAAACAGTTATTCAATTTCAAGTATTCATCAAATTCATCAAGGTTGTATTATTATATACTGTAGGCTACTTTTGTAGTGTTCTAGGGTGACCTTACGAGAGACCATTGATTCTTAAAGGAAACCTGTTAAAATTTGTCCGTATTTTTTTATTATTGGGAAAACTTCTATTATTGGAAAATCAAATTATTTTGGTTAAACTCGAGTTGAGCATTTGTCTAATCCATCCATCTACTTTACAAACATAAAACATAAACCAAAAAAAAAAAAAAGATTGACATTGTTTACCTCTGTTTAACAAGACAGTATAATATATTGCAATATCTATATATTCAAGATGTTTATGTGCTGTTCATTTGTATTTGCGACTTCGTTTTGCGTCATAAACAGTTCTTCCATTTCCAGCAAATTCATCAAAACAAGGTTGCATTATTATGTAATCTGTTCAGACTTTTTCAACCTAACATCTGGATCTGATCAATTCCTTTATCTCCAGTATTCAGTTTTCATACACTACATTGCCAAAAGTTTTAGGATGCCTGCCTTTACACACATGAACTTTAATGACATCCGTAGGGTTTAATTTGGAGTTGAACCACCCTTTGCAGCTATAACCGCTTTAACTCTTTCCGCAAGGTTTAGGAGTGTGTTTATGGGAATTTTTGACCATTCATCTAGAAGTGCATTTGTGATGTCAGGCACTGATGTTGGACGAGAAGGCCTGGCTCACAGTATCTGCTCTAATTCATCCCAAAGGTGTTCAGTCGGGTTGAGGTCAGGACTCTGTGCAGACCAGTCAAGTTTCTCCACACCAAACTTGCTCATCTATGTCTTTATGGACTGACGCTTTGTGCACTGGTGCGCAGTCATGCTGGAACAGGAAGGGGCCTTCCTCAAACTGTTCTCACAAAGTTGGGAGCATGACATTTTCCAAAATGTATTGGTATGCTGAAGCATTAAGAGCTCCTTTCACTAGAACTACGGGGCCAAGAAAAAACAACCCCGCACCATAATCCCCCCTCCACCATACTTTACACTTGGCACAATGCAGCCAGGCAAGTACCGTTCTCTTGGCAACTGCCAAACCCAGACTCATCCATGGGATTGCCAGACAGAGAAGCATTATGAGTCACTCCAGTGAACACGTCTCCACTGCTCTAGAGTCAGTGGCAGCGTGCTGCTTTACACCACTGCATCCTACGCTTTGCATTGCACTTGGTGATGTAAGGCTTGGAAAAGCTGCTCGGCCATGGAAACCCATTCCATGAAGTTCTCTATGCACTGCTCTTGAGCTAATCTGAAGGCCACTAGAAGTTTGGCGGTCTGCACTACTTCGTTTCTGAGTTGTTGTTGTTCCCAATTGCTTCCATATTGATATAATTCCACTAATAGTTGACTGTGGAATATTTAGTAGTGAAGAAATTTCACAAATGGACCTATTATTGATAACGGTACCACGCTTGAGTTCACTGAGCTCCTGAGAGCGACCAATTCTTTCACAAATGTTTGTAGAAGCGTCTGCATGCCTAGTGCTTGATTTATAGGTCTGTCTGTAGCCATGGAAGTGACTGGAATGATTTGGAGGGGTGTCCCAATTCTTCTGACAAATATATTGTATATTCATATATTATATAATATTTTTTCCAAGTACCCTGTTATACAGTGAATCACATACACCATATTCTCATGAAAGGCTTTTTCATTTCGCACGTGCAGTCTTGTAGAGCGAGAGTGCAGATTCAGATTTCCTGTGGGTTTTCGGGCTTCCTCATCTTGCACTTTCTGTTTTGCTAGATCTCCACAGATGTAATCAGAACATCAGTTTCCTCTTAAATTTTCTTGGATCTTTGTGAAAAGGGAGTGCAGGTCCTCCAACAGTGTCAGTGGGTGATAGTTGTGCTGCTCTGTGAACTGCACAATTGGTGTTTTAAATAATATGTGAAAGGTGAAACACTGTCTGTCAGTCACTGAATTGTGTTTGCTAATTTTGAGTTCCTAGAAGAAAAGTAAGATTTTCTGGATGCAGGGCTGATCAAGGGTAGTTTCTGGACCAGTGGTTGGACCCTTCTAACTTTGGCCCCCCAAAAAGGATATCCAAAATAAATACATGCATTAAATTTCACACAGACACATACAATTCAATAAAAAAAAATCATAATCAATTTAAAATTCATAAAAAAGGGAATAAAATTTAGCTGTAATAAAACTGTTGCATATTTTGAGCTTGTTCTAACTGATGCTTCCCAAATCTTTCTTATGACATACAGTGTCATCGTAGGTGCATGGCCACTGTGAGAAACATAATCTAAAAAAGAAAATCACAATGTATGATACATACAGCTGCAAATAAGTATTTGAACCCCTGAGAAAATCAGTGTTAATATTTGGTACAGTAGCCTTTGTTTGAAATTACAGAGGTCAAACGTTTCCTGTAGTTTTTCACCAGGTTTGCACACACTGCAGGAGGGATTTTGGCCCACTCCTCCACACAGATCTTCTCTAGATCAGTCAGGTTTCTGGCCTGTCGCTGAGAAACACGGAGTTTGAGCTCCCTCCAAAGATTCTCTAATGGGTTTAGGTCTGGAGACTGGCTATGCCACGCCAGAAGCTTGATATGCTTCTTACAGAGCCACTCCTTGGTTATCCTGGCTGTGCTTTGGGTCATTGTTATGTTGGAAGACCCAGCCTCGACCCATCTTTAATGCTCTGAGGTTGTTCCCCAATATCTCACAATACATGGCCCCAGACATCATCCCCTTAATACAGTGCAGTCGCCCTGTCCCATGTGCAGAAAAACACCCCCAAAGCATGATGTTACCACCCCCATGCTTCACAGTAGGGATGGTGTTCTTGGGATGGTACTCATCATTCTTCTTCCTCCAAATACGTTTAGTAGAATGATGACCAAAAAATTATATTTTGGTCTCATCTGAGCACATGACTTTCTCCCATGACTCCTCTGGATCATCCAAATGGTCATTGGCAAACTTAAGACAGGCCAAGTAACCTTGGAAATGGTGGTCCCAGCTCTTTTCAGATCATTAACCAGCTCCTCCCGTGCAGTTCTGGGCTGATTTCTCACCTTTCTTAGGATCATTGAGACCCCACGAGGTGAGATCTTGCATGGAGCCCCAGTCCGAGGGAGATTGATAGTCATGTTTAGCTTTTTCCATTTTCTAATGATTGCTCCAACAGTGGACCTTTTTTTCACCAAGTTATCAAATACTTATTTTCCTCACTGTATAACTGGTGACTATTAATGTTCATATTTAAAAAATAATGTGAACACTGAACAGGCAAAAAAAAAAAGAGGATCTGAGCAATAAATCAGAATTGAGGAGAACTAGGGCATGCAGCTGCTCTCTCCCAATAGGAAAAATGTCCTGAACTGCTCTCACACTGGCCATCAAACCATCCTTATCCTTATGTGCATTTTGTTAAAAAGCCTTATTGTACTTTTATGTGTGTAATTGTGCAGCTTTGAGTCACGGAGAAGCATGCTATCATTCATGTCAGTTGAGGGTCAATGCATTGATGAGCAATAAATGATACATTTAGAGATGGTTGTAGTGCAACTGAGCCTGTAGTGAAAGTGACTGGTGTCCATCATGATGTTCCCCCTGGGGAAAAGTGTGATCAATGAAGCCTGTCCCGCAGGAGACCCTCAGGACAAAGAGAGGTCACTGAGATCCTCTGGGGATGACAAAAACACACCAGCTCCCAGAGCAGCATCCAATCGCATTATTGTAGCAAGAGTTTACTGATGCGTTTACTTTTATGTGTAAAAAAAAAAAGATTTAGTTGTTTTAAAATGTTTTAACATGCCCCTATAGTGTAAAAGTACATACACACGTGACTGGGTAACGCTCTTGAGTCTGTGCTGGCCTAGTTAGCTGGGGAATGAAAC
The DNA here is from genome assembly GCF_024679245.1 of Pseudorasbora parva. Lineage (NCBI taxonomy): Eukaryota > Metazoa > Chordata > Actinopteri > Cypriniformes > Gobionidae > Pseudorasbora > Pseudorasbora parva. The sequence continues at coordinate 5,878,441 of NC_090172.1, read as the reverse complement.
TGCTAACATGCTGTTTTTAGAGGAAACGAGTCAGTCAAGATGGTTCTTTATCATGCATTTGTAACTGTGATCATGGTTGTACTACAGTGTCATACACACACTAGTAAAATATATATCTGTGTCTGAATAATTTTTGGTTTGACTGTACTGTGTGCAGAACACTATAGTTCATTTATGTAAGTGAGGATAGCAAAATAAAGTCAACTGTGATAAATGATACCCCAACAATTCTTCATACAGTGACTACCAGTAAAATTGATCAAATTGACCAAAATAATTCAGACACTTTGAGCTGAGCTTGTTTTGCTGAAGTGTTTTTTTCTTTCATTTGACCTTTGACACCACAGACTGAACAAAATGAAGCATTGCTTGGTCATTGGTTGAGCTAAACTGGTTTTATCTTATTGTGCTCTTAAATCTAACAACTGATTGGTTGATGCTAATCCATTACACCCCTTTCTATCAAAGTTATCTGACATTATCAAGATGATCTTGAGTTCTAGTCATATTTTATTACCATTTTCTAAACTATATTGAATAGATAATGTGAGAAAAAGTCAAAGGTGTCTTATACATTTTGGTTTGACTATATATGTATTGTATAATATACTAATATCCCTGCTCAATAAAAGTATTAATTTCTTTCAAAAAACAGAGAAAAAATATACGGACCCCAAACTTTTGAATGGTAGTGTAAATTGTTACAAAAGATTTCTTATTCATCAACTCATAACTTTTTATTATTCAGAGAATCCTGAAAAAGTATCACAGGTTATTACAAATATTAAGCTATATCCAAAATTGATAATAAATCCTCATATCAGAATGATTATTCATCAACTCATAACTTAGAGTTTTTATTAGACTTAGAGTTATTCATTATCAGAATGATTTCTGAAGGATCATGTGACACTGAAGACTGGAGTAATGAAGCTGAAAATTCAGCTTTGATCTCAAGAATAAATTATATTTTAAGGTATATGTAAATAGAAAAACATTAGGGGTGTAATGGTACACAAAACTGACAGTTTGGTTTGTACCTCGGTTTTGAAGTCACGGAGAGCAGAGGAGAGAAAACAAAATATAAAATTGCTTTGTTTTTATTAAACAGTGGTTTACTGAACAAATTGTGTTTGTCCTTAAATGAAATCAATTATAGCTAAAAGTTTCTTACATATATTGCTGTAAAGGGAGCCCTTACTTACACATTACTGTAATGTTAAAGGTTAACAACAAAGCCCAGACTATTAAAGTTCAGTTGCTATTTTTATTTTTAATTTTGTATTTTAACACTCAAATAACACACTGTATCCAAACATGAAGCTTCTCTTTTGGCAGTTTTTGCATTAATTTCAACATCTAATTATAAAATGTACTCCATTTCGTTGTTGCAATATAATCATTTATACTCATACACAGACAGATTTATTTAAACATACATTAAATAATCAAGACATCACTAACAGGTTCAGCAGAATATAATGAATATATAGGTTAATATAGTGCATATATTTAGTGAAAGAGTTGATTTCTATAGTGAGCTAACAGCTGTGGACACTAAAGGACTTTTGAGGTAAATGTGATGCTATACAGGACTTTGTCTTTCCGCTGTTGAAACACAGACTGAGCGATTGTACAGCATATGATGCGTTTAAGTAAGTTGTAATGTATCCTGAACCTTAAAGGGGTGGTTGCATGTGATTTCACTTCTTTAACTTTAGTTAGTGTGTAATGTTGCTGCTTGAGCATAAACAATATCTGCAAAGTTACAGCGCTGAAAGTTAAATGCAAACGGAGATATTGTCTTTTAAAGTTATGCCAGTTTATTGACTACAAAAGCAGCCGGTTTGGACTACAACGAGCTTCTTCCCGGGTTGGAGACATCATAATCCTTTGCTAGTCACCACAGATGTGACTTTGCCCGTAATGGTGAGGGGCGTGGCGTTTCCGGACAACCTGTGCTTGGCACTTCAGCCAATAAAAATACAGGACACTACATTTGGCCATCTAACCAATCAAAGACCATTTTGTTTTTCGGAGGGATGGGCTTCATAGAAGCAGAAAGCAAACGAGCCGTTCAAAGGACAGTGGAGACAGCGGTGTGGAATAAAAGGAGAATATAAGAAAAAAATCCCAGAAAAAAAAGTATTAAGACCCCAAGTATTCTGCACCCCGTAAACAAAAAAACACGGAACCACCCCTTTAAGAGATATTAATCCATATTTATTCTTTAGGAAGAGATGATCGGGTTCACTCGCGGACTGCGCCACCTTGAGAGTGATCAGTCACGTCACATTAAAGAGCGACAACACGGCATTTATTGTTTAAATTTCATGATAAAAGAGACAAAATAATTAATGTGTTCGTGTGGGAACTCGGTTTGAAGTGTGTTCGCACTTAAAACAAGCTGACTGTTAATGGTGAAAGACTGCATTCGGTACCGTTCTGAACGGTTTGGTACCAATGTCATGTATGTATGGTACGTATTATTTCATATGTTTCACTGTGTTTGTGTCGTGGCACATGCTTTTTTTGTTTTATTATTTACATTTTATTTTATTTTATTTTTTATAATTTACTTGTTGCTACAAACTGATCGTGTTGCACCCGATGTGAACATGGTGTTCTGTATAAAACAGGTTTGAATTGGTTGTCATGATGCAGTGAGAGCAGAAGGAAAGTCTGTTTTTTTTAATGATCAGCTGCTTTGTCAGCAGTATTTCAGGACACCATACTTGCATTGTTTGCTTTGGTCGATTGTTTACTGAATTTTGTCATTTCAAACAGGCAGAAAATACATCCAGTGCCTTTAAGCTGCTTATGCCTTCCTTATCAGTCTGTTTTCTCAGTTCTTGTTTAAATCTGAAGGGATGCGCTGCACCACATGACCTGAGCTTAAAGGGAAAGTTCAATCAAAAAGGAAAAATCTGTCATTTTCTGTCCGTCACGTTCCTGACTTTCTTTCTTTCTGTGGAACACAAAAGAAGATATTTTGAAATGTGTTGATAACCAAACGTCCATTGTAGAGTCTGTTTTTCAATCTTTTTTCTTCCACAGAAGAAATTGAGTATCCCTTTAATGCATGTTTTGTTGAACCGTTATTTTAGCCGTAGAACATTTGCCTTTTTCCATCAGTTGTATCGATAGGATTCTGACTTTTGAGATAAGTGCTCTGCATGGCCCTGTGAGCGTCCCGTGACCCTTTCCATTGGCGATGGGAATGCTGTGCATTGCTGAAGAGTTATCATGTCTCTTGGCTAGGATACAGAAAATAAGAGCCATTGTCATTCCTTGCATTTCTCTGTTGGGCCAGACGTTTGAGCCTGATTTAGCAGTAATGAAAAACATCCATTAGACTGTTGAAAGTGGGTCACCGTTGCACTCAAGCATGTTTAAGAGCACCTCATTTTTTTCCAGTGAACGTCTGATATGTTGCCCTCCTTAAATTTGTGGTTAAATGAGGTTAAAGCAGAATAAATATTTATCTTGGTGGGTAGAAAAATAAAACTCATTGTATATCTTTAACAGTCAGTCAGTAATGATGCTAAAGTACATAAAACTTGCTTCATTTTGAGACGATTTGCAGTTCATTAAGTCAGATTATGATTCAGTAACTGCTCCAATGGATTCAGTGAGTCAATTCATGGATTTGTCGGACTAAGGGCCAGATTTACTTAACAACTACCAGTGTCTGGTTTAAGACATGGTTTTAGGCGGTAAATAATGGCACAAACACCAGTAAATTGATTAGCACAAACCTTAGTAAATCACCTTCATTATTCATTTAAATTCTCTCCTCCCATAAATACTGCGTCTGAAAGGGAAACTCCTACAAATGATCAGCCGCAAAAATAACCCTGCCCACACCTTTTCAGCGCTAATATTTATCTGCGTGTATTTAGTAAATCCTGACATTTCAACGACGAACAGATTTTGCGCTGGTGGTAAATCTAGCTTTAAATCATTTGAATAATTTTTTTTAATTAGCCCTCTCATCCTCTGTCGTGTTGCTTTTGCATTAAACAGCAGTAGTTTCGTGTGCCAGAACTCTGCAAAGTTTGTGACAAAACCCTCTTTTATTCCCAATGACAGGGCACAGGGTGAGGGCTTCATTAGCATATGCATGAGAGGCCCAGCTTGTAGAGCGTTTTGATTGGCTGGCTCACAGCCTGGGTGCACCATCAGGCCTCGGTACACTGAGGACGGCAGCTGGGCTCGACACACACTCACACACATACCGATTTAAACACCATCCCCTAGGAGTTTCCCATGCACCCCCGACTCTTGAGCTCTTTCTCAATGACATCACTATTAAAGAGCGCTCCTTTGAGCTTTTAGTCATTAATCTAGTGCGTGATAAAGACGTTTCCTTTTTGAACAATTTTTAAGCTTCCTTCTGCATTCAGAAGATAGTAACTAAACAAACATCCATGTAAATTAGGGTCATGAAATTCTGTGATGGAATATCCCGTAAAGTCCTCTTAACTCCATCTAGCACACACAATGTAAAGATGTGTGACTGCTCAATTAGAGCCATTTTGAAGCCGTCCAGCCCTAGCCGTTTCATGCTACACCATGTCTTTACAGAAATTAGCCACAATTGTCTTTAACCCTGTATAGAGTCTATTTGTTCCTGTGTAAAAATGAGCTCATTTCTGTCTTCCTGTTGGAGCAAAGGAACACAGCATTGTTAGCCTGCTTATTTTAACCTTGCATGTTGCTGAATAGCCTGAGGTTGCACTGCAGCAAAAGAGCGGCTGATCTCCATGAGTCTCCAGCTCCAGCATCTCCACTGTGCCAATGCTCTTGATTCATCCTCCTACAATTAAATACCACAACTACACTTGTACTCTTATATTTTAAAAATACCTGCATGCAATTTCAGCTGTAATTACATTTCTGTTGATTATTGACCCTTTCCTTGCCCCTTAAAGGGATAGTCCTCCCAAAAAATGAAAATTCTGTCATTTACTCACCCTCGTGTCGTTCCAAACCCAAACTTTTGTTCATCTTCAGAAAACAAATGAAGATGAAATCTGAGTGGTTTCTGTCAAAAGTTCATAAAGAGATCGTAAAACTAACCCATATGAATTGACCGGTTTAATCCAAATGTACTGAAGAGACTCGATCGCTTTATATGATGAACAGATTGAATTTATATGAACATAAACATTCATCAACTCACACATCAGTTTTGGTAAACGGAAGCTCAAGCATGTTTGCTTGACGCGTGGGAACCAATGAGGTTCATTCTCGTGTTACGGAGCACGTTTGAGCTTTAAATATGGACAAAATTAATTTAATTTTAACACACCCTTAAACCTATCCATGCCACCAAACAACACAAGTGTTTAGCAATAGATCATCAACACAAGAAATAATTCAACTTAACAGTTATTGTTTTTTGATGCAAGTACATTAGCTAGTCACCTATTATAATGTGCGATCAAAAAGGAAAACACTAGCTAGGGTTCTGTCACAAGTTGCAAATTTAACTTATGCGCAAAATTGGAATAAAAGGCATCTTTGAGTGTGTTTCAGACATGCGGGGGTGAAGAGCCTGCATATGTGGGGCTGCTCTCAGCTGTTTGGAGTCGTTTGTTTCCGCAGTGAATTTTCACAGGAAAACGTCATCTGCCATCTGTTACTCCTCTGAAATTAGTTTGCTCTTTTTATTCCCCTTTCTTTGCTACCACATAGATGTAGACTCACTCTTAGAAGAAAAGGTTCTAAATAAAAACTTAAAGGGTTCTTTCAGGCAATTCATAGAACCTTTAGAGGTTTGTTTGATAGGTTTGCTCCAACTGCTCCACTTCAGAAAATGAAATTCGCTGTCCCATTGATCACGGTATTTACACGAGGGTTTTGTTTTTTTGGCAGGAGTGCCTTCCGTCTCTATCATTACGTCCATCATCCGTCTCTGTTTTGTTTTTAGTTTTTTCCCGCGTTGTCACTCGTCATCTGACCTCACACACTAACCTCGCGATGACGGCCGGTGTAGGCTACTGCAGATGGCAGTTATCGTGAGGCTAGAGGCTGGAAATGTTTTTGTTTTTTTACCCTGGTATTATTATTTTTTAATAACGCGATGACGGCCAGTGTAGGCTACTGCAGATAGACTTATCGTGAGGCTAGTTACAGAGCTCAGAATGGAAATGTTTTTGTTTTTTTACTACGGTATCATTATTTTTTAATAATGCAGGTTAAAATACAGGAGATTTACTGGAAAATACTCAAACGCGGGACAGCGGGAAAGAAGGGAAAAATACGTGACTTTCCCGGCCAAAACGGGGTCACTCTCTCTCTCTCTTTCGGCTCCTTGTTCATCCGACGGCATTGTGCTGCAAGGATCAACATTGTGTCATCACATAAACCCCAGTCCAATTATTCATTACCAGAGGCGTACAAGTGATGCATAATCCATCTGCCATTCTTAAATTCCCATTATATTCCTCTGGTTCCTTAGTCAAAAATAAATAAATAATAATAAACAACAATTATCCCAATAGGTTTTTTCTATTGGAGTTTTGATCATTGTAGAAAATAAGACTCTGTGACTCTGTTACACATTTTGTTCATCATGATAGCCTAATCTTCACAAATGAACACAACTTTTATGACTTTTGAATTACTTATTATAACTTTTGAGTTATAATAAGGCTATAAATGAATGAAACGACTTTCACTTCAACGTCACCATCACTATGCTTCATCTTAAATTGAACCGAACACTTAAATTTAAACTATATTACCAATCTGCCCGTTTTGACACTATATGATAATTGAAATTAGCTGGATAACATCAACATTTTCTCCAGAGCGGCTATATGGCAACAGCTTCTTACCTGTTTTGCTATGGGATGTTTGGCAGAACTGACAGAACAGCGGTTTCTTTCCGTTTTTTTCCACCTGTGTTTGTCCTAAAACAACATGTTCATGGTCATCCAGGCGACTGCAACATTGAGGTCGAGGGACTGCATCCTTTAGTCGGATCCTTCGCTGGAAACCAGAATTATCTCACTACCGCTAAACATTACATTTTTTAATTCTTGCACCCAAAGAACAATACAAGTCAACACCATCATGATTAAAAGTTTGCTAAGAGGTATTAAAAGCAAGGCGGCATTTGACTCTGGTTTAGCGTATCCACAGAAGACTGGTGGATGTGGCCTTGGACGGCAACATGCCCATTTCCCAGTGCATTATGGGTGTTGAATTTTTCCTATACACTTTTAAAAATTAAAATAAAATGTGATGAATAACTCATGGCAACATATTTTATATCAACTAAAAATGTTCACTTTCACAAACAGTTGAAATTACTGTACCAGCCATTTGGATTATACTTAATATAATGCAGCAACAAATAATTTTACAGTGTAGTAAGAGAATTGAAAGCTCATTTAGTCTATCAGTAATGAAGGAGTTGCTGCTATTATATTGTGGGGGTGCAGGACCACCACCTGTTTTTTTCAGCCTTTTTCTTGGTGGCTGTTATAAACAGACAAACACATCATTTAACAGTGTACCTATTTGGCAAAAGGGAAGACAGCAGCCTTTTTTCTTTGTGTTCTCTAGTCAGGTACCACTGATTTAAATTAAATAAAAAATTCACTTTGCTACAGCATGGGCTTTATTGAAAGCCCATTTTGCCAGCGGTAAATGCTTACTTGTTTCTGGGTTTTGGCTTACAAAAATACGTCATTCCTGCAGAACTCTATTGAGGTTTCGTGTGTTTCTTTTCCCTGCAGCTGTGTAGATTTCCAGTCACACCTCTATGCCTTTAAAACCATGCTATCGGTTACTGCTGGTACTTCAGGGCCCGTCGCTGCTGGTTCAGATATATTAATGCTGTCTTCCCTGTCTACAGTGGGCATAACTAACACATCCTCCTCCTCACAGAGCTCATGCATTCACATCAGGCTCATGGCCTCTGGCAGTTCTCGGGCCAACAGACGCAAAGCTTTCAGCCACCGAACAGAAGTACTTTAGAAGATAAGGTTCATTTCTTCCCTCTTAGCCTAGAACCATAAAATCAGTTTGTGTAATATGAAGCAAAAAGCATGTTATAGTACAGCTTTCTTCTACATTTATAGCAAATTAAAAGCATTTTTTTGTTCAATAATAAAAACAAAACTATAGTTATAGTCACCATAAAATCTAAATGGACAGATCTTATTATTTTTATGGAATATTCAATTGTTTGATTGATTGATGCATAATTTTAAATCAAAGAAAGAATGTTCCCTTTTAATCTTTAATCAAAATAACGACAATAATCCAATTATCTGATGGACTGAATAATGTCCCACCCTAAAAAAATGTTTTCCCATTCGAGAAGATGCTCTACTGTACAGCACAATAGGGAAGAAAAGATGATCGCAACTTCTCTTTCATGCTGACTATTTTTATTAAATATTTGTAGGGCAGGTAAAATTGGGCCAGACAGAAAAATGGGAGCAATTGTAGCTTTCAATAGCCAAAACACTTTAATGCATGACTGAATGGTTTGTTGAACTACTTATTTTAATGTGGTTGCTTTGGCATCTTTCTGCTTTTCCCCAAATGCAGTAAGAAATAAGGTCTGGTTTGTTTTCTAACACACTGACCTTTCCGAAAACCACTTGGTCTTTTTACGTCAGATAGTGTGTTTTCCCCTCTGCATCATTTCATGGTTTTTTTTTATGGCTCTGATGCTCTTTGTAAAAGTACCAAAGCATTGTTACAGGAGTCATTTAATGGAAACATTTCTAAAGAGATGAATCACTTAATCATTTTTTTTAAACTGACTGATCAGCAGTAGATTGTTTATAGATAAAAAAATAAGAAAACTTTAAAAGTCAAAAGGTTGAGCCGCCGTACCATTGTGGCTATATGTGGGGCGCTGGTGTTTGTTGTGTTTGAATGCCGCCCCTTGTGCTCCTGTATTTCTGCTGTTTATTTTGTTTGCTTTTCACCTTGGCCTTAGTGATCTGTTTGCAGTTCATAATATCTAAAGCTTGTTTGTTGTCGACAAAATGATGAGCGTGTTGTTTTTCATTGGCTTCATCGCCGTTTAGCTCAGCCTCCGTTAAACTCGGGCCTTTTGTGCTGACAGTCCCATGACTGAAACAAATCATGTGTGAGGTGCTGGCAGAGAATTAACAAGGCAGATGAACCATGACAAAGTCTTTTCATTCATCATCAGCGGCTTTTCTCCACTCTCCCCACCTCTGTGTGTGGCACAGCCTCTCAATTCAAGTTTAGGTTATTAGAAAGAACATGGGGACAGATCTGGGGGCTCGTCTGGGATAAGAAACATGGGATAGTCCATCACCTCTTCCACCTGTGGGACCTAGCCCAGATATATTAATATAAGGCTCTTACATTAGAGGAATTAAAACAACCTTTTCCTCAACCAAAATGATGCCTCACCCTACCAAAATGCAGAGGAGATGTGCAATGATTCAGGTTTGACAGTGAGTTCCACGTGGACATGGATGGATACTGGTGATCACAGTATTTTGGTTAAGTGAAATAGATTCATTCAGAATCAGAGCTTCATATGATTATTTTGAGCTAGATATGCTTTTAAAATGATTATTAACAAATGAAATATGTTATGGTTGCCATTTACATACTTTTTATGAGGTGTCTTAGATAAATGGTAGTAAACTGTACAAATAACTGTTCAGTAATGCTGATTTATTTATTTATTATTAAATTGGCTTCAGTTAATGCCAGAATATTACAATCCAGAGTTTTGAGTGACACAGGATTTTCTACATTTTAAGATTTTTTACATTGGAAAAATAGATATTCGGCAAGAAAAATTAAAAGACTTTCATCTTACTCGAATTCTCCCTATAATTATGCTCAAATTTTATTCCAAAACATATACTACACCTTTTTGAGTCCATAAATGGGTTAGAAATGGGTTTCACTCTTAAATGCAGGATAGTTTCGCCAATCATTATTAAATATTCAGGTCTTTAGCGACCCAGATCTAAATCTGACACGGATGAATCTCTACCTTTTGCCGTAATATAAAACTCTACTGATATTGGAGTAACAATTACAGAAGAATAAAATAAAGCATATTTTGTCTTCTGAAAAGATGTTTTATACCATCATCACTATCCCCGTCAAAGTACATTCAGCATTTGAGTCATATTCCCGATCTCATATTCTCAAAACAATCATTTTCAACATCTTCAAAATCAAAATTTTGATCGCTGACAGCTTCTTCACCCGATCCATCATCAAGTGACAGTGACACTAATATTTGACTGCGTTCAATATCAATACATGAAAAATATATCAAGTTTTGCTGATGATTCTTTCTATTCTTTTGTTTTCTGTCTGCGGTAACTAAGAGTGAAACATCACTTCATCATTATTATTTTTTTCTTGTTATATTGTTTATAATTAATTGATTGAGAGAATACTAAGAAGGTTGATAGCTTACTTTTAAAAAATGAACTGAGAGGAGGGTAGTGAATGATGTCCTGGGTCGCTAAAGACCCGAGGTATGCATTTAAGGGTTAAATGCGAATCTTGGGATGGCCATATTTGGGACTTCAAATATACTTCAAATTTTCTATAAATTATTGGTCCATCTTAGCCTGACGTGGCCATACTGAATTCTAGTCAGAATATGAGTCTGATGCTCCATTGGGCTGTGATTATGGGGTGTGTTTCAACTGAACCAGTACAGACATCAATTGGATAGACCTACAACCAATCAGAGCAACGAAGCGACGCATTGTCAAATGTCAACAGAGCTCAACTGCACTGCGTTGCCAAGTCCGCGTTTTTTCCGCGGGTTGTTTTCTATGTCCGCGGGTTGAAGCGACTATAGACCCATGAGTGCGAATTTTAGCAGCAACCTTGCCAAAATAACACACAATTTACCCCCCAAATGCCATTTTTCCCCTGTGGAACCCCCCGAGAAGTTTAGAGCTAGTAGTTGGCGGGTTTTGTTGTAAAAACTTGGCAACCCCGTCTGCACGCACGCTGAAATCAGGCTGGCAAATACGATCTTTGCTGGTGTTGTAAAAAAATCATTTAATGATACACAGAGTACTTACCCAACATGATCATCATTTCTGAGAGAAATTGTGAAGGTGAATGCAGATACACAAGCTCTCCATTTAGGATTCGAAAAAATATAATCCAAGCCCCTTTGATGACGTGATGATTACGTTACTGTTGATCATCTGTCCGTCATCGTCTAAAGCCCTCCCTGATGATTTCATTAGTCCGAACAGTTTCTGTTCGGGGATAATTACTCCTCTATGGATCGAGGCCAGACCGAACTGCCTGACCTAAAAATATTGTGGGCGGGGCTAAGTTCGGCTGGCATCCAGGCTAGGTCCATCTATTATTCTTAAATAAATGTCAAACAGCTTTCACATTAAATCTTACCCTTCATTCAGCAGGAAAACATCTTGTTTGGGTCTTCTGAAAGCAGATACTTAATAGCATCCTCATAATAACTGAGGTCAATCATTTCTTCGTGAAGGTCATAATGAATAACAAATGTGCTAGAATCTGTTATTTCACTTAGAAGAAGAGTTTTTTTTGTTTTTTTAAGATAAATGCTTTTTCTCTTTGCTATTTCATGTACTGGGAGTTAAAAACTAAATAATGTTTTATTAATTGAATCATTTGACTATCCACACATAAAGCTTTTAACATCAGCCTTGGCGTTTGCTTCACTTGGCGCATTATATAATGTTTCCTTAAGGGTTTAAACATTAAATCTCTTACTCTAATATCTCATATTTATGTCTTTTACAGATATTATACAGATGTCAAGTGCAAAGAGAAAAATAACTTGCATGGATGACAGATCAGAAACATTAATAAAGAACAGAATAAAATCCATAATTTAACAATACACGACATATTGTAGTATGCTGTCATATGGTCATTATGTGGTTCCTGTTAGTTTGAAGCGGACAGTGTTTAAACAGCCCAGAAGCCCCTTTGTGTTTGTGTTGTTTAATTCCACACATTCCTGGCCTTATTTCTGACCCGTAAAACTACCGGATCTGATTTGTTGCTCGTCCTTTAAAGGCCACACATCTATCAACTCCCCAAACACACGCCGTCTCTGAAGATCTGTGACAAATAAACACGTTCTTGCCCTCCGCTCAAACCTGAACACATTCCTCAGGGAAATATCCTTCAGAGACACGTCTTTTCTTGATGTATCAAGGCTGTGTTCATTCATTGTCTAAGGCAGGTTAACAGATCTTCAATTGTCCCTGATATGGAAGCTCAAGAGTTTTAGTGTGTGGGCAGCAGACGTGACGAAAACACCGGTGACATTCATGCACACACACACACACACACACACACACACACACCAACCGCCTTCAGTCTCCGTTGTTTCAACATGCTGCTGTGTCTAATGTGTGTGACAGCGAGCAGAACCTCACATAAGCACAATTACAAACGGTGTATATCTCTGACCAGAAAAGAGAGCTAACATCGCTACAGCAATAGGCAGAATAAAACAGTTTAGACAATTTTAACTTGACATATTACCGGTATGCAACATATCACTGATGTCAATAAGTTTTTTCTTAAAGGTCATAATGAGAATTAAGAAGCCTGTTATTTTACTTTTTATTTCTGCCCCCTTCCCCCTAGCTACAGTACCTGTCAAAAAAAAAAGGTTTTTGAAAGAAGTCTCTTCTGCTCGCTACGGCTGCATTTATTTAATCAAAAATACAGTAAAAACAGTAATATTGTGAAATATTATTACAATTTAAAATTATTTAAATTTATTTAAAATAATTGTTTTTTATTTTAATATAATTAAAAATATAATTTATTCCTGTGATCAAAGCTGTATTTTCAGCATCATTTCTCCAGTCTTCAGTGTCACATGATCCTTCGGAAATCTTCTAATATGATGATTTACTGCCTAAAAAAAAAAATAGTTTTGCTGCTTAACATTTTTGTTTGTAGTAACAATGATACAATTCAAACATTTCTGCTAAGATTTAATGGTAACACTTTACTATAAGGTTTCATTAGTTTACACAAACTAACAATGACCTGCACATCTTTGTTTTTCGATTTGAACATTTATTAATACATTATTAAAATCAAAAGTTGTATTTGTTAACATTAGTTAATGCCCTGTGAAGTAACATGAACAAACAATGAACAGCTGTATTTTTATTAACTAACGTTAAAGATGAACAAATACAGTAT